>NW_008332088.1:3055147-3102235 GCF_000622305.1 Nannospalax galili
CACATGATCTATACAAATGGAAATAGAAATAAAAAATGATTTGAACAGGAAAAAGAACAATACCCAAGACAAGGAAAATGATTTTGAATGAGCCCACATAGATACATCTAATATCATATAGAAGAAAAAGGGTGAATGTGGTAAAAGAAATGTTTGGTGAGAGAATGCATGAAAAATTTCCCAAAATAATAAGAAACAGCAGGCCACATCTCTAACAAGATCCGGCAACCTCGAGAGGAATGAATGCTCCACCGCTACAATGAAATGTAAACACATTCCATGCAAATACCAAAAGTCAAATATAAAGAAAGAAGTCATGAGCAGGCTGTCATAAATCAAACCTCTAATTCTAGCCCTCAAGATGCTACAGTATTGCTGGGCTACAGAGTGAGATCTGTTAGAAAGTAAAGAAGAAGGAAAGAAAGAAAAATGGAAAAGAAAACATGAAACTCTGATGGCAAAAAAGACATAATGACATAGAATACAACTGGTAATCTATAGATATTTAATATTATTTGATAAGGAAAGTTTAAAATTTTAGCAAAGAGCATCACAAAAACCTGATAGTTATAACAGCAGAGATGAACTCTGTATGTGCATATTAGTGAAGGTCTCACTATTAAATTTAAAGATATTTATAGTTAGTTACTTTCAAAAATATTAAAACTCTAGGTTCATGATGCTTCTCTGGAAATAATAACAAATGTATAAAGAAGATATACTGCCAATTTTATTCAAATTATTTCAGAAATTTAAATAGGGAATATGTCTCAACTCTAGTAATACGTCTTGACCTTAGTAATTAGGCAAAGAATCATCAGTGTCAAAACCAAGAAGACACTACATAAAAAGAAACCTATTCCTATTTAGCAAGCATGCAGAAGTCTAATGCAAAACATCAGCAAATCCTTCCTGAAAGCATTTTTCAGTAGGCAATCATATTGTGCATGGTGGCGTTTATCTTTGATTTCAGTACTAAGGAGGCAGAGGTAGGTGAATCTTTATGAGATTGAGGCCAGCTTGGTACATAGTGAGTTCCAGTCCAGTTGGAGATACAGAGAAACCAACACTGTTGCAAAAAAAAAAAAAAAAAAAAAAAAAACAAACCCACAAGAAAAATTATTAATCACATCATTATTATATGAAGCTAATATCAGAAAATGAAAATGTAGGGTTGGCCTGTCAGGAAATCAGTCCATTCTTTTATTTTGTTACATGCAGAAAAAAACTCATCTTCTAGTGTACACGCTTTATTATGACTACATTATATACATGCATGAAAAGGTTCACAAAACATATACATATACCACATAAACACACAACCACACACACTATATGAATATTAATCCTAAGAGATTAAATGTGTATGGGTATTTGTACAAACAGAAAGTGTCACACATCTTTATGG
This sequence comes from Nannospalax galili, assembly GCF_000622305.1. NCBI lineage: Eukaryota > Metazoa > Chordata > Mammalia > Rodentia > Spalacidae > Nannospalax > Nannospalax galili. The sequence continues at coordinate 3,056,556 of NW_008332088.1, forward strand.
TGTCTACCCCTTGCAGATAGAAACAGATTTGAGATACTGCATGAAAACTCAAAGATCTTATTACTTTTTCCTTTGCGTACATTACTGTTGGCTGGATTCTGTTAACATAATGTTCATTATCTAGATAATTAGTTTTAATATAAAATTATAATTGTGACTGCCCGTTAAGTTACATTCCAAATGAAGCTATACGTAAATGAAAGGGAAGAAGGGAAATTTTCCAAATAATATCATAGGGTTGGTCAAAACTTGCTGTCAGCAGAGTTTTTTTCCTCTCATTACTGCTAGAGTATTAATTGGGACTTGGCATAAGTGCTTAACTCCCTGTTATGAGTACTTCATTCTGTGAGGAGGGTTTTGGGGGGAGGGGACAGCACCTGGTGGTATAGGTGAGAATGAAACTGGAATATTAACCATTCACCTCATTTTCCCAAGGATAATTCATTAAGTTTCTGATCATACACAATTGGATCTCATATTCCATTGTAAATAAAATTATTTAAAATGTGTAAATATTATGATACTGTTTATGACAGGAAACTTTATGACAAAGAAAGCTTTACCAAAACATAGCAACAACAAACAAGTGAATAGCACAGGCATTAGTGTAAGGTTGGAAAAACGTTAGAGCAAATTTCTGTTTCAAAAGAAACCAAAAATTCACTCAGGTAGTTCAGAGACTATAATTAGGGGATAGGCAAAGTGGCCCAGGTAAAATCCACTGCGAGGTGGAAATACTCCAGTGTTTCTAATTGCTTTTATTTTGTGTTCAGAATCTTCCACATCCTTGCATTTGCAGAAAGCATTACATCAAATTAAAAATTTATAATAACTTCTCTTTTACTGGATGCATTTTTAAAATAAGAAACTAAGACCTAGTGAATGTTGTGTCTTTTTATAAAGTCCTTAATTTATAAGTTGCTGTCTCCTATATGTTTTTTTGTCATATAAATCATTGAAGACGCCATTAACTTTTATTAAATCATTTGTTTAGACAAGTACAGCAGAGTTAAATCCTTTGAGAATAACATTTTTGTCAGTTATTCATGTGATTTTAAAGACAAAAGTAATGCATATTCATGGTAATAATAAAAATTCAAAATATAAAAATGCCAAAATATAATTCCTTCCACTCTTTCTTCCAAGTTTCTTGAACTTTTTTCAAGATTCAGTCACTAGAAGGTAATGCATGTGCTAGAAGATGAGGGTTTAGAAATAAGCCCTAAAGCTAAGAGATTAACACGAGCTCTTAGCCATGGTGATGCAACTGACAGTCAGCACTTCCAACATGTTTGCCAAACTTTTAGGTTTGTATGTATTGGGGATCCAGTAGTTGAAGGAATAGTTCATCCACGGGGTCTGAACAGATGTAACATAATAGCCTTAAAGGAAAATGAATACACACAAAATTTTGTCAAGTGAAATGTATGTTAGTGAGAGCAAAGTGTTTAGAGTCACTCAAAGCTATATAATAACATAACACAAATGTGTCTAAAAGCTAAAGAATATTTCAGTGTTTAAATGAACCACAATAATTTGTTCATAATTTTAGGTGAAAATATAAAAATAAATGCATTTAATAAATGTCATAGTTTGACCAACAATTACAAAATCATTTATTAGGCTTTTTAAAAGTGATATTGGTCAGTAACTTTAGTCTGATAAAAACAAAATTATCAGGCCTAAGAAGATGGCTCAGTCAGTAAAGTGCTATCTGTACATTAATGAGGTTCCAAGTTCAGATTTCCAACAACCACATGAAAGGCAAATATGTCTGTAACTGTTACGCTAGTGGTAGGGTGTGGGAAGGAAGATGGGCAGAATTTTCCTGGAGTTCTCTGTCTAGCCAGTCCTGCCAAATCAGTGAATACTAGGTTCAGTGACAGATCCGTCTCAAAAAGCTTGGAGAATGACCAAGGAAAACACCAGTGTTCACCTCTGGTTTCAAAATGCAAGCACTCACATATCCATAAGTACATGCAACCATGTGCACACACATACACATTAACATTATTAGTTTAGTGTATCAATGGCCTATGTCATGCTCTTGGCATCCAGTGCTGCTTATGACACTACAGTTGGGATGAGCACTTCTCAGAATGGTGCCTTGCCTGGTACTGAAAGACTTCATTTTACAAGGCCCTCATGACTCCATTTTGAGGATGGAGGATAACTCTGTACTTAAGTAAACATGAGAATAGCACCATCTGCCCAGAACCATTCATGCAGCACAGGATGATAATTGAAATATTCCTAAGAATAGAAAGAGTATGTATATAAACTAATACTGTGTGTCTGTGTGTATTAGTTGCTTTTCTGCTGCTGTGATAAACACCACGACCACGAAAACACATAGAAGGAAGATTTTATTTGGCTTATGGTTCCAGAGGGATAAAGGTCCATTATGACAGGGAGGCACGGCAGCAGAAGCAGCCAGAGCAGAAAACTCAGCACTCACGTCTTCAAGCAAGCACAAGAAGCAGAGAGATAAATGGGAAATGGGCCATGGCTCTCTACTCTTGAAGCCCCCAGTGGCATGCTGCTTCCAGCAAGGCCACACCTCCTTTAGATTACATGACCTTCCGAAAACTATGTCACCAACTGAGCATGTGCCAAATACTTGAGGCTATAGGAGACAAGTCATTCAAACCACCATGCTGTGTGATATTTAATGTAAAACTTGAAAGTTAATATTGGTAAATGACACTAGAACAAAAGAACCTGTTTGCATTGGTCAGAATTATGAAGGACAGCAGCTGCTGTTGAAACCTCCATGCACCGTGAATTTATTGTGATTCAATAAATTTTGACATGGTGAAAAGACACAAATGTGGTCATCCACATTTCTACCATAATGCACTTATGACACTATGAACATGGAAAACTCTGAAATTTTTATAAAGTGTCTCTCATTTAGTTTTATGAGGAAAATGCCCATGAATGTTTTAAATCACAGAACTAAGAAAGATGAAAAATATTATTTGCTTAATCTTTTCTTCCTCCTTTCTAATTTCATAGTTATTATATTAATATTGAGTTTTCTATAGTAATTGTCCACATTTTCTATCAATAGCTCTTTAATATATATTCTGATCAGTTGTTACACTTATAATTTATAGTCATTATTAATAAGTTAAAAAGTAACTGTGCCTCATTTGTACATAGGTCACTAAGTATACAATGATAAGGCGTGAAAAAAGAATAACATACTTTTTAAAATCAATAAGTGAATGTGTCATCTGAGGGTTTCACATATCCATGTCATCTTAAAATATAACTTTTATATTCCAAATCATTGCATTTTGTTGAATACAGACTTACTAGATGTCATTCGTTGAACTTTGCATAGCATTTGCACTGTGTAAGTTAGCATCAGTTATCTAGAGATGGTTTAAAGTATATACAAGCTGCACATAAAAGATCTCCTGGTATAACAATATAAAGGGCTTGGGTTTCTATGGAATTTGTCACCTGCAGTGAGTCTTGTAACCAACCCTTTGTGGATGCTGAAAGAAAAAACCGAAGGACTCTGAACCTATATACTGTTGAGGTATTATTATGTTTCACCCCATTGTAATTTCATTTGGCTTGCTTTATATTAGTTTGAATTATATAAAATTATATTTAGTTCAAAATTAAAAATTTCCATCCATCTCTATCCAAAATATTAAATGTAGCCTTTTTTATTTTTTTACTTGTGTGTGCATGTGTGTGTGTGTGTGTGTGTGTGTGTGTGTGTGTAGTGTGCATGAATGCCATAGCATATGTGTGAAGGTCAGAGGACAACTTATAGAATTCAATTTTCTCTTCCTACCATGTGGGTCCTGGGGACTGAACTCGGGTCATCCGGCTGGCAGTAAAGCACCTTTAACCTCTGAGTCATCTTATTGAGCCTATTCATGTATAAAATAATAAAAATACTTAAAAATTTAAACTGTATAATCTTTTGTTCTTGTTGAAATAGCTACCCTTTGATGTGGCTCAGATGTTGTTCTCAAATTAACATACGTAAGTCATATAGTTTTAGTACAAATAGCTCTACATAGGTATTAATTTGCTTTCATTAAAAGCTGAAGCATGTGATATTTTAAAGCTATTCTCAATTCTCCTTTTATGATATATGAACTTTAGTTTGTCATGGAAATTTACATGCATGCATAATTTTTAAAAAATTATCAGATTTATCAGTGTTAACTTATAGAATTCAATAGGCTTAATTAAAATACTTTATAAGAATTTATTGTCTTAAAATTTTTAAACATAAATTCATATTTTTTACATAAAAATCAAAGTCCTATACCTCCAAACAATTAAAACATTTTAACTGATAATGAAAATGGAGAAACTTTAGGGAAATTGAATTGATTAGCCAACACCTTCATCATTATTTCTTAGCTATTCCTTTAGATGGAGTTCATATGTTGTCAAGTTAGTCAGTCAGCAACTTGACCATAAGATGAATCATTTTTGGTCAATGTTTCTTCTGAAAATTGAGCACCTCCCAATCATGATCCAGGGAGGACAACCTCACCATACAGTATCTACAAAATTGATGAAAGTAGCATTCAGGTATATGTAGAGTAGCTTGCGTAGATGATGATTATTTGAGGAAATACCACATCACATCTGTAGTTCTGAACTATTGTTGTGGAGATTGTTGTTGAAACTTTTATCAGTACTATAGGTTGGTTTGGAATTACATTGAAATTATTCACTTGAAAGATTAAATGTGGTTTCAAATACTTTTCTCCTTCCCTCACTTTAGTTTTATTGTTATTTCAATTTATATTCCAAATTACTCCCCCATCTTTGTGCTTATAAGGCTCTGAAAAATTGACCTATTCTGAGAAAATTTCACTTTAGTTAACTTGAGGAAAAATGTGGATTGAGGAACTACTTCAAGTCTGCCTTATATAAGCACATCTATTCTCCTACATCCATGTTACTTGATCAGTGCAATTAAATTGTTATAAAGCACCATCCTCATTTTTAAATTACATTTCTTTTAGCAGACACTATGAAGACACCGAAGGAGTCCATTTTCCCATAACTCACCGTCATCTGAGTTTTCCTTGTACTGGCCGTACGGTTCCCTTTTCCCTGAAAGAACCAAGGATTGTTTCTGTGCCTCCTTTGTGACTTTGTTGTTTGAGGTACACGATGCTCCTTCAAGCACTGCTTGACCTATAATGCTATGATTTCCTTTTTCAAAAACCTTTTCTTTTTGACCTTCAGCTCTCCAAACGTGGCTCTTTTCTGTTACCTGCTTTCTCAAGTGTCTTACTCTCTATCAGAAACTTGGCTTTCATCTGTAGTTGACTTCCAGCTCATTTTCTTTCTGCTCGCCTGCACTGTATTAATCTCTTCCTCGATTCTCCTTTTCTTATCCCATGTTTAGACTTCACACAAAACTGTGTGCTCAAAAAAACAAAAACAAAAATTAAAAAAATAAAACCCACCGTGCCTCACGTACTCTGTCAGATCCGCCTTCTTCCCGCTTTCTCACTGAACCTCTTGTTTAGCTCAGCGTCTTTACATTGTGCTTCCTGTCATTTCTCAGCACCACATGAAATCTGTCTTTATTTTTCACATGTATTCTTAAAACGTCTTACTTCCTTTGTCTTTTCCAGCTTCCAAACACTTCCTTGCAGATAATATGAACTGTAATTTTTTTTCATCTTTTTCCTCAAACAAATGAAACAAGCCACTGTTTATCTGCTCAGTGAGAAACATTCTATAGAAGTTTGAATAGCTATATTCTTATAATCACAGTGATTGTACCCATTTTGACTTTGAGTGGAAGTAGTTCCAAAAAATTAAAAATATTCATTTTGACAACTAGTTCTGTCACAGAGTTTGGTTCTGAGAGAAATTCACTTTTTTTCTTTCTCAGTTTGTGTTTTTTCTTTAATGTCTGATAATATCAGTACATATAATGCATGTGTATATATAAACTAAATATTTATAAAACATTTTGCTGAATGTCTGTCATCAGTACAATAGAAGCTCCAATCAGTAATTACCGTTTTTGATATATAATTGTTCTGCATATCACATGCTGCTTTCCAATTAAAACAAACTGAAGGTGGGGTTTTATGTACTCAGCCTCAGACTGATCACTATTTAGGCACACTTCCTAATTATACTCTCCTCTCATTCACTGTAAAATTATGCACAAGGTAGATTATCCTTCCTGTGCAAATACCCCATTTTCCAATTCTGTCTCCTAATGCAAGTCTCTAACCATGTGCTAATTTAACCATAATTGTTCATTTATTCCAATTTGCCCTAACTAGGTCGCCATCTCTCTTGTGCTTACCGTCTCATTATAAAAGAGAAATAACAAGTTTGGGTTTGCACCTACTAGTAGTTTAATCTCATCAATAAATCCTTTGGGGGGTGTTAAAATGTACAGTTTTGTTTGTTGCTCTCCAACATAAACCTTTCATTAAACCCCTGAGCAATCAAACTATTATAGTAGCAACTTCATATTATTAAAATTGAGCAAATGTTTATGAAACTATATTGTTTCTGTCTGGAAAGTCATGCTATTATCTGCAAAACTGATCCTGAAAGCTTCTCTCTCTGCAATATTCTTTAGCCTTTTGACTTTTTTCCTTTCTAGCAGGGCCTTCTATCATTTAATTTCTTTGACTCTTTGGAAATCTCATTTGCTGTGGCCATAAGAAAGAAACTTGACAAAGATGGGTTTGGTGGCACATATCTGTAGTCCCAGGAGGTTGAGGAAGAAGGATGCCAAGTCTGAGCCTAACCTGTGCTATATGTTGAAACTTTGTCAAAAGCAAAGAAGGGAGGAAGGAGGGAAGGAAAGAAGGAAGGAAGGAAGGAAGGAAGGAAGGAAGGAAGGAAGGAAGGAAGGAAGGAAGGAAGGAAAGAACAAAAAAGATAACTGACATAGATCTCTTCCCTTTTCCTCCTCTTCTGTTATTTTACCTCCAATTAGTTTCATCTTCCATCCTTCATGATTTTGATTTCTCTCTTCTTTTCACTTGTGGATAATTAGTCATCTTTGCTTGATCCTTTATTCAGTTGAAAGAAGCTGGAGTCTATGAATCTTATTCTCCATTGTTCTTCCTAATGTTCTTCCGGAAGCTCTATCAAGTGTTTACTGTGCTTCTGTTTGCATCCTAGTTTAACTGTCCACCTTCCACTGCTGCTGCATGTGGTCCCTGTTTCTCACCCTGAGATCTGTTGGCTTTGAGGATATACCTTTGATCAAAGATGACACTGAAAGTTACAGCAGTTTTGTTTTAATGATAGTTTTGATATGTGAAAACTTATTCCATATCCCAAAATAACATTCAGAAGATCTGTGTTCCTTTTTTTTTTGTCTCTGAAATTTCATAGCTGTATACAATGAACCTTAATCATATCAATCATGTCCTTCCCCTACCTTCTCCCTCCAACTCCCAAAACAGTGCCACCAAATGGAGGCAAGGCATCCAAATATTTAAAGCCTATGTGGGTCATTATCATTCAAGCCACCACAGCCACTTTCTAAAGAAATGTGACTCCCCCATCAACCATCAGTTGCCAATGAGCGTCTTCTGCAAAGCATTGGCAATTTGACTTATACCTTTATGTAGTCACACCTTGTAACTTTATAATTATTTAAAACACGTAAATGGAACATGACATGAGCTCTACATGACATAGAGAAATTTCAGTGAGATAGGGTCTAATAAGAAAGATTCAGTCAGGTGGGGTTTTTGTTTTTGGCTGCTCTATTGCTGTTGTGGTTTAGTATGAGCAGTTTTATTGTTTATAAAACTTGAATTATACCTTCATCATGGAAGAGTTTTTAAAAAGTGGTGAATTCATACTCATTATGTCATTAATACAGGAACCTGTCCCAGGAATAGTAGCTAGATAACTTATGTTGTGCAACACTGTAGACAATGCTAGATTTTCATGATTCAATGCTTATACTTATTATGCTCTTATTAAAAAACCTATTGGAGGGCCAGGTGTGGTAGATCATGCCTTTAAACCCAGCACTTGATAGACATAGGGAGGTGGATCGCTTTGAGTTCCATGCCAGCCTGAAGTAGTGGTCTCTGTAGTGAGTTCAAGATCACCCAGGGATATTTATTATGACCCCGTCTCCATTTTCAAAAAGCTGTTAGAGGTGTGATGATACATGCCAGTGTGTATGATAGTGTTAGTTTTGAACTTGACATACCTGAGTAGAGGGAGCCTCAACTGGGGGATTGCCTCCATTTGACTAGCCTCTGGTCATGTCTTTGGGGTATTTCTTAAATTTTAAGGAATGTGAGAGGGCCCAGCCCTCTGTGGGTGGTTCTACACTTTGGCAGTTTATTCTATTTTTTTTGTGTAAGAAAGCAGGCTGATCATGAGCCAAAGCAGTAAGCCAGTAAGCAATGTTCCTCCACACCCTGTACTCTAGGTCCTGTCTCTGGGTTCCTGCCTTGAGTGCCTACTTTGGTCTCCCTGATGAATTGTGACCCAGAGATGTAAGCCAAATACACCCTTTCCTCCCCAAGTTGGTATTGGTCAGAATGTTTTATTGGTCAGAGTGTTTTGCACAGCAATGGAGAAACAAACTAGAATACCTAGTGACACAAACAAGCAAAGTTTTTCCACTCGGTATTTTATAGCGTACCTGAACCTTTTAGTTTTATGTGAACGAACATAGTATCCCAGAAAATCACCTATGTCTATCTCTTCTTTGATTTAAAGGCTGATCACATTTTCTCACAGACTTTCTCTAAATACATTGAAGATTCCTTAAGAATGTAACTTGTAACGTGTTTTTCAGTGCTTTATAGTTTGACCTCATCTGACACACCTTAGGCTGACAGTTGAGAGCACATTCACAGAACAGCATGGGAAAGTACATGTGTCTCTCTGAGCAACAATGCACTTTTGCAACGTGGCAAATTGCGATCTGCAGGGGATGACAGTAGCTCAAGAGAAGCTGTCCTTTGTGAGGCTTGTAAGAGAAAATCAAGGGCTTCACAAAGAAGAATTCTTTATTTCATTCTTCATAGTGAAGAAATTCCATAATGTGTGTTTCTGCAGTCATTTCTAAGACGTTGAGAGAGAATTTGGTGTATTTTACAGGTATCTTACTTTGAGCAAATCTTAGGAAGACATGCTTCTCAGAGTTTTTCAACATGTAGAGCCTAGACCCTGACAACCAGGGAATAGGGCTTGTCTAGGAGAGAAATGATGTTTTATCAATTAAACAGTAAGCTCTAGAAATTAGAAAGCAGATAAGTTAAAATCCAACTGTTTTCCTGGAAAAAAATATATGGCATTTCTTCATAACTGAATAAAGAAACCCAAAAAGAGAAGGGAGGATGAGAAATATAGGTATCTTTTGCAAGTAACATTGGACACCTAGGCTATAAATTTCTAGCTAAGAATAAGGAATTGTATGATACCATTTCCCCCACAACTGAGGGTAATTTGCAAAGAACACTGCGTAGACTGAGTTCCATTGAAAAGAACTTTTGAAAGCATGGTGGAACATGCTTTTAATTCCAGCAATCAGGGGACAGGGGCAATGGATTTCTGTGAGATCCTGGCAAGCCTGTTCTACATAGTGAGTTCCAGGCCTCCAGACCAGCTGGAGCCACAGGAAGACCCTGGAGAGACAGAGAATGAGAGAGAGAGAGAGAGAGAGAGAGAGAGAGAGAGAGGACAAAGGACTTTTTGAAGATGCATTGACAAATTTTCTTTGCATTTATCATGAAGATGTAAAATATAATTGTAATAGCAAGAAGAGACATGATTAATAAGATCATCCAGAGATCTGGAGCTATAATTTTAGACAGGTCTTTTGGAAGGTTCAGATAGAGAGATGGATTATGTGCTGAAATTAATACACTGGTGTTCAATAAAGAAAGCCAACAGTCTGTCCTTGTCCAGCACTTAGCAGTGTGTCTGAAAGAAGCTGAATTAGAATAAGTATAAAAATAAAACTTTTAGACAAGATAAGCACAGGGAATTTTCTTGAACACTTACAAAAAATTGTTTCCAACAATGTCAGAGAGTGATCTGTGATTTGCATAAAGACCGTATCATAATAATGTAATAATATATATACATATATTTATATACTTAGAACTATGGTTTTGCAAAGCTATTACCCCAGTGTTTATGGCCATGGACATATGAATTGGAGGAATGCTTGTCTTCTCCAGGTCTAAACCTCTCCCACAACCATCAAGGTTTCCTTTTCCCTTATTTGCCAGCTGGTTGTAGAGAATAAAGCTGAACATGACAATGTTTTGCTCTTTGCCTTTTTTTAAAAAAAGAATGAATTGATTTCATATTCTTTTTGGAAGCAGCCCTTTAAAGTACAACACAAAACAAAACAAAACCAAAAATGTTGTTTTTCCACATGTCAAACCAAAACAAAAACAATTTTAGGCTGTTATGGTGGCACATGCCTTTAATCCCAGCACTCCAATGGCAGAGGCAGGTAGATCTCTCAGAGGCCAGTCTGGTCTGCATAGTAAGTTCCAGGTCACTTGGGGTCACAGGGAGACCCTATCTCAAAAACATAAAGAAACAAAAAAAGTTTGCAGTCAAATTTGGCTCATGAATACAAATTTTCTGTCTCTCAAGATTTTCTGTCTCTCAAAACAAATCTCACTCAGAATTATTGTATGTAAACTTAATTGTAAACCCTGAATCCTGAATGACTCCATGGAGCATCACTCTGCAACCCACAAAAGACTATGACACAGGCCAGAGAAAAAAGCTCCTGAATGAAAACTGTTATATCAGTTACTTAATTCTGGGAAGTATGTTGTCCTTTAATGTTTAATCTTACTATGGTTTAACCTGGAATTGAGCTGAAATAGTTTTTCCAATTCCTTTTTACATTTGCTATTCAATAAACTTCAGAGCTGGAATAGAGGTCCATGCCTTTAATCCCAGCACTCTGGAGGCAGAGGCAGGCAGGTTACTGTGAGAGCCAGCCCAAACTATCCTACAAAGCAAGCTCCAAGTCAGCTGGGACTACTAATGAGACTGTGCCTCAAAAACAAACAAGCAAACAAACAAAAAATAAAGCAAAAACTTCGAACATTTATTTTATGTTTTAATTACATTTTATTGAAATTGACAAATGTGACAATTTTATTTTTAAATTTGTTTCATATTCAGCTCTTCTTAGCCTTTGAAGGCTCTCTCATCTTCCTCTTATTTGACAGCATCTTCTGGGACTCAAGTACCCAAACTGTTTATGGCAGTAGAAAGCCAGATGAAATTCAGTATCAAGTAACAGGAACGTGCTGTTTGCGAACATGAAATACTTTAATGCTTCCTGTAAGTAGCTCTATCACTCAACTAACAAAAGTGCTTTTTTTTTTTTTTTCAAAGTGAACAGCAAAAGCTCTTCCAACCCATCCTTTCTGCATTCAGATGAGCTAAAAGAAACTACATCAGGCAGCTGTGCTGGTAGACTGACTCTTCTGGACACCTTAGAGCATTTAGACATTTAGATGAGTTAAAGCAAAGAAGACTCATTTTACATCACAATTCAGTGATGGATCACCCATATGTGTGAAAAGGATTGCAGCTCACACAATAAAATCCCTATGTCAAAATGGAAATGTGCAATGAAAGAGTTTTGATATGCTTTCTGTTGCTTCTCTAGTAGTTTTGTGATTTAATAGAAGGCAAAATTATCTCTCCATTTCCATGGGTCAGGAATCTGACAGTAATAAAGTGGCTTCTCCACTTAGCCCTCAGTCTGAAACCAAAGGGTCACCCAGGGCTTCCCTGCTTATCTGAAGTTTGAGGACTCTTTCCTAATTCAATGCTCCGTGGAGGAATTATTCAGTTCTTTGCGTTTGTGGGATGAGGTCTCTGTTTCCTTGTAGGCTGTCAACTCAGGGTCTCTCTCAACTCCTACAGGTCAACATTCACTATCATCAGTTCATAAAGTAACTCAAGGTTTTTTTTCTCTCAAACTCAGCAGGAATGAACGCTCCTGGCTGCTTTGGCTGCATCTTTTTGTTCTACCTCTAACTGGAGCAAGGTATCTGAATTTAAGTATTCATGTAATTAACCTGTTCCCACTTGGATGATTCCAGATAATCTTCATAGTTTTAGGTCTACAGCCTTAACTGAATTTGCAAAGTTCTTGTCTTTTCATTTTGCTTGTTTTTCTGTCTTCATCTCTTTTTTTTTATTTTAGTTTTTCCTTTTAACATATGATAATTAGACAAAAACTTTGCCAGTTATTAGTTGTACATCTGTATGAGAATCATGATTTTACCTTATTAAAAATAAACTTTTAAGCTTTCATAGGACTGCCTTTCTTTATTACTATCCGTGGATAATTTTTAGTTAGGAAATATTCTGAAGGCATCCTCTATTTGAAGATTTCCCATGTGGTGTGGAATAGTCCCCAGAGTTGCAAAGCCAGATTCTTATGCTTCTGCTTAGCTAGCTGAGTTTCTACCCTGCTGTAAAGTGACTCATTTTTTAAGACAGGATGCCTATAGACCAGAAGTTCCTGTTTGAGTGGCCTACTTGAAACTGGTTGGATCAGAGATGGCTACCAGAGTAGCACCCAGACAACTTTTAGCTTCCTCATAATCCCATCTAACAGAAAATGATAGTCTCTGAACAAGACAGTTGACAATTTTATTTATGAAAACCTGAAGGACCCATAAGGATAGTTTAAAAATAAGGCCGATTCCCACAAGATATCTGCCTGGCTCTAGAGTATACAAGATGATGCACTGCCATGATTACTCTTCCTTTCTCTCTCCTCACTAGAATTTGTATACTCCTGCCTTCCAACAGACTGAGAAATATATTTTAGACTTGCTTCCAATTCTTCTATTCGTCTTTTAAAAATACTTTATTATTTTTATTTTATGTGTATGAGTGTATTGCCTGCATGTATGTAAGTACTCCCGTGTCTTGCAATGCCCAGGGAAGTCAGAAGAAGGTGTTGGATCCTCAGGAACTGGAATTGAGAATGGTTGTTAGCCACCTTGTAAGTTCTGGGCATCAAACTTGGGTCCTTTACAAGAGCAGCCAGTGCTTTTAGCCATTGATCTATCTTTCCAACCCCCAATTCTTCTATTCTTGGCCAAGAAAGTATCCTTTGATACTTACTTGAACTTAAGTCTTATTTTTGGTTTCACACTTATAAGATGGAGAAAGGACACACTTTGGTATCAAAAACTGGTTATACTAGCTTATATTTAGATGCTGAAAGACATAGTTCAGTGCTCTCTAAAATAAAAACTACTTAGCTTTTCTAAGTGCTAGTCTTTAAAAAGTACAAAGAAATGGTTCATATCGATATCACAATTCATTTAATTGAGTGTTTAAAATGTTTCAAATAGAAATAAAAAGTTACTTGTTTTTTTATGTTATTATACTAATTACTTAAAACCTGATTATTTTAACATAAGATATATATGTAAATATATATATATACATATATAAAATGTACATTCACATATATGTATAATATAGATGGGGAGAGAGAGAGAGAGGGAGAGAGATTGATTTTTAAGAAATTGAAAATTACCAAGATCTGCAGTCAGCAAGCTAGAGACCCAGGAGAGAGAGCACATACATACTTTCAGTCTCAGTTTAGCGATAGAAGAGCTGATATTGCTAATTCCTACCTGAAGCTGCCATGCTCCGACCCAAGGAGAACTGATGATTCACGTCATTCTGAAAGTTGGAATATCAAAATTGCAGTTTGTGCACTTAGGCAGAAAGTGTTCTCTGTTCTTCCTTTTGTTTTTATTGAGATCTGTAACTGATTAGATTAGGTCCCTCCACATTACAGAGCCTACTGATGAAAAAAAAATCAGCAACCTTCAAAAATACTCATAGATGACACCAGAAGAAATATTTGACCAAATATCTGTGCAGCAATCACAAGTCTCTCAATCACTGTTTTACTTTCTTGGTTGTTTTGTTTGTTTTGCTTTAGCAGTTTTAAGATAATACTGTTAGATCTTTGTAGGTTACTGCTCACTTTATCATCTTCCTTTGATTGTTCCTAGAAACAGTTCTCTCCTTAATTCCTTTTTGGCCTTCCATCCTTCCTAGTCCCTGGGCTGAAGATAGCTCCACCTTGTTGTAAACTAAGAGAGTTTTCTTTGGATTCACAGAAAAAAAGATGACTTTTGTAACACTGGTACTTAGTAACTAACCGTAGGAAATCCAAACCAATTATGATATTCTGAAGTCAAGACTTCATTGATGGAGACCCTGCCCAGCTTGCAGCCTCACAGCTTCCTTTTCTCCCCTTGAAAACCCATTGTGCTAGTGGAACCCAGCAAGGCAGAGCTTTAAAGAGACAGCTGTCATCTTAAATAAACCTGAATCGTTCCAAAAAACATTCATGCCATGAATTTTGGTAACCTAGTGATGGCCAGCTGGGCACTTGATCTTGGTAACATTCTTGTCTTCAAATTCTTGAAAGAAAAGCTGAAAAAGGGAAGTTGCAGGACTCAGTGACTTGCAAGCAGGCAAACAAAAACAAAGAAGGTATGAGCATTGCCCATGAAGATGATGCTAAATCTGGCCTAGAACTGACCTAAATTCTAACCTCATTCATTATAAGGCATTAATATGGCAAAACTACACACAAACGGGGTTAGAAAACATATAGAAGCAGACATTGTGTAAAGAGGTACACGTCCTCGTTTCCAAGGAAAAAGAATGAATATTCAAAAGTTTTCCTGGGAAAAGGCATGATGATTCAAGTACTTCCCAATGAAATGAAATTCATCTCTATTTGGGGCTTATCTGCCTAGGGCAAGGTCTACTGTACTTTTTGTATGTTTTGTAATTTTCACCTATTTTTTGCTTTAGTTTTGTACCTTGTTTCTATTTAAAACAATTTGCTGATAAGATCATGCCATTTTAAATTGAGGTCTTTCAACAACCCAATGATGTGTAGGCTATATTTTCTCAAAAAAACTTATTTAACTAACAGACATTGAAATGTTAATATAACTCAGATGATAATTTTATTGATTAAAATTGATCATAATACTCAGAGGGAGACAATCATTGTATAGTAACTCTCCTACAAGCAACTACTTTGAATCTCCTCAGATTACATCCAATAACCCAATTCAGTCAATGAGATGACACCCTCTGCCAAAATCTGTCATAACACCAACCATGAGTCTAGAAATCCAAAAAGTTATCTAAGATCAAAGACAAGAATCTAATAGACAAGATAATGTTTATTTTTAAAAAACTAGGTTTTTATATGTTTTAAGTATTATTATCCTATTGGGGCACAAAAGGAAGAAAGAAAAATATGATAAAGTAACAAAGGAAGAAAAGAAGAATGGAAGGAAGGAAGGAGGAAGGAAGGAAGGAAGGAAGGAAGGAAGGAAGGAGGGAGGGAGGGAGGGAGGAAGGAAGGAAGGAAGGAAGAAAAGAAGGAAGAAAAGGAAGGAAAAATGAATATTTTACTTTGATTTTTCTGAAATATTTTGAATTATGATTTTGTTCATAGTTGTAATTTTGGAATAAGTTCATTAAGCTTAAAAGAAATTTGGCTCTTTTTGCAATTTAAAATCAGTGGAGATTTTTAAATCACATTTGAGCTAATGAATATATAATTTCTACCTAGCCTTTCTACAGCTATGAATTTATATTTATTTTGATTACTACTAAAATTATTTCCATTAAAACTGATTGTTTTTCCAAATATTGTGTTTCTTTTTTCTTCATCTTCAACCCTTTTAAGTAACACTGGATTAAGTTTAGGACTTATAATTTTGTCATCAATTATAATAGAAAAATTTGAATAGAAATTGAGTTGAAATATTGGGTGTCTGATGTACTTGAACCCAGGAATTTAAGTGTGGCTCTAGCATTGAGCTATACCCCCAACTCCATCATTTTCAGTTTTAAAGAAACCCACTTTAAGATGTCAACAGCTAAATAATCTTCAGACTTACAGAACCCAGAACATTTGATGACCTTCAGATAACAACAGTATGAGTAACGTCCCTCCAAATTTTTTATTCTGTGTATCAACTGATACAAATCATGCAAATTGCTATGGTGTGTAACTTGAAGAAGACTGCTCTTTGTTTAGAGAAAATATGGGAACTAGACCCAGAAGATCATGGTCATTGTGCTGTTCCTGTTCCTCTGAAAACCTGGAGTTGATCCAGGGCAAGTTTAGGTGACACGAAGCACACTGGGGAAAAAGGAGTGAAGCCTCTGCATGAACAGTGAGTAAGGAAGACTGCTGGCAGAAGGCAGATGACATGTGCATTTCAAACATGGGAAAGGAAAAGCCTATAAGAATCTGTGCCTTTGTAAGTAACCCCCACCCAAAGTCCATATAAGCTATGTAAAATCCTAATAGAATATCTATGTCAGTTTGTCAGCCCTGGGGTCTCAGAGGGCATGGCCACCGGTCTCCCAGTGGGAAAGGGAAAATTTAGTGAAACAATTGGTGCAGCCCGGCAGGATGACACCAGAAACGGAAAACCACAGAAGTTCAAGAAAAGCGCAGGTTTAGAAGTGCTCATGGTGCTCACGTGTTTTATACACTGGTTTATAGAATATATAGCTAGAATGACATAGGCCATGCATATGCTGATGGACTCAAAGGGGAAAAATCCCTGTGCCACAGCTGAACTGTAAATGTGGGAAAATAGCTCAGTTGCTTGTAATGTGAAGATTCTTTAAAAGTTGTAGACAGCCTAGAAAAACTTTTACAAGCACTGGATGTAAGAAGGTAACCCAGAGATGAGGGAATGGTCATTTTTCATAATAAAAGATTCGTCTGAAACAAAGGCAGGCCCAGTCAAGGCTGAAAAGGCTAAGGATTTACTGACAAATTCAGTCTCAGCCTCAGAGCTTGAGAGAGAGAAGAACCAGGAGATTTTAACTTAAGTTTAAAGGACCAGGTGTCAAAGGACCCAAGGAAAAAACAGATAGTAATGAGAAAAGAAGCAACCTAAAAATAATAGTGCCAAAGGCTATCCCTAAGATTCAAGAACCTTTGATACAAAAAGGGAAAAGAGTTAACAGTACTGTAGCTAGGAGAAAATACCCCACATGGAACTGTTGAAACTAGGAAAGACTTTCAAACAAGAAATCGAAGAGCCCCTCACCACATGGCTTATGAGAGTATGGGACATGGGAGCAAATAATGTCAGTTAAAGTCCTTTAGCGGCATCACAGCTGAGTTATATAACCACCCATCCACCCTTGAGACCTAGGCTGTTTATCCTAGACCAATACAGGAGGGAGCAGTCCCTAATAGAATGAATTGTGCAAGGTATCAAAGATACATGGTCACCACCAATGGAGATTCCCAGGATTAGCAGGGGCTGAAGGACTATAAAAGAGGGACACAAGTTACTGAGAGACCTACGTTTGAGAAAAGCAATATATAATGCCCAGTTTGTGGGGCCAGATAGGGCTGTGTTTACCAGAGATACAAAGGAAAGCTTAATTCAACTGGGACTCAAGAATGGTATAGAGCTTTAATGGTTTTTTATAAGTCCTTTAATGGGATGGGATTTTGTGAAGAGAGCAAGGCTTTAGCAGAGTTAAGTGACTCAAACCAGCATGTAAAATGTGTTTGTGGAATACTAGAGCAACCTACAAAAGATATAAAAAAGACCAGACAGAAGAAATGGTCCTTTCAGATTACTTGAATACAAATGTGGCTAGATTTATATCAAGCCTAAATTCCCAATGAAAAAAACTGATAGAAAACCAAATTCGGTAGTAAGGAGTTTCTGGAAGGCTTTAAAACCTGAAAAACAGTTCACAAAAGGCAGAGGATAAAAACTGTCCTAGGGATGGTTAAAGATTCCCAAAGATTAAATGAGGTACATTTCTCTCCTGAGAAAGGCTATGCTAGAGGTGGAGGCAATTTTTCCCACCAGGGCTTCCCCCAGCATCCAGGTTTGATCAATGGGGAGGTGGAAGATATGGCTATAGCCAGGAGGCAGACCCAGGCCTGCCTGACATAAGAAACCAACAGGTGCAGCGGGGACAAGAGAGACCATCTTCCTCCTTAGCCTAGTACAGGGTCAAGCAACTTGCGAAAGCACCTGTAATGTATCAAGAATAAGATGATACAAAGAAACTCCATGTAAAATCCCCAGAATGAAGAATGACTCCAAAAGGATAACTACAGGTAATAACTAACCAAATTAATGCCTCTTACCCATGCTATGGCACCTAAGAGATATATATGTAGAAAGTAATTAATACAAATGGATAAAACCTTTCCATAGGTGTTAAACCCAACCTATGATTGATTTAATATATGATGTTAATCTTTGTGTGTTTTATAGATGTGATACCCATTTGAAAGATATCAAGTGCACCTGAAGAAACAAAGGCCAGCTGTAGCTGTAAGATTTTTGGAGTTTTTTGGCTGTGTAAAATAAAAACAGAGGCCCCCGGAACAGTACAACTGTTTAGAAAAACTACAGTGCCAGGGGTGAGTTGCTCCCCTATGAACTGTTGATCAGAGAGATCCTAAATGTCCTCAAATTAGCCAAGGGTGTTCCCACTAGTGTCTGTTATACACTAGAAAGTTTGGTAAGACCATGTTGCTGAATACACTGCATGATGTGAGTGCAGGAGAAGAAGAGACAGAGCCAAGGCTAAGCTAAAAACTCCATGCCACTGGATGGATGGATGGCTTTCATTGTGCCAGAAGACACTATGCAGATGTTTGTGGAAAAGGATCCCCTATGATTATGCTCAACAATGGACCCTGTGTGCTACACACAATGGACATGCCAAGCAATGCCTGCTAGTGCAATAATGGCTTCACTATAGGCCCCACTAGAGAAGCCGTTGCAAGTATACTGTTTAATGAAAAAATGTCTTATATCAGTTTGTCAGTCCTGGGACCTCAGAGGGTGTGGGCGCAGGTCTCCCAGTGGGAAAGGGAAAATTTAGTGACACATTGCCAGAGTTGGGAGACAGACACTGTGGTGAGGAAGATTCTGCCTGACACCTAGTCTTGCTGACCTTTGTTCCACGGTACCACCTTTCCTTATATATAAAAGGCCTTTGAAGTACCTACAGTCCCCAAAATAGTCCTTTTAGGGGATAAGAAAATTGCATGCCATATTTTCTCTGGATTCCAGGCCTTGGGTAACCTGGATTTCCTTCCAATAAACTTCTGTCTCCCATGTATTGACTGGAGTATAATGAGTGGGACATGAATCAAAACATCCACTTTCCTCATAGCAAAGAATGTATTTATTTTAAAATATGTAAACATATGCAATACATAATATATGAATCTCTAAAGCAAATGATAATACAAATAAAATGTTTTTCATTAGAAACTGCTCTTGTGAAAAAGCATAATTTGTCCATTGAGCTCACAAGATAACTAAAAGCTTGATAGAAGCCTGAATTTCTGCTTCCCTTCTGCATCTGTCTTCTTTGCTTTTGGCCTTTTGCTTGGCTTCATCTCTACACATAAACATGCTGATCATTCAGAGACTATCTGTAGTCTGTAAAAGCCTATCTCATTCCCCTTTAAGCCTGAAGGCACAAAGACAAGAGTAGTAGAAGCAGTCTGCTGCTGGTTATTTACAAAGTCCTATTCCATATCTCCAATAACCCTATGGTGGTTTGAATATGAATTGTCCCCTATAAGCTCATGTGTTTGAATACTCAGTCCTCAGCTGGTAGTGCTGTTGAGGAAGGTACAGAGCATAGGATGTAAAGTCCTGCTAGAAGTACAGCACTGGAGGTAGGCTTGGAAGTGTTATAGCCTGGCCCCACTTGCTGATCTTTTTCTGTTTCCTAAGCACCATTTCCATGTGATCAGCAGCTTCCTGCTCCTCTCACCAGATCTCACTGCCATGTCCTCCCCACCATGATGGATTCAATCGCTCTGGAACTGTAAGCCATAATACACACTTTCAACCTGTTTTTTCTAAGTACTTTATCAGAATAACAGAAAAGAAACTAAATCAAGAACTTAAAGATCTCTAGTAATTGTCTTAAACTTATAATTACCTTGGAGCCTAGGGAAAGCTGAACCTCATAGGACAAACCAATCCCAGATGAAGGCAAGATTACACCCTATAACATGAGTCATTATCTCCTGACAGATGGTTTATCCCCTCAAACAATTGTGACTTCTTCAAACCAATTTGTAAAACCAAAACAGAAACAGTAATCAAATAGACCACATTTGGACCAAGTCTGCTTAATTAGACATTCCTGCTACTCCCTGCACCAACTCTTCTTCTTAATAAACATAAACTCATGTCAAGATCACAAAGCTGATCTTGGGGGGGCGCTCACTGGACCTCTTCCCGGTGTCTTTTGATTAAATCACCAACTCTTCTTCTTAATAAACATAAACTCATGTCAAGATCACAAAGCTGATCTTGGGGGGGGCGCTCACTGGACCTCTTCCCGGTGTCTTTTGATTAAATCACTTTTTTCTGCTTTTCACCAATACTCATCTCTATAATTAGAGTATTGGGTTGGGTGGGAATATGCTCTTTTGGGTTCCCAAAGCTGAGACTGTGCCCTAAAACCTTGGATACATGAAACTAGAACAGAATTTTCTGTTTTAGTAAGTGTCATGTTAGAGTACGTGTTCTGATTTTGGCCAGATTTAAAACATTAACCCTATGAGGATTAAAGTTATAATAAAGAAGAAAACATGAAAATTGTATCAAAAATTATGGATGGGTTATATTTTGCCAGAAAATGTAGTTTCATAATAAGTAATTAATATGGTACAATTAAATAAGTATATAAGTACATATATACATTGTATTAGTCACTTTTCTGTTGCTGTGATAGAAACACTGACCCAAGCAATTTATAGAAGGAAGAGTTTATTTGAGCTTATGGTTCCAAGGGAATTACAGTCTGTCATGGCAAGGAGACATGGTGGCTAGAGGTGGCTGGAGCAGGAGCAGCAGAAGCTAAGCTCTCACATCATCACACATGCACAGGAAGCAAGAAAGCAACTGGAGATTTGGCAAGGCTTAAGAACTCTCTAAGCCCACCCCCCATTACATGCTTCCTCCAGGATAGCCACACCTTCTAAAACCTCCCCAAATAGTGCCACGATCTGGGGACAAAATTTACTGGAGAGGATCCCTTTGATAAGGAGATTAAAGTGATTAAGGAGGGGGCCTAGAGATTTTCACTTAAACTGTGAAGAGAGTGCCTTCACAGCAATACCACACCCAGTTAAGCCTCCAACTTGTGAAAGGGAAATGTTGCAGGGGCCACTGAAGAGAAAAGCTTCTAAAATGGATAAAGCAGGCTGGAGTCCATCCCAAACTTTCAGCCAAACTTGGCAATATCATTCACCTGGTGCTGACTTTAGAGACATGAAAGATGCAACAGTGAAGGGGTTATTAGTTCTTCCTCTGACATTTCAGCCACCAAGGAAGGCCAGACAGCATGCAGCAGGGGTACCCCTGCATAAAGAAGGCCCTGACAGACCATTGCGAGAAGCTATGGAAGGTGGCCTGGTTGGCAATGGGGACACCAAGAAGGCATTCATGGTGCTAGACCTGTGAGGCATCTGCTAAGAAGACCTGTATACAGGGAGTGGTACCAACCAAAGAAAGAGATTTATGTTTCACACAGCCAAGTTGGAGAGGCTGAGCCATCTAAGCCCTTTGGAAGTAAAGTTCCAGAAGTCAGACATGGAGCTACTGGATTTTGTGTTTGTCCTGCTGGTTTTTGGTCTTGTTTTGTTCTGGTATTTCCTTACTATTCTTCTATTCCTCCCTTTTGGAATAATAACGTTTATTCAGTTCCACTGTATGTTGGGAGTATGTAATTTGTCTTTGATTTCACAGGCGCTTAGAGTTAAGATGTTCCACTGAGTCTCAGAAGAGACTTTGGACTGTGGACTTTTGAATAGTAGTGAGATTGATAATGACTATGGAGACTTTTAAAGATGGACTAAATGCATTTTGCATTTTATATGGTTATGAGCCTATGGGGACAAGGGGCTGGAATGTGGTGGTTTGAATGAAAATGTCCCCAATAGGCTCCAAGTATTTGGGCATTTTGTCTCCAGATGATGGTGCTGTTTTAGGAGGTATTAGAAGGTGTAGCTATCCTGGAGGAAGCATGTCACTGGGAATGGGCTTAGAGAGTTCTTAAGCCTTGCCAGATCTCCAGTTGCTTTCTTGCTTCCTGTGCCTACATGATGATGTGAGAGCCTAGCTTCTGCTGCTCCTACTTCAGCCACCATGCCTCCCTGCCATAATAGACTGTAATTCCCTTGGAACCATAAGCTCAAATAAACTCTTCCTTCTATAAATTGCTTGGGTCAGTGTTTTATCACAGCAACAGAAAAGTGACTAATGCATACACAAATCTTAAAATCATCTGGATGGCCTATGTTTCATTTTTCATTTTAGATTCATGAGTCCATTTTTTATAATAGTGTTATAAATGCAAATAAAGGAAAGAAAGCTGCACAATTTTCTACTACAAATTTCCCACCTAGAGTCTTGTAATTTTCTTTACTGTTCCTGTTGAAGTTGCATTTTGGCATATGTCTGTAAATATGTATATGCTCATCTTATGTGAAAATAAATATTTGAATATTATATTTTAAACATACAGTCTTAATATGACATTTACTTAATAGTCTTTATTCTGAGATTTTGATGTCATAATTTTGTGATCATTTAATCTGAAATACATTCTAAAATGCACTCAATTTGCATCCTTGGTTTAATAATTAGGTTTCTCACAATTCCTGAGTCCTTTCAATTAACAAACAAGAGCCTTTGCTTCATGTACATATTGTTTTCAGATTTGTATTCAATTCAGAAAAATTATTTTATTGACAACAATGCATCTTTATTATATGTTATTATTAGTCAGATTGTGTCATGTTCAATAACATGATTTCATATAGCTTTATGATCTGTTTTTACCAGATACAAAATCACCTATAAAACAAATTACATTAAATTTATGCCTACTGCTGGTTTTGTCTCTGCTCTTTATAGATGAAGGTAGGCCATTGCAATAATTACATATTAGGGGCTGGATAGACAGCTTATCAGTTAAGAGCACTGGTTGTTTATACAGAGGATCTGAATTTAGTTCCAAGCACCCACATGGTGCTCCAGTTCCAGTGGATCTTACAACTTCTTGGGGCCTATGTGGCATTGTATACATGGGGTATACTTATATAACTGCAGACAAAACATTAATACACATAAAATAACATTTAATTTTATAAATTAATATAACTTCTTTCAGTTCTGTTTTTAAATTTGAGCTAATTTCAGGAAACTTGGAAGAATTTACCATTGATTTCTCAAGAGCTGCATCTTCAAACTGAGGCTTCCTGTGATTAGCTAAGCTGTGGATTCAAGTTTTGTAACTTTGAACACACCTTCAAGGGCCATTTGTTTATTTGACTGCAGTGAATGGAGCATACATGTTATACAGAGTCTCTGTTTTCCATTAGACCATGAAATGCAAGGCAACAATATGATTTGTTTCAACTTTAAATTTTTAGTGGGTAAAACTAATATAGTCCTGATAAATACATAGACGAATAACATTTCATAGAGCATTCAGTTCAAGCAAACAGAACTTTGGATACATTTCAGAAACTCAAATTTTGGTATTTCATTTCAGAAACTACAATGTTGGCCTGACACTCCCTGGGAAGCTGTTCATTTTCCTTTCTGTCCCTTAGAAAAGCAGAGTGTCAGGCGATGAGCTACTAACATGATTAATCAAGTATACACTGAAGCCTAAATTTAAATCTAAATCTTACCCTGTAGCCGTGGTCTGTAAATAGCTCAACTATTTATCAATATGTGTACTTTATTTGCAAAGATTTCCACTTTTCTATTTTGTTTAATTCCTAGGCCCTAGTACATGATGACCTGCCTCTGGTGAAATGTTGTGACTGTGTCACTGGTAACAGGCTCCATACCTCTCTAAATCTCTTTCAAAAAGCTTTCTAATATTTTTGGTAAGTAATATACCAGCTCAGATGAGGCAAGCAAAGTGTTCTACAAAGTTCAGGCATCTTTCTCATTTCATTCTCTTCTAGGATACAAATTACTTAACTTTTCTATAACTAAAGTTGATTTAACCTCTTTTTTTGATTTTCAGAATTCTAAATAGAGTCAGACAAGGTTTATGTCATAGTAGATTCTGCTATCCAGTGAATAGGTACAATGAAATTACACTGGATCATTATGCAGATGCACGTACATATTGATGTGCTTTGCCATTCATTTTTAGACAGAAATCAATTTTACTTTAGTGTTAGTACATTCTAGGTGAAAGGGATTTCCTACTGTGATTGCAGTATAATAAATGCTGATTGAAGTGTCAACGATTCCAAAGCAATTTGTATTACAAAGTTAAACATGTTCATTTTATTTAAACAAAATTGCTCAGAATAGATGAGGTGGGGAGTGTCAGGAAAATAAGGCACAGAGGGACAATTTAAGTACATGACCTCATCCATTGAAAAATGAAAAAAGAATTTATTAATATGTTTCTGGACATTATTGCAGCTGTTTCTCAAACATTCATGCTTTAGGAACAATAGCTTCCCAAATGAAATTTCTGAGCACATATTGGTTTTCTTTTTCATAGATGTTACTGGAGATAATATTGATGCAATTTCATTTGACTAAAAGTTAGTCAAAGACAGGGCTGGAGAGATGGTTCAGCTGTTAAGAGCACTGGTTATTTTTGCAGAGGACCTAGGTTTGGTTACCAGAATCCACATGGCAGCTAACAACCATCAGTAACTCCAGTTCCAGGGCATCTGAATCCCTCTTCTGACTTCCATGGCTGCACTTATATACATGCAGGCCAAACACTCATATACATAAAATAAATAAAAATAAAAATTAAAAAATTAAAAATTAAAAAGCCAAAGAATGGAGCTTGAGAGACGATTCAGAGGTTAAGAGCACTGACAGCTTTCTCAGAGGGCCTGAATTTGAATACTAGCACCCACATGGCAGTTAACTGCAGTTCCAGGGGATTTGATGACCTCTTCTGACTGCCATAGCATTGTAGAACATGGGTGCATTTAGACACATGCAAGCAATACATTCATACATAAAATGAAAACAAATAAATTAATTAGTTTAAAATTCAAAGAAGTTTCTAAATTTCCTTTTAACCCCAGAGTTTTTATTGTTTGTGTATTTTGTGTATTTTTTTATTTTCAAGAGGATGGAGTCAAATGGCACAACAGCAATATTGAAAATGAACTGAGATATCTTAGCAAAGTATAAATAGCTACATTTTGGTTCCTATATGACCATTAATTTCAAGAATATCAATAATAAAATAATTTATAGTTTACAATAAAGAATTTAGATCACAATCTTCTTTGTAAAAACGTGTGTATGAATATAAATTTTTAATGAAAAAAGAGATGTTGGTATGCTGAGGCCTAAATAGGACATCTATATCACAGCCCTGCCCTCAATGCTTAAGAGACTGTCATGTATAAAAGGGGAGAAGCTTTTAAGAACTACAGGCAACAGGTGGATGACTACAATGAAACAGTGCTTTCTAGACACAACAGGTCAGTTGCACATATGAACTCTCAGTGGTGACAGCATACATAAGACCTGTGCAAGCTCAAGCCAGACAAAATTCCCAGCAAGGAGAGGGTAATTAGACACAATGTCCTACCCGTAGCTGAGGAGTTATTGGAAATTCTTAGCTATTAAGAGAGGGGCACTAGGTTTTCTTGAAGGATGTGACCACTGGCAGGCTGACCACATTCCAGTGGAAGAAACTTCACCAAAGAGTATTTAGGCAACACAAATTGGACTCAATGAGATTTTTTTTGATAGCTTTTACACATTGATGGAACAAATAAGGCCCACTTCCTTTCCTTTGCATGTGAGTTTTGATCAGAGTTCACTCAAGTTTTGGAGGATGGGAATTTCACACTTGTTTTCTGTTTTATCTGGCACCTAGTTCAGATATGCTGTGTAAGATGGATGGAGTTTTTCATTTACTAGTAGAGACATGAAGTTGAGATTCGGGGGGATAAGATGAAGGTGAAGATGCCAGAGAAGGAGTCTGAATGTGATCAAAATGAACTGCAGGAAATACTTGAATCAATAAAATTTACAATAAAATAAAAATAGGATGTCAGGTTGGGTGGGTAGGTTGATGGAGGTGGATCTGGGAAATGGGGGATAGAGATAAATGAGATCGAGACATATTGTATGAAACTTTCAAAAGAATTTATTTCAAAATGTAAAGGAAATAGCTTGGTGGTATTACTGATACCCCTTAGTTGTGTTCTCACTGTGATTTCAATAATACTCAGAAAACCTAAACAAGCAGTTTCTTTGAGTAAAGGAAAGCTTACTAGATTAAAATCACATTGAAACAGACACCAAGGAACCATCCAAGACACAAAAGATGACCTCAGAGTCTCAGGCTACATTTGACTTTGTTTTTCCATGTCCTCTAGGCTGATGGTCAGTGTTGTCAACTTGATAGAATCTAGAACCACCTGAGAGTTGGGCCTGTGGGTGTGTATATAGGAATTATTGATTGGGTTAGTTGAGGTGGAAAGACAAAGACAGCCGGCTGTGTTTGGCACCCTTCCCTGAATTAGATCCTGAATGACACAAATCAAGAAAGGGAAGTGAGGGGGGTCGAAAGATATCTCAGTGGCTAATAAGTGCACTTGCTTCTCATGCAGGAGATGAGGGTTCTGTTCCCAGCACCCACAGAGTAGTTAACAACCATCTATAAGTCCAGTTCTAGGGGGTCTGCAGCCCTCTTCTGGCCTCCATAGGCATTGTAACCATGAGCACACTTACATACATGCAGGCAAAACGCTCATACACACAAAATAATAAAAGTTCTTTAAAGGACAGGGAAATATCAACATGCATTCATTGTTCCCTGCTTCCTGATTGCCAGTACAATGTGACCAGCTACTTCAGGTTCTTGCTTCCTTGAGTTTCCTGTCATGATGGACAGAATCTGTGAAATACGGGACTAAATGAAGGTTTTCTCCCTCATATTGCTTTGTCAGAGTGTTTTATCAAAGCCTCTGCCTTCAGATTGCTGGGATTAGGGGTGTGTGCTACCCTGCTTGGCTGATTTTCTTTTCTTTTTTCAATGTATTTTTTTTAGTGAATTTTTGTGTTTCATACAAAACATCTTAATCACCTTTGTACCCCTTCCCCATCTGCAACCCCTTTAGTCCCCCACTAAATTTCATATATTCTGTCATGTATATTAAGGCCTATCTAGTCACATGTGCACAGATGTCCCTCAGCAAGTTCATCCACTGCAGTCTAGTCAGCCTATCTAGAGTCTCTCCCTTAAAGAAGATTAACTCTCCTTCACCCAGCAGTAATCAGCTACCTCTACTTCCATTTATAAACACGTCCCTGACACAGTCCTTTGGCTGGGGACACAAGAAATTGGAATTAAGCACCCTTTTTTTTGTCCTTTTCTTTGTTCTTTTCTGCTAAGTTATATATAAGCTTGTCAGAATTCACAGTAGACCAAGTTTATACTACTGTCTTTTCCCATTAGACTTTCATTTTTTGGACAGTCAATCGTAATGATTGGTAGAATACATACAATAGAGAAGGAAAAATGAAATGTCCATTCTGATCTTTCCTCTACAAAAGTTTAAGGATAGCTATAGGTCCTTTAAAAATAAATATTTTTAGCCAAGCATGGTGGCACACACCTTTAATCCTAGCACTTGGGAGGCAGGGGCAGGCTGATCCCTGTGAGTTCAAGGTCAGCCTGGTCTACATAGTGAGTTCCAGGACAGCTGGGGCTACAGGGAGACCCTGTCTCAAAACAGCCAAAAATAAATAAAAAAATAAATAAATAAATAAATAAATAATAAAAATTTTGGTCTATGCTGTTAAGAGAGCTGTATGACACTATATATTCCATGCTGTGAAACATCTAAAAATATTCCAGATATCACTACTGTCTAGGCAAATTACTTGAACTGCTGCTGCTTCTTTTATGTTTTATAAATAATAATTGTTCATACTAATGTATATAATGCCATTGTCTCAATATGCACAGTGTAATGATCAAATCAGGGTATTTAACATGCCCATTAGCTTATACATTTATTGTTTCTTAGTTGTGAGAATGCTCAAAAATCCATTTTTTCTAGCTGCTTAATAAGAGATTCATTACTGTTAGTCATTGTCACACTACTGCACAACGGAATACCAAAACACATTTTTCCTAACTAATGTAACTTTAGGGGCCTTGGTAATCCCTCACAATCCACCTTCCCACTACTCTCCTCAACTTGTGGAAATTGCTCTTCCAACCTCAACCTCTATAAGAAAAAGTGTTTGGAGGCTGGAGAACTGGATGAGGGATTCCCAGCACTCACTGTGCTTTCAGAGAACTCTTTGACTCCCCATAGTGTCAGATGCCTCATAAGCTCCTGTAACTCCAGCTCCAGGGCATCTGATACCTTCTTCTAAACTGCAAGAGCACCTGCTCATGTGGCATAAACTCCCTCAGACGTACACACATACACATATATAAAAAGCGGGAGAGAAGGTGTTTTAAGTTCCAGAAATAAAAGATATCTTAATATACTTTTCTTTCACTTCACATAATAATCTTCAAGGTTATATATGTGCTCAAAAGTGAATGTTTTAGTATTTTACATATGAGTAACATTTCATTTTGTGTATGTACAGCACATTTTCTTTTTATTTGTTATGCATATTATATATGCATAAGTATTCATGAGTTTTGCTGAATCATATAACATTTTTAATGTCTGAGGAAATTCCACACAATATTCCTTAATAGTCTTATTTATATGCATTCTCAACATCTATGTGAAAGATTTTGCTTAATTTTTTATCTTCATAACAATAGCTATTGTGTCAAAGTGAAGTAATATTTTATTATGATTTCAATTTTTATTTCTGCAATGATTAGTGATGATGAAAATATTTTTTACATGTAGTTGGCTACTGTTATATCTTCCTTTGAGAAATGTCTATTCAAGTCTTCATCTTTTTATCAGATTATTTATTGTCTTTCTTGCTTTTGAGTTGTTTATGCACAATACCTTGAATATACCTTGTATAACTTGCAAATACATTTTCCGGTACTTTTTGGCCACGTTGATTATTTTCTTTGCTGTGCAGAGCTCCTCAGTTTGGTGGCATTCCATTGTTTTAATTTTTGTTGCTAGTGCCTTTGAAATCTAATTTATTAGTAAGAGATTACTGCCAAGTTAATATCATAGAATGCTTCTCTCATGCTTGCTTTGGGTTCTTTTATAATTTGGGAGCTTACGATTAAGTCTTAAACTGTTTGGATTTTTTATTTTTGTTTTAAGAAAAGTCTTATGTAATTCAGGCTCACCTCAAACCATGTATTAGGATTGATACTGAATTCCTGCTCCTTCTGCTTCTGCCTCTAGAATTTGGCATTATAGGCACTCACCACAATGCCTAGTTTGAATCAATTCTGTGTACTGTGGAAACAGATTTGTGTGTGTGTGTGTGTGTGTGTGTGTGTGTGTGTGCGTGCGTGTGTGTGTGTCTCGTTATTTCTGCATCATTTATTGATGTATTTGTGGCTTCAATATTAGGTGCCCTTAGACGTTTCTTCAAAAATCAATTGACTATAAGTGTATGGATTTGTTTCTTGGGTCTCATTCTCAAACACCAAACTATTCCATTCTAGTAACTGATCTACATGTCTTTTAATGTCAGTGGCAAATTATTTCATTTAGAATAGATTTGTCATATATTTTTACACATTACGCTTTTTTTCTTTTCCTTCAACATTTTGTAGGCTATTTATGGTTTTATTTTATGTTTCCATTTCAGCTTTAGGATTGTTTCTCCTGTGAAGACACTGTAATATTGACGGCACTTGAGCTATATCTGTTGATTACTTTGAGTAGGGTGGATATTTCAAAAATACTACATTTTTTCATTCCGTGAAAATGAAATGTTCTTCACTCTTTGGTGTTGTCTTCAATTTCCATGAATAGAACCAAACTTTTCTCTTCTCAGTAGATGTCATTCCTTTAAAACTTTGCAGAACTTACTGGAAAATTTCAAAATTGTGTAGTTTGTGAAACAATATTTTCTGCTAAACAAAGACAATGAGAATCTGCTTAGTACTGGACATTCTGTTTTTATTCTTGCTGGCCTTCATTATTAACTAAAAGCCACCACCCAAACATTTCAGAGAGACGCTCATAAGAAATAGCTGGGTGTGTTTGATGTTCTTACATTAAAACAGTAGCATATTTTATTTCAGTATCTGACCAAACTAAAGTTTTCATTTGTCTGACTTGATTCATTCTGTTCTGATCAGCATTAATAAATATAGCTGGGTAGCTAATAAATATATAATGAACTAAAAAATTAAATCTTTTGCCCCTATGACTTAAGATAAAATATTAGGTGATCCTGTGTCACATTAATATTTTATTTACTTAAATTTTGCTATAAAAAGCAGTTATAAGAATTTATTTTTAGTCATCAATGTGTAGTTGTCTTTAAAAATACATGAAAAATTCATATACACAAAAAGAAAAATATTAAAAGCACTTATATTACAGTATAAATAGGATAATAGTGTTAATTTTTGTTCATACTTTCCCATAAGTAGCTATGCAATATATATATCTTAAAATGGGACACTTACCATCCATTCTGCTTTGTAATCTGAGAATTCTGTTATGAATACTCTTCTACTCTTCTGCTAACATAAAGTTCCTTTATGGATATTGTCATCATCCTCTTCTGGGGATCAAACCCAGCACACATACTGTTACCAAGGAATTTCTGTATAAATGATTTTTAAAGGTTCCTAATAGCGAATAAAGTAAAACTTTATTTTACCCTTTAGAAAAGTAAAAGTACAAAAGTGAGCCAGCAATTGATTTGAAAGCTTACCTTTTGGTGGTACTTCGTACAGTGAATGCTAGCACTCAAAACAAAGTAGAAGAAATAATTTGTAAAGTGGATAAAGTAAATCAAAGTTTCATATTTCAGAGTTCAGGTTGGTGGTTATAATAATGTAATCTGACTTGTGTCATTCTTTAATACAGTTATTGAGAAGATTGCAGGGAAATTATGTAATTGAATCACAGTTCTCTTAAAATGAATAACATTCTTTAAAAGATGTGAATTGTTATACTTTTGCATTTCTTTATTTTAAATATTCCCATTGTCTTTTCAGGATCCACACATATTTTATAGAAAACTTATATCTACAAGATTATTTTATGTAATAATGGGGTTTGTTTCATTTCTATTTTGTATACTCCTGATTTGGCTCTGTGCCGTTTAGGACTTTATTGTGTTTTTATGCCCTTTCCTTATCTTCTACCACTTGAGGAACATGTCCATTATCTGTTTTTTTGCATCTCCCTTAGCTAGCTCAGTTGTTTCCACACTGAAAAATGCCCAGATTATAAACTGATTTCTCAATCCAAAAGCTACGCACACTGCTGTTGTATAAAGTCTCCAAATCACCCAGTAAAGTCAATAGAAATATTATACATAAAATTTTGGCATAGTTGGAATGGGAATTTTATTTCATTGTAAATTCACAAATGTGAGGTAAAGTTCATTTGGACCATTACAATTTAATTGACTTGATAGTAAGTGCATCATCATGAAAATAAACAATTATTTTAAATAATTAAATAATACAACATGGAGTTTAAATCTAGAATTCAATAGAATTGTTCAATATTATTTATACCTTTTGTTTCACAGTTTGCATATTGTTTGATGAAGTGGAATAACCATACATGGACGTCGTGGATATGCATTTTCTGAGTTGCTGTACATTACTGTTATCATCATGTGCAGTGATCATTATTAGACAACAATGAATAAACTTATAATATATGTGAATATATATTTCCTTTTCTTGTTTCCATCATAGTATCTCCCACATTTCAATGGCTTCCTGAATAGTTCCATTAGATGATGAATTTAGTCATCCTGTTGTAAATATTTGCATACAGAGAAGGGCAATTTCTGATCCTCTCTGAATCAGTTCTCACTGTGATAAAGCATCTGATATAATCTTTTCATAAGGAAAAAGTATTTAATTTTACTGGTTTCAGAGGATTTAATATATGGTCAGCTGTTTCTGTAACTTCAGGTCTGTGGTGAGGCAGAACATCATGGTGGAGGATAGATGGCACAGAAGGCTATTTAACTTATTGTAGTTATGAAGGAAAAGGAGGTGGGGACATAAGAGGGCAAGGAAGAATAGAAAAGAAAAGGGAAGAGAAAGAAAGAAAGGAGATGGGTAGAAAGGGGAGGGGGCACAAGGGGATGGACCAGGACAGGCCATGTCAGGAGAACATAAGACAGTAGAGAAGCTGAGATCTCAAAATCTACTTTAATATCAAAACTCCAGTTACCTAAGTTCCTTCCTTCCTTCCTTTCTTCCTTCCTTCCTTCCTTCCTTCCTTCCTTCCTTCCTTCCTTCCTTCCTTCCTTCTTTCTTCCCCTAAGCTCCACATAGTAAGGATGCCACCACTTCCAATAGTACCAAACCTAGCAACCAAGCATGTAATACATGGTCATTGGAAGCTATTTAAGATCCAGAATATTTTCCTCCCTGTAGCATTTATCATCTTCTCTGGGGATTCTTCATAGAAAGGGTGTGATTTAAGTATAAGTAATACTGATTAGTTTTAATATTTGTATTTCCAAAGATTTAAAACTATTTTACTTGTGGTATCTTTATTGATAAATATACAAAAATATGATTTTTTTTCTTATTTTAATGACAAATATGCCTTTCTGGCATGAATCATTATATTACCAGTGACTTTTGATGTGTATCAGAACAATTGTTTTAAATGACATTTTTAAAGATATTTTGAAACTGAAATGATTATTGATGAAGTTGACTGAGTTTGCAAATGATAAGTCAATTGACAATCAATATACTCCAAATATTTGTTTGGCTTGTGTCCTATTCTTGATTATAATTTAGAGGTTAGTTTTTTGCTGTCACATAGACCGAACTAGAATGATATTTAATTATCTTAAGATACGTGTACTCAGGAGGCAGCTGGTTAATTATTATGAGACAGCTAAAGCAGGAGGTGAAATCATGTGACACATGAAAGTCAAACACTGCTATGTGACCATAATTTCAAAAGGCTCATTTTTCTTTCTGGAAAACCATGGGGAAGCTTGGTAGGAATAGAAATATAGGGAGATAATCATGTGGACCAGATAAACTAAATAGTCTTAGCTTCCCAAGACTCCACAGAAAATATCTTGATGAGTGGTTATTTGTTGGAAGGCATGAGAGGAAATAGTTTATAAGAGATGTCACAGTGGTTTTGGAAGACATTGGGAATTTGGACTCTACCTCCCATTTCCCTGGTAACTCTAGAAAGATAAATACAGATTTTTCCACTTCTTTGACTTCTGTGTAGAGACTCAAATCATTGTATATAATTTTCTCCTCTTTATTAAGAGTTAATCCAGATGGCCCTGTCAATCACCTATCCATGAGTCTCCCCCACAAAAAATGTGAGGTGTCTGAAGACACACTAAGAAGAAGGAATAATTAACTATTCCTTTAATGAGAAAATGCAGTCTGCTTGCATCACAGTGCACTTCAGATTCAGTGCTGTGCGATGGACTTGAATTCTAACCCAGAAAACAGTAACTTTAACTTTCCTTCTTTTCTGTCTTTTTTCTTTCAGATACTAACCAAAGCTAGTCATGCTACTCCTGATTCTCTGGATCTTCTAATGGATTCTCTGAAGATCTTCTCACCACACCTTGCCCACGCTGCTGTTTGCCAACCTCCAATGCAAAACGCATGAATTTCTTTCTTCCTGTTCTCCATCTCCTTATTCAAGGCAACTGCCCATATTTATGAGGTTGCCTGACCTATTGTGTTTCTCATACAGTCTAATAAAATGGACATTGAGCTTTCTTAACCATCTATTTTTAAATTATTTTATTAAAATAAAATGAAGAACCCCAAAGATGGTACTTTTGATTTTTCCAGTTACATTTGTATATACATTTAAACCTATAATATATAAATAAGTATTTTTTCAACCAAATTCTCATTATGTAGGCCAGGCTGGCACTAAACTCATGATCCTCCTTCCTCAGCCTCTTACGTGCTAAGATTACAGACATGGGCCAATTTGTTAGTCTCCACAGGTAGTGTTAAATGAAAGTAAAGTAACTCTTCAATTATATTGTATAAATTCAGGGCTTAGGAGATATCTCTTCCCTCACAAACAGGAAGACCAGAGTTCAGATCACCAGAAGTCAGATCAGTACTGGGTGGGTTTAGTTATGTGCCTGTAATTCTAGTTTTAGAAGGCTGACACAGAGAATCTTCAGCACAGTATGGCTGTTAGAGTAACCGTATCAGCAAACTCTGAGTTCCAGGACAGCTGGGGCTACAAGGAGACCCTGTCTCAAAAAGACAAAAATAAGTAAATAAATAAATAAATAAATAAATAAGTTTTTTAAAAAAATCTGACTCTGAATAAAGTGAAAGAGTGATCTAGGAAGATTGCTGACACAAACCACAAACCTCAGGCCTCTATCCATACAGGCACATCAGCTTGCACAGATGTGCTCCCGCACCTGTGCAAACACACTCCATGTACATCACACAAATATACACATGAAAAGAAGAAAAAAAAGAAACAAATCCAGTAAGGTAGCCTCTTTCCCATGATTATAATATCAAGAAATGTATTCTGAAAAAGTGTAAATGAAGTTAATATTATTGTACTGCAGTGAAACAGACAATAGCCTTCTCAAAATATTGGATGCAATACCAAAGATTGATAGTTTTTGTGTGGTGAAGTGCAATTTAGTGAACATGAGAAATTAGTCTGTATATAATTATCAATCCAAAGTTATCATAGAAAACCACATCCAAAAAGAAAAATCTTAGACTTTCAAGCAATCTAGATTACAACTAAAATACCAACCATTATAGCTGTCACATTTAAAAGAGCAGAGAACTTATTATCTCAAACTTTAAAACTGTTTTGATGAATTGTTGTCTGGGAAACAATGTTGACAGTTTTAGCTGTCGCAGTATGATATAGATAAAATTAAATTATAAGAATTCCAATCCCATGTTACAAAAATAATATGGACAAAGATACTAGGGAGACTTGTTGGATGAGGCTTCTTTAGTTATGAAACGTAAACTCTATGAGAAGGGGTATATAAAATGTAAAGAAAACTGCCATGTGTGAGTCAGAAAGGCAAGCCTGATAGTATATACTGCTGAGTATCCTTGATGCTTGAGATAGGTTATCCTGTTATTAGTACTTCCTGAGGGTTCTGGTGAAATTGGCAATCATATCCCAAACTCTGGTGCTCTGGGATGCAGAGTGGAATTAGAAACAGCCTCAGGTTCAAGATGAGTTTGTCTTATTTCTCTACCTTCTAGCAAAAGCAGGGACTCTGACATAGAAAATCTTCCTCCAAAGAAATTAAATTGTCTTAAACCCCTTCCCTGAGAATCTCACCAAATAACAAGCAAAGATAAATGAGGAAAGTATACAATAGACACTTAGAACTATGTTTTCTATAAAGCAATGACTCCTCACTTGGGTCTTAAAGGTAAGGAAAATTAGAAGGAAAGCCTGGTAATCTAGTCTTTGAGCTAAGGTTGAGGTCAGAGTGGACTCCAGGTATAATAGGACTGATCAAAAACACAAACTTTTATGATTAAAGGACAAAACGACTTCCAAGGAAGTAGGTACTGAGGCTATCTTCCCAAACTAAGACTATTCTTTGTGATGATGGAGCTGCACACTGGAGTGGGAGGAATCATTTCACAGACACCAGGTTACTCCTCTCAAAATCTAAGAACGTCTTCAAGACCCCTTGCAGATCCCGAATGGAGACAATGATGGTCAGATCACACCTTGCTCAAAAATACTTAACCATGGACCTCTCTCAAATCTCTGGTTCTTCCTGTACTTAAATCTCTAATTCATGTCAGTGAACACAGATTTGAGGATCACTGGACCCATTTACCTGTTCCTCTTCCCAATGTGACACATTGATTAAGTGTCCTTTTTCTTCTTTGCATCATATTTA
Source organism: Nannospalax galili (assembly GCF_000622305.1). Classification (NCBI taxonomy): domain Eukaryota; kingdom Metazoa; phylum Chordata; class Mammalia; order Rodentia; family Spalacidae; genus Nannospalax; species Nannospalax galili. The sequence continues at coordinate 3,092,672 of NW_008332088.1, forward strand.
GGACAGGCGGCTGAGTCCAGCCTGCTGGACGTCCTGAAGACGGTTGTGTCCCTAAAGCACCAAGTATCGTGCAAGTTATTCTATGTAAACAGTATTTTTTCATTCATTCTGATTTTCTTGCCCTTTTGTTGTATTTTGTTTTGAGACAGGAACTCATGATTCCAGCCCATGGTGGCCTTGGATCCCTCTGTCTCAGCCTGCTGTATGCTGAAATTACCAGGTCTAGAAGGATTTTTCAGCTGTTCTGAAGGCAGCTCCAAGACAACGCAGGCTCTACTAAGATGGTAAGAAATGTCTGTTCTGTGCAACCTTCCCCTTCCCCTCCAATAGCTGTTCTCACCACACACCACGGTAGTCCAAGCTCATCCCTATCCAAGCTTTTATTCCCTTCTGTAGCTCATATTGCTATTGAAGCCTCATCCCTATATGCTATAATTCTTTCCCTGTGCATGTTAATAACTTAAGAAACTTCTCTCTCCTATTAGTACACTTTTTGTCTTTTTATATTAGTCTACCTTTAGAAGAGAAAGAAATCATTTCTTTTACACCACAGTGGATGAAAAAAAAAAAAAAACTCGAGGCGGAGCTGCCTACAGGCTCTTGCTGGACAGTAATTTTTAAAGTAAAAGGGTGGAAATGTAGCAGGAGGCCTCCAAAGATGGCACGGACCCAGAGCTTTGTAGCAGGAGGCCTCCAAAGAAGGCGCGGACCCAGAGCCCTGGGATTCAGCAAGAATTCACTTCACTTCTTGGTCAGCAAATAGCCCGCCAAAAGGAGCCCACACCTCTCTACCCTGCTAGAGAGCCCAGTGACTGCTGACAGACTGCGAGGCACGGACCAATCAGAATAGGATATGCTGACTAAAGGGACTTGGGGGCGGAGAAAAGGACTGACTAAAGGGACTTGGGGGCGGAGAAAAGGGAGATGTAAGGCATGCCCCCTTCTGCATTAAATGAGCCTGCAGAAAGGTGTGCCTCCTCCTGCATTAAATGAGTCTGCAGCTCCTCACCCAGTGCTTGCTTCTACCCAACTCCCGGCTCCCGGGGTCTGTGTGTAGTGACCCCGCACCTCTTACCCCCCCACCCCCCCAACTCCGCAATCGACAGGGGACCCGATCCAGGTTAGGGTCTTCACAGCTGGCCTGAGGAGAACCCACAATAGTCATTCATCTACAACGAGATATTAAGGAAAATGAACCTGTTTAGTGTAAGAAACCATAATTTCTCTTTTGCCCTACACACCTTGTGACACAGCTTGTTTATGAGCTAACTTTAAACAGGCTCTTCTGAACTCTCTTTACAATCAGCCCTTATTGAGCTCTTCTTGGCCTTAGTTCAGTTGTAGCAACAGTCCTGCTCAACCAGTTTAATTTGAATTGATCAAATTTTGATATATGCTCACTCTGGCTTCCTTCGGCAAAAATTCATTAATTCGGTACAGCTGAAATTCCCTGAAATTTCTATCCCCTGACCTCTCATTCTATGTATTTACTAAGATGAGCTGTGGTTGATGTGCCCCACTCTGTGTGTTGGGATCTTGGTCTTCAGTGTGGTAATGTGGGGACTTGGTGGACTCTAGCAGGTGGAATCAAGGAAGAGATAAGAAGATCATTGGGAACACTGTTTTAAGAGACAATGAATATGGTTCTCATTGGACCCTTATTAGTTTTCATATGAGTATTCATAGAAAAGCAAGATTAGTGCTTTGTACCATTACAGTCACTACAATTGACACCTGACAATTGAGTTAACAGACCCTGGATTTTTAGTCTTTAAAACTATGACTTAAATATATTTTCTTAATCTGTTTCTCAGTCATGGGTGTTCTATCCTAGTAATGTAAATACAACTAATGAAAATTGGGTTTAGAGCATGCTATCCCAAAATATTGTAACAACATTTGAGAAAAAAACAAATGAGATATATCCTTTTATTTTCTTATCTTTTTCTTGAAGTGGGCCATAAATCCATCATAGAAGTGATAACCTCATACACAAAGAGGAAAGACATATTCTCTCATCTCTGAACTCAATAGGACACAGGAACAATTTGATCACACAGACTTTGCCAAATATCCTCCAGTTTATTAATATTATATAATAGCCTCTTGTGTGCCAATCATATTTCTCTATGACTATCCACTCCTTATCAAACATACACATAAAAATACATGTTTACTTGTGTTCATGGATCTTCATTTCCTTATGAAGTTCTTGCTCTGTGTACAACTTGTTTTTTCTTTATTTCATGATCCTTGAGTAAGAAAAAAAACTCATTTTTTTTTCTGTAGCTGTACATTCTCAGATGTTTTCCTTGTTTTCAGATTTGAAAACATTCTAATTTTTGTAATAATATTAAAATCAATTGCAACAACCTGGTTTCTGAGTAGATTTTCTTGTCATGTTTTTTAAAAAATGTTGTGCATGGTGACTACAGCATTAATCCTTGCACTCAGAAGGCAGGAGCAGGTGAATCTCTGTGAGTTCAAGGTTAGTCTGGTTTACATAGTGAATGACACACAGAGAACAAAGCATAACAGAGAGATCATATTTCATGAAGAATTGAGGGGATGTATATGATAATGAAGAAGAGAGAGAAAATTTCACAAGAAATAACGTTTTTTTTTTTTTAAGTTGATGTGTTTCAGTAGTACAGTTTAACTGTGGCATAGAATTAGAGATGTTTGTGATGTCAAATGAGATTAGTGGAATAAAACAGACTCTCAATGTAAACACTGAATGACCAAATGAGGAACAGTGGTCTATCTCAAAGAAGAGTGGCGTGCCATTAGTGCATATAACATGTCTGTCAATCACTAGTCCAAAATTATGAAGAAAACATTTCATTTCTGTGTATATCAATTTTCTCAATAACATTAAAACCTCATTAAAACCTCAAATATTATATCAGCTAATTTCTATAATGAAAAAGAGAGGATAATTGATACACAATGTTTTGTAATATGTTGAACATTATTATACAATATTATTACTTATCAATGGATTCAAAGAACTCCTGAAGAATTTTGAGACACTAAAAATATAATCACAACTTTATTTTTAAAAAAACTTCTTGGTCTCCACTAAGTACCAGAGAGACAACACAGGAAGTGATGATCTAATGCAGAGCAATATTCAGTTCAACTTAACTGAGAAGTTGGGAACATGAGAGACTACAGAGGATATAGAAATGAAAGGGCTTGAATGGAAGCAATGGATCACAAATAAAAGAAAAGAAGAAAAAGCACAAATGCAGCTACAGGTTCCAAATACGATGAGGGTGCTTTCATTAGTAGAGAGAGACAATGAGAGAAAGAAAAATGAGTTTGACTTTGAAAATAAATGATTAAAGATGTCTGTAAACCATTCATGCAATAATAACCAACAAGCATTTGAGGATAAAGCAAAGGAGAGAGGACTAGAGTCATGTTTTGCTGATCATTTATGTCATTTATTAGTGATTTCTGGTATTGGTTGAAACAACTTACAGAGGAGACAGGGTCAGGCCTTTTTTTTCTAGCTACTAGATAGTAACTTCACAGAAGTATGAAACCATTAAACATTGTGACACTGCATTGTTATCTCCAAAGCTCATGCTTGAGCACAATCAAGTCTCACTCTGTTTTAAGTTAGTCTATGATATCTTACATTTTGCCACATTCATAGCTATCCTGGGCCATGCCTAGTCACTGGTGTGCATCTCTCCAGAAGTCTTTACAGTTTGCAGAGACATGTGGCTGTCTTTGTTATTCAAGGTGGATCTGTAAGATGTGATGACAAAGGAAGGAGATGACTATGCTCAGTAGTCTTATAGGGGTCTTTCCGAACTGAGAAGACCAAATTTATGATTTACGCTGGTACTTAGGATCACGTTATATCAGTATAAACCATAGACAGATTGGGCACTGAATTCCAACATATAGACAATGTATTAATTATTTATATGTATATATGGAACCCTCTGAATATCCAAGATTGTGTTCTTGTAAGTAGCACTCCATGTGTTTTTCCACAACTCATGAGTAGAAGCCCAGGAGTCCCTGACCTGTGCATTGATTTCTTTGATGGTCTAATTTGTAACATCATTGCAGTAAGAATGACTTCAAGTATAAGCAAGATTCATTAGTAAGCATACTTTCTCAATGTGTTCTGCAACTTTGTAGTGAATTTTCAACTTGAAGATGGGTTTGAGAAACCCCTGAACTTGAAGTTGATCAAAAGTCTTGGGTCAATGATGGAGAATTTACCTTTTACCCTCAGAGTTTGGCTTGTTCTAGGTAGAGAGGTCTAAACTAAAGAAACAGATAAAAGAGGAAGATAACCTTTCAGGGAGAAGATCTATAGAAATTGGAGGAATGAAAGTATATACAAAATATATTTTAAAGCTATTAGTGTTTCACATACAAGGAAGTTCTGAGAAATAAAGAAAAAAGAGAGAAAGGGAAGGAAGGAGAATAGAAAAGAGCAGACTTTGAATTTAGCACAATATTACTTTGAAAGAACAGTTTCATGGGAATAGAGTCTGACAAGAACCTTTAGGCCAACTAAAGCTACTCTGTGTCACCTTTATGATGACTCAGATAACAGTTTTTGGTCTTACCGATGGACATGAATACTGGAAAACAGATGGTGCATCTCTTGGGGTATCTTTTATAAAGGAATACCTAAGACTGGATTAAAAAGTGAGCATTTTGTCATTTTATAGCGAATTCATATCTGAAAATATGTTTATGTAGCACAATCATTTATACATACATACACACACGTGTGTGTGTGTGTGTGTGTGTGTGTGTGGAGTTATTTTTTTTACCTTTAGACATAGCTGTGGTTACAATTTCTGAACAAATCTTTTCCGTAATAAAATGTCAGTGAAATTACATGAATTATGACTCAAAAAATCCCAGACTGCTATGACTCAGAAGAAAATATGAGATATCCAGGATCTATTCAGGTAAAATGTCCAGTGACTGGCTACAAAAGATGAGTCAGGAGGAAGAGTAGACCTGGAACTAATTGAATAAAACATGCTGAGAAATAGTACATTTAGAAAGCTTATATAGAAAGCATTAAATAGTTCAGAATAAACTTAAAGTTGTGGTACATTGTAATATAATATGGGGAGAATAAGTATGTTATAACTTTGAAAAATTATGTAACAATTTATATGAGGTGTCTAGAGACAATAATATAGAGAGGCATTAGTTGTCTCCTTAATTTGTAGGAATCCCATACCTAGCACTGATATCACAGCCAATAACCTAGCAAATGGCTACAGAGGTTATAAGTCATAGGAGAGAATCTACTACTATTATTCTAATAAATACACATAGTATTAGATTGACTTCTAGTGATTTATTGTTACTCCTATAGATTAGTTAATATCATATCACAACCTTCACCTGAGAAGCTCCTACTTGCAGCAGATGGCAGTTTACACAGAGACCCATGATTGGTCAATGTACAGAGAATAACAGACTACAGAGTGTTCAGTCCTACATAGGACATCTGTATCACATCTCTTCCCAAAGCTCAGGGATCATTGTGGAATAGGGTAGGGGAGGAAGATTCTAACTACAAGAGGTAATAGATGAATATAAGTACCAGAGTGGAGTTGCACATATGATCCCACAGTGTTGTGATAGAATGCACAAGACTTGTGCAAGCCCAAGCCAGACAAAAAGAAAAAAAAAAAAAAAAACCAGCATCAATGGGGGAGATGCCAAAGAAGGTCTAGGAACTATTGGCAAATGATAGCTGCTGGAGCAGTCAGTTTTCTTTAGACTGTGATGCCTGGCAGGTTATTAAGACATTAAAAAATAGATCCACACTCAAGAGAATTTGGAAAGAGAGATTAGATTCAATAAGACTTCAAAAATGAAAAAAAGTAGAGGAAATGAATTTGGGAGGGGGTACACTAAGGTCAGAGTGGAGATGGAGGATAAGGTCTGAATGTTTTAAAAATGTATTGCATAAAGTTCTTTAAGAATTAATAATTTTTTTTTTAATTAGCAGACATGTAGGAGGGAATTGTGGGTCAGCTATGCATTAAAAGAGTTCTGCTTGCTTAATGGGGAAAACTCAAAAAAAGTCAATGAAATTTTAAGAAGTTTAACAGTCCATGTTTTAAAACTAAACAAAAGTCTTCAGTACTTGTAAATCTATTAAAAAGTATAAAATATAGCCAGCCATTAGATATTACCTGAACAAATTCCATGTTACTAATTGAGCCAGATATTTTATTTATTTTTTCTCTAACGTCTATAAGTGAAGAAAATTGTACATCTTTTTGGTGTCATCTAGGAAGGAGTAGATAAACTAGCTATCAAGGACACCATATTTTTCATGAAATAAAGATAACAGAATATTTCAATAGTTTCACAGAATGTGGAAGTCATAAAAACAGTATAATTGCAGTCAAGGACATTCAGAAAACATGTATTGATAAAAATGAAATATGCCTTTCAAATACTATCACCACTAATCAGCAGGGAAAGGGTGAAAGGTGAGAACTAAAGTTCCAGATTACACATTTTGGGGATAACTAAGAGTTGAGAGAAAAGTAGAGTAAAAGGTTTTATCTTTTCTTTCTCTGACTTGACAGTTGTGACCCTGAAGATGTTCATCTGACCTTGTGATGACAAGCCATGGACCTGCCTCCTTCCCAGGCTTTGCAAAGAAGCCACTCCCCTTCCTTCTTCCAGCCAATCAGTTGTCCAAAGCTGCTTGCATGGGAGGCGCTAAGGGTATAAAAGCTGAGAAAACCATGACGCTGGCCCCTTGCCATTTTTTAAGGCTGCCTGGAACCACCAGATTTATGTCTGGACTTTTGAACACAGCTGTGAAGGGGGGGGCGCTTGTCTGTAAGTAAACCCGCACCGCAAGCTCAGCTAGTAAGTCCAATAAACTCCTTAAAATTCTTCAAACCCGGGTTTGGAGAATTTTTTCCTAAAGTTGTTGCAAGGACCATGGGAGGAGGGGATTGGATGACACGTGCACCTCCTAGCAGTGAATTTAACTTACACTTGGCATAGCCTGGACGACTAAATTGAGAATGAGTTTTGGAAGAGTGTAGACGAAGTCCCTGATATGGAGAAAGAGACCAACTACCAAAGTAAAGTGGGTTGAAGGGAGAGTGTGATTAGGAAATATTAAGCTGGTGGGCCATTCCCATAGGCTTGGTGGGGGTGGCTGCAGTGGCATAGTTAATGCAGTGGACAGTGGATATGTAACTGGGGTGAGGTCTTCTAAACAGTAGAGGTCAATGGGAGAGATCCCAGGGTGGCAGCCATCTTGTAGATGGTATGGGGTGGCACGCCTGCTTGAGTGGTGGGGGCCACCACATGCGTGTGGAGAGGCCCTGAAAACAGCAGAAGATCTGGAACAGATTCTGCAATTCCTGGGCATAGCACACCAGGGACAGAAATGTCAAAAAAGAAGCTGCAGAGGCTGGTTGGACACTGCTATTAAAAATAAGCTGTTCTAGGTGGAGGCCTTAGCCAGAAGGGAAACTGAAGGTGTTAGATACAAATTAGAATTGGAGAGGGATATGAGGCTGACCTCTTGGGTACTGGCCTCTAACCTTGCCAGTAAATTAGATAAGAGAGAAAAGGAGTTGGAGGTGTTGGCATGCCTTTTCTTTTTATGTTTAGGAGGTCAAAAGGGATAAAAAGCCCAGATCAGAATGATAATTAAAGGCCTATCCTGGGATTCTAAAACCTGGAACCCCTGGGAAGAATTGAGTAGTGAGGAAGAGGGAAGTGACCTAGAGATAGTGGGAGATGCCCCTCAGATCCAACTTTTAATTAAAAGAAAAGGAAAATCCATGGTTCCAACAATAGCCCCATTTGGCCTAGCAGGAAGGCAGATGGCTCCTGGAGAATGACTATAGATTACTGGGAGTTAAATAAGGTGATGCTTCCTATTCATGCAGCCGACCCCAACATTGCATTGCTAACTTATCAGCTGGTGCAGGAAATGGGGTCCTTCCACTCTTCAGTGACCTTGCTAATACAGGTATTTTGGGGACTTCTTGGGTATAGGCTAATTTTTGTACCTCACCTTGCTCAGGTCACCCATCCCCTGTATAACCTAATAAAAAGAGGTGCTACATGGGATTGGGATGTAAAGGCTCAAGGGGCTTTTGAGCAGGCCAAGGTACTGGTTGGAAAAGCTAAGCAGCTCTGTGCCCCAATACTTCGGTATTCCTTCTTCTTGGAAGTCGCCAGGAGCCCTGAAGGTTATGGGTGTTTATTGTGGCAACAACAACCCTGTCGGTCCCAATTGGATTCTTGTCCCAATCATGGACAGGGTTGGAATACTGGTACACAGTGCTAGAACAGCAACTGCTGGCTGTGTACAAAGCATTGCAACAGGTGGAGTCCATGACGGGCCCCACCCCCATTACTGTAAAAACTGCATATCCCATAAAAGGATGGGTGGAGGGCCTGTTAATCAAGTCCTTGTCAGAGGTGGCCCATAACCAAATGCTGCAAAGAAGGCATGCATATTTGCAACAGTGAGGGGTGGTGTCAGCAAGGCCAATCACCAATGCCATGCAAGCACCACTAGGTGTCATTTCAAGGCACAAAGCCTCTCCCTCTACCTCCTATAGTTCACCTTCCAGCAAGACTTGACCGAGTGATAGAAGGGCCTCCCCCAATTCTGGCTGATGCCTGGTATACTGATGGCACTTGCAGGGGTGCCAGACAAGAATTGGTAGCAGTGGTAATACAGATGAACACTGACACTATATGGATAGAGAGGGGAGAAGGAGAAAGCAGTCAATGGGCTGAATTGAGAGCTGTGTGCATAGTAATAATGAGGGAGCCTTGGCCAGTTACAGTTTGTACTGATGATTGGGCTGTGTTTAAGGGCTTAAACTTCGGATAGCTCAGTGGGAGAAAGAAAACTGGTAGGTGATGGGACAGCCCCTATGGGGAAAACAAATGTGGAAGGACATATATAATAAAATGTAGGAGGAGTGATAGCGCAGCGCTCCGCGCCGGGACTCCCTAAGCCTCATTCACACTTCCACCCCACCCCCCACCCCCCTGCCCCCCCGCCCGCCATTCTATACTCTAGCTTGGACCCTGTGCCATTCCTAGTCTTGGGGCCCCAGACACCTGGGGAACCAATACTGTTTCCTGATCCTTCTCACCCAGAGCAACTCAGGCCCTTTCTTGGGCTCCAGGAGCACCGCTTCTGGTCCTGGCCCTGCCCTCATCTCCCTCTACTTCCCCGATCCTCCAACCCCCGCCAGCCTCTTTCTGGGGCTGACAGCCTCTTTCTAGGGCTCCGAGGCTTACCTTTACTCTCCCTGATCCTTTGCATCCAGTACAACCCAGCTACTCAATCCACTCCCTGGGAAATCTTGGGGCTTCTTCCCTCCCCATCTGCCTTTGCTTCCCTGCGTGGCGCAGCCACGGCAAGGGTCTCAGGTCAGTGCCACCCAAGTTCCTGAGGCCAAAAGCATTCTTAGAAGATTCCAGACCTAAGGAGAAAGTCTGAAAACTTCTGATCCACATTGGAGTTGGGCCACCGCGGAACTCCTGAAGACAAAATCAATC
>NW_008332088.1:3108160-3120697 GCF_000622305.1 Nannospalax galili
TTTTTGTGTTTTAAAGGAATGTTATAAAGCAGTGCATACATAGATTCACACACATACACATTCACATACCAGCTTTGAGGACTCAGCTTCTCTTCTTGTACCTGGCCTTTAATAGTAAAAAAAACAAACAAACAAAAAAAAAATGTAGGAGGAGCTAGTGCTCCTGGTAGTTTACCATGTGGCTGCCCACTGCCTGGTGAGTCCCCCCGGGAATCATGAAGCTGATGCCCTCACCAAGGTGAGGACTGTCTGCTTTCAGGTTCCCCTAGAAGCAGTTCACTGGATTCATATCAAGTTGGGCCACAGAGGAGCTGACACGACAAAAAAAAAATGTAGGAGGAGCTAGTGCTCCTGGTAGTTTACCATGTGGCTGCCCACTGCCTGGTGAGTCCCCCCGGGAATCATGAAGCTGATGCCCTCACCAAGGTGAGGACTGTCTGCTTTCAGGTTCCCCTAGAAGCAGTTCACTGGATTCATATCAAGTTGGGCCACAGAGGAGCTGACACGGGATGGCGAATAGTCAAAGCAGCCAAAAGGATGTCCAGGCCTGTGAGGCGTGTTCCCGGTTTTCACCCCAGAGGATGGATGATGCCATGATGGGACACATGCACAGGGCAGCTTCCCCTGTGAGAGATTGGCAAGTAGAATATATAGGGCCCCTGCTAATCAGTGAGGGGTGTAAATATGCTGTCATTTGTATGGACACTGCCACAGGCATTACACAGGCCTTTCCTTGCAAGAGAACAAAGGGGAAGGCTACTATTAAGGAGCTTACTGAACTCTGTGTCATGTATGGGTGCCCGAGGGGAATTGATAGTGACAGAGGCACTCATTTCACAGGTACAGATGTGCAAGATTGGGCTGAGGAAAATCAGGTTCAATGGTATTTCCACCTTCCATACAATCCTACAGGAGCAGGGTTAATTGAAAGAAAAAAAATGCATTGGTAAAGGAACAGTTGAAAGCCTTAAGCCCAGAAGGAACCCTATGGGGGTGGAAAAAAAAGCCTTTCCAGAAGTCAGAAGTTTGTTAAATGAAAATCCCAGCAACAGGGGTGTGTTGCCTCCCTATGAGAAGTTGGCCAAAGGGACCCCAGAGGTCCCCAAAACTATTAAGGCAATTGCCACTAATGTTGTTTCCCACCTGAAGTGGATAGTAAGACCCTACTGCTGAAGATGCCACATGATGTGAGCATGGGAGAGGGAGAAATCAAGCTTGGACTAAGTTGGAAACTCCCCGCCACTGGATGGGTGACTTTCATAGTGCAAGATGGTGCTATGTAGATGGCTGGGGGAGGATTGTCCCCTATTATCCTGTTCAGTGAAGGACCCTGCGTGCTGCACTATTAACATGCAAAGAAAGATGTTCCTGCTGGTGCAATAGTAGCTTGTCTAGTGTATGTACAACCAAGTAATTATCGATTGTGCCTAATGCCTGCTCCTAGGGATGGAACACACATCTGGTATTGTAGACCAGGCCAAACCTCTGTGGCAGGAGAGGTTACAGGCCCCAGTGGAAAAGCCAGTGCAATTGTATTATTAGATGGATGTGATGTGCCTACTAAACTACTACCCAAGCATTTGTGTTTACACCCATTAGCTATTATTGCAGTTACTGTTTACATGTTCTTGTTTCTTGTCATTTGTGTTTTTATAGTATATGGAACGCCACTAAATCAAGCCATCAGCCCATGATAAACAGAGGATGCAGAGGCTTAAGGAGTCCAGTGCCCTATTGCAATGGGAGAAAGGTCACACCACCCCCTCTGAGGTTCAGGGATATTCGAGGAAGAGGCAGGTGGAAAGCTTTGTGAGAGCCAGAGGAAGGGGTGGAGAGTGTAGCCCTGAAGATGTTCCTCTGACCCTGTGATGACAAGACATGGATCCACCTCCTTCCCACGCTCTGCAAAGAAGCCACTCTCCTTCCCTCTTCCAGCCAATTGGTTGACTGTAGCCACTTGCAGGGGTGGGGCTAAGGGTATAAAAGCTGGGAAAACCACGAGGCTGCCCCTTCGCCATTTTGTAAGGTTGTCTGGAACCATTGGATTTATGTCTGGGTGTGGACTTTAAACACAGCCATGAATGGGGGTTGCCCACTTGTCTGTAAGTAAACACGCACCCCAAGCTCAGTTAGCAAGTCCAATAAACTCATTAAAATTCTTCAAACTGGTGTTAGGAGAATTTTTTCCTCAGGTTGTTGCAAGGACCATGGGAGGAGGGGATTGGATGCCACGTGCACCTCCCAGCATTGATTTTGACTTACAACAGTTTATATACATTCCAGAGAATGTGGTAAGTTGTACCATCAAGAATATGGGGATACTTTACCTGGGAAGGGAGGAGAAAGGGTTAAACATGGAAAGAGAGAGGAGAGAAAAATAATGCTTAGTTTTGAAAAAAAAAAAAAAAGAAGAAGAAGAAAATGTATTAGTTCAAAAGCCTACTGAAAAAGCACACATACAGTATCTGAACATGAATGCATGTGCATAGCTAAAGGCTATGTAAGACCAAACACAGTGCCAGGCAGGAGAAACCTCCCTTCAAGTTTTTGGTCAGGGTAGTCCAATAGACTGCCCAAATTACACAGGCTCTTGACATAGCCCTTAATTATCTCTGAGAACTTGAAGTAAGATAATATTGATGAAGACAGGACATACTTTAGACAAAGAACTTGGATTAATGGGGCTGGAACTGATCTGGAAGCCTCCTCCCTGAAGACTAGCTCTCAAAGTTTTGGAGGACAAGCTGCTAAGAGAGAAAAAATGAATCAGTGGTCCAATCCCAGGTTTAAGGCCTAATAATCACAACAAAGTTCAGCACAGCAAACTATATTGTTACAGGAGTAGCACATTTATCTTGGGGGTAGTCAACAGCTACCTAATTGGACTTAAAGCCCTCTCAGTAGTAGGGAACTCATGTGTGGCACAGAAAACATAGCCAAATACATATGGCTGGAGAAGTCATAGATCTTTGAGAAAACTGTAAGTCTGTCACATCCTTAGACAAATGAAATTTCTTACTATATGTCAAATATGGACCCCTATATTTTCAAGCAAGTACGGCTATCATCATTTATCAAAGACACTTCTTTTCTCAACAGACAGAAAATTACAGAGTTCCACAATTGATCACACACAGAGAATAAGTGTCTTTGAAATGTTCAACCCTAACTGACACATCTACAATGGAATCTCTCTACACCTAAGCCTCACAAAACACAGAAAAACAGTGGTAGAGAGAATACTAATGTATCTCTCAACTCTCATCAACAAAGCTTCCTCATGCAACAGAGGGCAATGAAAACAGAAGGCCACAACCTGCCAAAATGAATAGAATTAGAGACTGCAGAGTGTGCATTCCTGGTTAGGACTCCTATATCAAACTTTACTCACCCAGAATCGTGCAGAAAAGAGTATAGAGAGACATAAGAGCCAGGGGAGGACGTTCATGACCATAAGGGAACAGAGTCTTCTAGGCTCCTGAGAACTTGCTCACGTGAACTTACAGCAATGGTGGCAGTATACAAGACCCATGCAAATTCAACTAAATGAAAATCAGCATAGTACTGGAGAAATAGACAGGAGGCCAAAGCCTTAATCAGGAACTACTGGCAGCTGATCATTTTTGGATGAGGGAGAGTTGATTTTCATTTAGGGAGTGACTTTAGTTAGATAGGCTGAACAGGATCCAGTGGTTGAACTCAAACAGAGGGACATCTGGGTGTACAAACTTGACTCAATAGACCTTAACATATATGACAAAATGCATGAAATCCTGTAGGCAAGCTATTGGGGGTTGTAGATAGGGAGGGGGGGCTAAATATGATTAAGATGTATGATTTCCACAAAAATTTAATAAGATGTATTATACATATTTAGAATATTTTTATTATTCTAAAAGAGATAATTTTAACATGTTTTTTCCAGAAATAGTTTAAAGAAGGTTACATAAATATACACACACACATGTGTGTGTATATATATACACATATGTGTGTGTGTGTCTGTGTGTGAGTTTAAGGGGGAGATAGGAATAAAAATCAAAGATCAAAGAATTTGTCAACATGGGATCAACACTTTGGAGGAATAATGAAGGTTTCCATTAGCTTTGGGGGTTTATTTACAGAAGAGTGGGTGCCCCCCACCACCACCATTTACAGCTGCCCTGGAAAGTCCCAGCAGCTGAAAAAAATGGTGAGAGAGGTGCTTCTTTGTGCTGTATAGATTACATATCATTGGCCTTTTTCCCCACATGCAGCTAAGGTGGACTGACTAGGTGGAAGGGGTAACTGACTCCTCCCTCTACTCCTTGATGAGCATGGGAAGGAGACATGACTATAGCTTGCTGGCATGGTAGTCAGAGGACATTTTAAGGTAACACTCCACCCCTTCCACTGGCACTTAGGTTCTTTCTGCCAACCTCTTTAGCAAAAGTCCCTGACCTTTGGAGGGAGTGATAGGTGTGGGATGATCTTCCTCCCACTGTATCAAGGCACTGAACTTTCGGGTCTCTGCATTGTCAATTTTCCATGGGCTGTTGGGCCATTTCAGTGGGATTCTATCTATTATAAGGATTTGGTGCTATGATTCACAAATAAAGGAGAACATATGTCTTTTGTTTTTCTGAGTCTGTGTTACTTCACTTAGTATAACAGTTCCTAAATCCATCCATTTAGGTGCAAATTTTATTATTTCATCTTTTTTTACTGCTGAGTAGGACTCCATTGTGTAAATGGATGACATTTTTCTTAATCACTCCTCAGCTGAGGGGCACTTAGTTTGTTCCATCTCTTAGCTATTGCAAAAAGAGCAGCAACACTCATGGTTGTACAAGTGTCTCTGCAGTAGGATGAGTCCTCTGGGTATATGCCAAGGAGTGGTATAACCAGGTCATATGGTAGGTTCATTTTTAGGTTTTTAAGAGTTCTCCACACTGTTTTAGATAGAGACTGCACGAGTTTGCAATCCCACTATCAGTGAATGAGCGTTCCCCTTTCTCCACATCTTTGCCAGCATTGGTATCATTTGTTCTCTTGATCTTAGCCAATCTGACTGGGGTAAGGTGAAATCTTTAGGTGGTTTTAATTTGCATTTCCCTAGTTACTACTAATGTTGAACACTTTTTAAGATGTTTCTTACCCATCTTTATTTTTTCCGTTGAGAATTCTCTGCATAGATCTTTAGCCCATCTTTTAATTGGGTCATTAGTTTTCTTGGTTCTTTGTTTTTTGAGTTCTTTATATATTCTGGATGTTAAACTTCTGTCAGATGTGTCACTGATGAAGATTTTTTCCCACTCTGTGGGTTTTCTCTTTACTTTCTTAATTGTTTCTTTTGCTGTACAGAAGCTTTTTCGGTTTAATGAGGTCCTGCTTGTTGATTGTTGACCTTAATTCCTGAGTAATTGGTATCTGATTTAGAAAGTCCTTTCCTAAACCTTTATCTTGTAGATTAGTGCCAATGTTTTCTTCTAATAGTTTCTGAGTTTCAAGTTCCACATTGAGGGCTTTGATCCATTTGTAGTTAACTTTTGTGCAAAGTGAAAGATAAGGATCTAGTTTCATTCTTCTACAGGTGGAGATCCAGTTTTGCCAGCACCATTTGATGAACATGCTGTCTTTCCTCCATTGTGTGTTCTTGGCACCTTTCTCAAATATAAGGTGGCTAAAATTGCATGTACTCAGGTTTGAGTCTTCAATGATATTCCATTTATCTATGTGTCTATTTTTGTGCCAGTACCATGCTGTTTTTATGACTATTGTTCCATGGTATACTTTGAGATCTGGTATAGTAACCCCTCCTCCCCCGCAGTGTTGCTCTTTGTGTTCAGGGTTGCTTTGCCTATCCAGGTCTTTTATGCTTCTACATGAATTTAAGGATGTTTCTTTTTCTAATTCTGAGAAGTATGTCATGAGGATTTTGATTGGTATTACATTGAATCTATATATTGCTTTTAGTAGGATAATCATTTTAACAAGATTAATACTTCCAATCCATGAGTATGGAAAGTCCTTCCATCTTCTGATGTCTTCCTCAATTTCTTTCTTTAAAAATTTAAAATTTTCATTGTAGAAGTCTTAGATGTCTTTGGTCAGGTTTATTCATATATATTGCAACTATTGTGGATGGGTGGGTTTCCCTGTAGAATATTTTTCAAAAAGACTACACTCAAGCTGGGTGTGGTGGCTTTGATCCCAACACTGGAGAGGCAGAGGCAAGCAGATCTCTATGAGATCTGAGTCTAGCCTAATTTACATAATGAGTTTCTGACCAACTGTGACTACAAGGAGACCCTGTCTCAAAAAATAACTAAAAAGAAAGAAAAAAGAGAGAGAGAGAGTACCTTCAATTTATTTCCTCTTCATTCAAAAATGTGAGGTAATTGGCACATAAGTATTTGCTATTCAGTTGCAAAGTAACTGCTAACTGTATTAGTCACAGTGTTGCTGTGACCAAAATTCTGACAGAAACAACGCGGAGGAGGAAGGGTTTATTTGAGCTCATGGTTTCACTTGGTTCAGTCCCTGGTACTTGGCCTCTTGATCTTGGGAAAGAGGTAGGCAGGTAGAGTTTATTGCATAAGAGGGCCTTATGGTAGAACAGGAAGCCCAGCAAAGAAACAGGAAGGGACCAGAGACATAATACCTACAATGACCCCACTCTAGTGACCTACAACTCCACATTAGTCCCACTGGCTAACCTCTTCCTAACCTGACAAATTGACACGACCAGTTTGGGCCAAGTCTTTAACACAGGAGCCCATGGGAAACATTTTATATTTAAACCTTAACATAACTCTATTACTCCTATAGATTTGGAGTTTGACAAAGTTCTCTTTATTCAGTGCTAAACTATTTCAGGGGTTCTTCAACATTTATTTCAGCAAGAAAAGCATCATCGTCATTATTATTATCTGTGGGGGAAAATGGGAGAAATGTACTTGTAGAACATATTTCTAATTGTTTTGTAAGGCCATTTAAGAAATCATCTGAAAATTCACTCATCTTTTTAAAATAATACAATACAGTTGATGGGTTTCATTTCTCTGGTGAAGATTTGAAGTTTCTAATGCAGTTTTATTTAAGAGCTTCTAACTGACTGTATTCTCTTTAAGAGAGGATGTTAAGTGCATCAGTAATAGACAGAAAGGTTTCAGATAAAATTGGTATGTTGAGCAGTCAAATTGTACAGAGAAATGCATGTACAAAACTTGAAAGTACTTTCCCAACTGGAAAGTTGTTTATAATTTTACACAAGAATAATCATATGCTTCTCCTGTTTTCATTATACAGTCTTTAACCTTTCACAGCTAAGGATAGATCTACCTCCCTCATTTCTAATACCTCTATTTTTATCACACGAAATGTTTAGGCATATATGCCTGTTATTTTACTATTCCTTGATGTGGACAAAATAACTGTGAGCCATTAGGAAAATTATAAACTCAGGGAAACTGTGACACTTTCATAGGAACTCATGTCACTTGGTGATAAAGAATGTACCCTAGCATTGTATGCCTTTCTGGTCTGCTCCTTAGAATCCTGTGGGCTCACAGGGGCATCCACAATCATCAGTATGCAACCTTAGAAGTCTCTGTACTTCTTCATGCACATGCTTTTTGAGTGCTGTCCACCAGGTTGCATGCTAATGACAAAGACTTGCACCCTCATTCACCAGTTGCAAATCCCAGGATATACCCACAGCATCCAGAATGAGAGAGCTAACCTGTATTGTGTTAGTTGCCCTCTGATTAACAGAACAGAGCTAAGAGCTTGTCAGAATAGATTCCTTTGAGTTGAATTAAATAAAACGTGATGCCTTGAAATTTATATATGATAAGTAGCTTATTGAGGTCAGTTGCTAGTCTCCTTTTACATTTGATCGATGATTTATTATTGTATAAAAGATCAGTGTTATTACAGAACCATGTACACTACTACTTTAATTATAAGAATAGTAATTATAAATAAACTCAGGAGTAGAAAATTACAAAAATCAATTTATGGAAAATGATTATGAGAACTATTTCACAGTGCAAAAGATGATATTTCTTGATGAGTCTCCCTGAAATGTGCTTGTGATTGCACATACCCTTGAAATAATATAACACAATGCATATAGGAAATATATTCAGTATTGTGTTATAAAGTTGTTTATTGAATGGTACTGGAGAGATGATGCAATGATAAAGAGCACTGGCTGCTCTTCCAGAGGACCAGGGTTCAGTTTTCAGCACTCACATGGCAGCTAACAGTAATCTATAACTCCAGTTCCAGGGGATCTGACACTCTCTTCAGGCCTCCACTGGCATTGCATGATGTGGGTGCACTTACATACATGCAGGCAAAACACTCTACACATTTAAAAAGTTTTTTATTCAAGGCAATATCTACATACTTCATGTATAAGCTTATTCCTTGTCTTTATATGTATGTAATGTCATTATTTCTCCTCCCCAAGCCACCAAAAGTTTAGGAATTTCTTCGGAGTAAAAATTAAAAATAAAATATAAAACATGTTTTCCTCCCTTCTTTCTTCTGACATTTTTGTGATTTGCTTTCTTCTTCTTTTGATTCCATCTTTTATAGCAGATCCCAGGGGAATTTTATGTAAATATTTTGGTTTTTAACTTCAAAGCAGATTGAAATGTAGAAGTAATGAATTAAGGCAGAAATAGAAGACAGTTTCAATAACAGTAAAATACACTCCTCTGACCACATTTTGTAAGGTACTGTTTTAACAGAACCCACTTGTTAAATATTAGATACACATGGAGCCCCTACTGTTTATTGAGTACTATGTAACAATGAATCACCAGGATGCATAAGATGTACTGGAAACTAGACTTTCTTCCATTTCAGAAAAACTTTTTTCTAAAACATCAGAGACATTTGTAAAACATAATGTCCTTATTAGAATAAAGGATATTATTTTAAGAAGAAAAGTCCTGAATAAGGAAGATTATAATGTACCAGCACTAAGTTGATACACCTGAAGTCATTGAGGGAACAGTAGCCAAGAAAAGGGATAATGAAAATCATTGGGAAAGATTACTTCAGTGGTCAAAACTAATTTGAGTATGACTCAATAGAAAGAAAAAAATTAATAATAACTTCCATTATGATTTAAATTCCTAAACAATGATTCCTCATATGACTTACAGATGAACTGAGTGAAGGAACAATATCTATAGTCACATAAAAGGATGAAAGAGGACTAGTTACAGTAAAAAGCCTCTTTTCTATAGCCTTAGGCTAGGCATATATATGAGTCTATTTTGATGGAGAATTAGAGATATCCACGACTTACTCAGATAATCATAGCTTAAGGCTTAATCAAGACCAACCCCAAACCATCTTAGAATATGAGAATGAAATTGTAGCATTTTTTTCTCTCTCACCAGCTTCCTATTATGTGAGCATTTTCCCACATTTTATTATTTTCAGATGCTCAAATTTTAGGTCCCATATCTATGCTCACACAAAATTCTTATTAGCAGAAAAAGATAATTTTATGCCTAAATGGAAATTTCTGCTAGCATTTTGCATATGGATAATATGCATTTACATAAATAAATGTATTCTGACAAAATATAAAGACTGAGTTCACTTTAAGTATTAATGGGTAAAAAACTTCTGCTCTGATAGAATGACTTGAGCCAAGTATTTCTGCTCTGTACATGTTTGTTTGGAATGTTCTGTTATGTGAATTGATCTTAGTGTTATTTTTCTTGTTACACTTCCTGATATAATAATCTTTTCTTTTCAGCATTTTTCAGAAGACTAACTTGCTTAGTCTTTATATACATTTCCTTAGTACTCTTGGTTAAACCATTGCTATTTTAATGAAGAATCCAATTTCTTCTTTCATTATAGACCAAAGGCAGAACTTCAGCTATTCTTTTACATTGCTCCATTTCACAAACAGTGTGATTATGCAAATTTTCTCTTACGTTAACCACATCTCACTCTGTTCTTTGTAAAGTGCGCTGTTGTTGCGGAAAAATCAGAGACCAATAGCCAAAGTCAGGTGAAGAGAGGAAGTTTAATAATTTTACACTACTGGGACTGACCCACAAATCAAAAGAGCCAGAACCCTTTTTCAAGTTTTGGAGGGTTTTTATACTTGTGAGGGATGCAAGCAAAAGGTACATAGCATATACATGGTAATTAAGTAAGATAATATAGGACTGCAAAGGTAATAGAAATGCAAAGGTTACAGGAATGTGATAGCTTTGGTAAACAAAGACTTCTATCCTGAATAAGAGTTTTTCCCTGATGCAAAGTTCTTAATTACCATCACATTGCAAAGGCTTTCCATTTCCATAATACTGTTCCAACTTCCAAGTAAATACTGCCCTCCTTTCCTGACATCTCTATGCACACAGACATTCAAGTGCATGCACATTCAGTCTTCACTGACTTCAGAGCCATAACCAGAGAGATGTCCTTCATTTGGTGAAAATAAAATATGAAAGTCCTGTTGAATGCTGAGTTTTCAAGCTTAATCTTAAACAATGTTATCAAGGCCATGGAAAGTGGGACAATACTGTTGTCATAAAAGGATCAGAGAACAAGGTATGTCATCAAGTGACGCTGGACACTGAGGGCACTTCTTTGCTCAGCATTATTGATTGGGATGACAAACTGAGTAATTTGTTGGAAGCAGCCTGAGGCACATTGTAATGAAGGAACCATATGTGAAAGGGAGGGAAATGAATAGGCGCGGTGGTGTTAGTCCTTCAGCACTTCAGATGAAAAACCTGCAATTTTGCCACTTCAGATTTGCTATTTCAAAGACCCTTGGAGCATCTGTTAGGGACTGTGTGATCTAATCTCTTAACACAGCGCAGGCAGTGGGCTTTTCAGCCTGTCACACCATTACTAAGTAAAAAGCCAGAAAAAAAGCAGGCAGGTCACTTTTTACCTCATTAGCACAGCAGGAGGGGCTCTGGAAAACAAGATGCCAGCAGAAGCCCTGGAGTTTGCTAGTATCTTTTCTGAATAACAGAGGAGGACCCAGCTGTGTACCCCTTCTACAAAAGCACTACTGTTCTTACCCAGCAACCTCTTTCCCTTTATTCTGACCTTTCATCACTTTGACCCCTGTAGTGTTCATAAACCTCCACAAAGTCCTAGCTGTAGGATATGTAATTTATTCCTATTTTTCATCATGGTAGCTTTTGGACTTAACCTAATTATATTTGATGTGCTATGAATACAGTCTTTAATATCCTTGACCATGTTTACACACAGAGTTCTTTGCAAACAAATAATGGGGATAGCTGTGAGAGAGCGATGCCATGTGCTTCTCTGGGGTACTTCTTGCATAGTTAAAAAAATTAGAGTTTTCTTTTGGCCCTCTGGCTTTCATTTCTATTTTCCTCACCTTTACTTTTTGTACTCAGCTTTATCATGCTGTTGGGAACTCCTCTATCAGCCTTGATTTCTGAGTGACTATAGAGATGAGATGCTTCCTGCCAAACCATGATGGACAAACAAAACAGAAAGCATAGCTTTCTACTGCAACCCATTAAAATTGGACTTGTATTTTATACAACATAATGATTCTGAATGATAAAAGCGCTCATTGCTCAGGCAACAGACATCAGAGCAGACATTGTGATAAACGTTTTAGGGTCTCTTGGTCAATTTTCATAACCACAGTGTGTGGAGGCACTATTCCCATTCCAATACTAGTGTTCGAAAGCTGAGATATGTAAGTTTTCAGATCTCTGGGGCACATCTCATTTCAAATTCCTTTGCTTCATCTTTCCTTCTACACACCCTGCAGAAATGAATTCTGGAAACAGAAGGACAAGAAATCACACTATGCCTTGGGCAAATCTTTAGTCCCACTGTGTGCTCCTAGCCTCTGCCCCTGGTTGTGAGGCAACTACAGGTCTATGTGTGCAAGTACAACTCATAACCTTGTACTCAGGATATAAACCAGTGACATCTGATGAGAACAAATGCCTGTCAACTATTTCTGACACATAAGGGCCAGAAGGCAAAGAATTTGCTCTCATTTTTCTCCTGTTGTATAAAGTTCTGAGATACATTTTATGATTGCTTGGATGGTCCCTAAAAGCAGTTAGCAACTTGATACCCACTCTTGAACTAGCCCCTTGCTCTTGCTACCATTGCCCCACATGCTTCCCTTAGATCAGGCAATAAAGCAAACTACTGGCAGGAAATCTTTGTCTCAGATGACGATACGCTAATGCATAGTGTACTAAGAAGACAACCAGGAAAAATGCAGTGAGCAATTGTGCTAAAGACATACAGCATCTCTGACAATGAAGTCAAGAAAGTAAAGGGTTGAAAGCATGCTGCTCACCACTCAGAAGCTGGGCCTTTAGTATGTTTTTATTTTAGTTTTCATTCTTTGTTGTGCTATGAAGTATTCTTGAAGCAACTACCTCTCCATTGGGATGACTAAATTTTTATTGACGTAACGATAGCTTTTTCTTCTGTGCCGATCAGCAAGTATCACAGTTTCTGGAGAAGTTGATTTATTTAATTAATTAATTAATTATT
>NW_008332088.1:3120740-3153412 GCF_000622305.1 Nannospalax galili
ATTTTTGTTTTCTCTTTGTGTCTTCCAATATGAATTAAATGCACTCATTTGATCCTATTACTCTTGGTAGATTCTGAATAATTTCTATTTGTTCAATCATGTTATTTACATGTAAGCCACATTTACCATTTTTAAAATATATTTTACCATTTACCATTTTAAAAATATATTTTTATTGAATTTTTGTGCATTTCATATAATAAATCTTGATCATATTTAGACCCCCTCCCCAATCTGTACCCCCATGGACTTCCCACTAGATTTCATGCATTCTGTCACATTTGTTAGCCTATTGAGTCTAATTTGCATACCCAGATGTTCATCTGTGTGGGTTTGAGTTCATCCACTGTAGCCTGGTCAGCCTATCTAATGTCACACCCTTAAGGAAGGCCAATTCTCCTTCACCCAGAGTGATCAGCTGCCAATAGCTCCTAAGCTAAGGTTGGGGCTTCTTATCCAGTTTCCCAGTTCTACTCTGCTTTTGTCTGATTTGAGTTTGCACGGGTCTTGTGCATGTTGTCACCGTTGCTGAAATTTCAATTGAGCAAGTCCCAGACACCTGGAAAACAGTTTCCTTGTGGTCATCCACCACCCTTGGCTCTTACAGTCATTCTACCCACCTTCCAAAATGGTCCCTGGGCCCTGGGTGGTGGAAGTTTAATATAGGATTCCTATACTATTTTTGAGATAGGCTCTCCCTGGAGCTCCAGCTGGTCTGGAACTCACTACATTGACCACATTTGGCAAGAGTTTTATTTCCAAGTGTTCACTTTTTCATGTCTTTATGAAAAGGTTTCTATGTAATATCTTGAAAAACCAAAATGGCCTTTGAAATTTCTATTTTGTTACTTACATGGCATAGTATTGTAGATATGTTCTAAGAATTCTAATGGGATAATCTGCTTATCATACTAAGTCTATAAAGTCATGTACAGCTGATCTTACCATATCTGCAATGCTCATTAGTCATGTGTGGACAGGGACTATGAGATGGAACAGTGCAGCAAGATTTAGAGATAACAATTTTTGCCTTTAACATATTTCTTTACTTATAATTTATTTAAATATGTTATGTAAGGAAACTTTTTCTTTAGCTCTGTATATATTCAAATTTTGTAGAAGCAATATATTTCAGGCAAATTTTTAGTCCTTGAAAATTTTCTGACTCATGTATATAAACCTGCTTAATAAAAACATGTTGAGAGGGGATAGGAAATGCATGACGGAAAAATAAGATTCTTGGACAATCATTCCCCAGTAGAAACATCAATTTGAACAACTATCCATGTGTGAAAATACATTCATAAGAACTAAAGAAAGCAGATTAGAGATCACAGCATCTGGTTATGAAAAAAATGCATTGAAGATACAGGAAAGATAGTTAAATGTCATCCATGCCCCTCTTCCTCAACCACAGGCAGCACAGCTTACAGAGAACTACCATCCATTTAGGGAAGGACAGAGATGAGTGTAGGACTTATTCCTTAAAAATGGATTTGCAGCAGTAAATCCAGACTTAATTTCCCTTAACCCAAGGCTGGAACCTTCCACTGGGTCCTGTAGATTCATGTCTGGTCAGGTGGGGCACTCTGGGTCTTATAAGATGCAATCACAGCACAACTCACAGTATTTCTGGCTAAGAGCAGTTGCTTTGGGTTATAGGCAAAACTGAGCAACAGGCAAGCCACAAAGGCATTGTAATTCAGGTGCCGCTAGTGCTGTGGGAGGCTTACTTACAGCAATAAATGCCTACACAAAATGAAAGATCTCAAACATCCTAATGTTACATCACCCAAAAGTAGGGAAACTAGAAAACAAAAAACTAATATGATTAGAACAGAAAACTTTAAATACAGACTTAAAAATTGGAGAAAAAAATGCAATAACATAGCTGTTTTCTGAGGGGAAGACAAAGTCAGTAGATTTATTGACAAAAGAAGGAAAGAGAAAGGAAGGAGGGGACAAGGGAGAAAGAGAAAGAAAGATAAAATCAGATGAAAAAGGAGAAATTATATCTATCACAGAACTACAATGGGTTTTCTTCTTCCCCTCTACCCCACTCTTCCTTTATTTTCCTCACTCCTGTCATTACATCAGGGTATATATTCACATCTAAGGATTTGGAACTAAGACACAAATGGGAGAGCACTTAAGTTGCTTATTTTTATGAGTCTGTAATACCTCACTTACTATAACAGTTTCTAGTTCCATTCATCTACCTTCAAATTTCATGATTCTGTTTTTCTTTACTGCTGAGTAGAACTCTATTGTAAATTTACCACATTTTCATTATCCATTCATTGGTTGAGGACATTTAGGTTATTTCAATTTACTAACTACGTTGAAAGATCAGCAATAAATATGGCTGTGCAAGTATCACTGCAGTAGGATATCGAGTCCTAAACAAAGGAGTGGTTTGATTGATTACACAGTAGATTCATTTTCTGGAACATATGGTAGGTTAATTTTATTTTTCAGGAGTTCTCCACAATGATTTCCAGGAGCTCGAGAGAGAGGGATATTAGAATATAGAAGTCAAGGGAGAAAAGAGAAAAATGGGGGATATCTTAACCTGGGAAAGAGCAGGGAGGGTTATACAGGGAGAGAGAATGGGGAGATAAATAACACTTAAGTGGTGTGAAAGACTAGAAGGAAATGGATTAGTTCAAAAACCTACATATATATATATATAGTGCATGTGTATGTATATATAATGCATATATATGTACATATATATTGCATATGTACATGTATATAGCTTAAACACATTGCCAGGCAGCAGAAACCTCCCTTCAAGATGTTGGTCAGGGTGGTTGGAGAAACTCCACAAATATCACAGGTTATTGCCACAGTCCTTGACTGCCTCTCAGAACTTGAAGGTGAGATCCTATTGCTGAAGACAAGACACACTTCAGATACAAAACCTTGAGAAATAGAGCTAAAACTGATTGGGAAATCTCTTCCTGAAGACTAGATCCCACAGTAACAGAAAATACTATGTAAGCTTCCAAGGGAGAAAATCAATCAATGATCTCATCCAGCTGTAAAGTCTATGAACCACAATAATTATCAGTCCAGCAACTTATCTCTACTGGTGCAGTAGTGACACTTTTGTCTCAGTGGTGATCAACAGCTGTCCAATTGAACTAAACCCCTGCTTAATGGGAGGGAATTCATTTGTGGTACAAAGCCAAATGTACACGGCCATAGAGGTCATAAATGCTGGAGAAAAGCCTACTTTGTCAAACTCCTATATCAATGTGATTTCTTGCTGAATTCTAATATTTACATACAAGTTATCTCTCACCTTTCATCAAAAAAGGTTCTTTTGCAACGGATGGAGACTATTACAAAATTCCACTACTGATCAAATGCAGAGAATAAGTGTCTCTGAGGTGCACAGCCCTAAGGAACACATTTACTAAACAACCTCTGCACCTGAATCTCAGGGAATATAGCAAAATGGGGCAGAAAGACCACTAATGCATCTGTTATCGGGACGTTTCCTCATGCAACTGATGGTGATTAACCCTGAAAGCCACAACTGGCCAAAGTAGAGAGAATAAGAAACTGCAGAGAACTTATCCCTGAGTAGAACACCTGTTTCAAACCTCTGCCACTCAAGGCTCAGGGACTGTTGTTGAAGAGGTGATGGGATGATTGTGAGAGCCAGAGATAGTTGATGATGACCAGGAAACAGAGTTTTCCTCATAGCTGATGATGACAAGGAAATAGAATTTTCCACATAGCTGAGATGTTACTCATATGAACTTACACAATGATTGCAGCATGCACAAGACCCATTCAAGCTCAAGCCAGAGAAAATCCCACCACAGAAATGGGGAAGTGGATAAGAAGTCTAAAGTCCCAACCTTTGCTGAGGTTGGGACCAATAACTACAAGAAGAGAGATAGAAGGCTCCCTTTAAATGTGTGATATTAAATAGGTTCACAAGGTTCCAGTGGATAGATACATACTGAAGGATACTTTGGAACACAAACTTAGCTGGATAGGTGGTAACATATATGACAGAGCACATGAAATTCAGCAGGGGCCTAAAAGTGTAGAGATAAGGGAGGGTGTCAGAATTTAATCAAAGTATATCATATAAAATTCTCAAAAACTTCAATTAAAATTGTCTAAAAAAAGAAATACAGTGACTTATAACAGACTGGTATGAAAATTATATGCTGATTTTTGATAATCCTAAATATATACAATCAATCTGCAAAGATTGAACTATGGAAAAAGAGAAAATTTGAATAGACCAATTATCTTTAAAAAAATTATGTCCTTTCAAAAGAAGGTCCAGAATCTGATGACATCACTGCATAATATTCAAAGCACTTAAGACGAATAGTACCAATTCTTTTCCAATTACTCTAAAAACTTAGGGATCTTATAGTCTTTTATTGAGACTGGGATATCCTGATATTTGGCCCTTGGTATATGACTCCACTAGATGGTCACACAGTGAAAAGTATATGGGCAACACAAACCAGATTCTCTGAGCCTTGAAAAAAGAGGACTCAAAGTTGCACCAACAGGGAAGCGAGGTACATCTGAGAAGAGATGGAGAGGGGTAAGTATAATCAAAATATGTTATATGAAATTCTCAAAGAACAAATACAAAAGATAAAGTAGACAACTGTTGAGATTGGCCTCTAGTCTCCACATGCACATGTAACTACATGCCTATAAATTTATACACAAATGTGCACCCCACACATTGAAATATACACACACACAGATATATATATGTTATATATAGAAATATATCACACTGGAAACAAAAATATTGAATAGTGAGTGACAAAAGAAAAAAAATGAGTTATGAGCTAGTATGTTTTTTAATCAAAATATTTTATTTATTAGTTTAATTTTATGTATACGAGTGCACTGCATGGCCTATATGTGTTTAAGTGCACTGTGTCATGCAGTGTCCATGGAGGTCAAAAGAGGGTGTATGGTCCCCTGGAACTGGAGTTACAAATGGTTGTTTGTTGCCATGTGGGTCCTGGGATTTGAACCCAGGTCCTCTGTATGAGCATCAGTGCTCTTAAGCACTGAGCCAAGTCTCCAGCCCCATGAGCTAGCATTTCTTAAGAACATATAAGTAAAATCCTCAAAAATATTAGCAAAATATTAGAATGCCTTAAAAAATTATTCACAATCATCAAAAAAGTTTCATTCCGAGATGTATGGGTAGATCAACAAACATGAACCAATTCAATTGGCATGCAGTTAAACTGTTCATTTCTTTTTATTTATTTATGAAATGAAATGGGTATCTTCTTTAAAGGGTAAAACTCATTCAATTTTAAGTCTTACAGGGTTTATACTGAGTTCAATATTGTATAACTGTATTAATTCAACTGTTAACCTAAAAATGTACAGCCACTTTCGAAAGAGGTATATCTTTGCTCTGGAACATGTTACTGAATATGTTAAAGTTGTAATGAAATGCTGCTTCTAATCATGTGGTTATTAAATAAATTTTTAAAACTGCTTAAGTGTTTATATTTATTTATTTATTTATTTATTTATTTATTTATTTATTTATTATTTATTATATATTTCTGCTCTTTTTGAGACAGAGTTTCTCTGCAGCCACAGCTGGCCTAGAGCTTGCTATGGAGACCAGGCTGGCCTTAATCACACAGAGACCCAACTGTCTCTGCCTTCCAAGTATGAGGATTAAAGACTTTAGCCATCACATCTGGTCTCAGTATTTATGTTTATACCTCTAGAATAGGGGCTCTATCAGCCTTGCTTAGGGAAATTTTTTCAAGAAATGAATAATGGTCAAAATGAGAACTCATAACTGGTTATGAGCTGAGATTAAGTGACTTTTGAGACTTGGTCCCAAATGCAATATCTATGATATCACCTGTGAGACCTAGGGAACATTGGGGGCAAAGGAAGAGGAAGGACTATGGAAGTCAAAGGGTGAGGGGGTAGCATGATGTGGCACTGTCTTCTAGTGACAAATGGATATTGCAATCATGAACACCCTACTTATACCAGATCTGAAAGGAAAGAAAGAGACAAGGAAGAAAGACAGAGAGAGAGAGAGAGAGAGAGAGAGAGAGAGAGAGAGAGAGAGAGAGAAACAGAGAAAGGAAAACAGAAGAAAAGAAAAGAAATTGAGAGACATGAGACATGATGTAAGGAGGGGGACTAACTAAGAAGGAGGTCAGCAGAAGTGGGAAGAGGGATAAGAGAGCAGTGGGGAATGAATGTTATCACTGTATATTATTTACAAGTATGATACTGTAAAAATAATTTTTAAAGATGGGCATGGTTGCACACTCCTTTGATCCCAGCATGTGGGAGGCAGAAGCAGGTGGATCTCTGTGAGTTCAAGGCCAGCCTGGTCTACATATTGAGTTCCAAGCCAGCTGGGGCTACAGGGAGACCCTGTCTTAAAAAGACCAAAACAATTTTTTTTAATTTTATTAAAGTATTAGGAAATTTATAACAAAATTGGAGAAGTTACCAAGAATAATATACTACAAGGTGTAATAACAAAACTAGCATGGAACTGGTATGAAAGCCAAACATGTTGACCAAAATGATAGAACAGAAAACCCAGAATTAAGTCCACATGGTTATTTCCAGCTATTTTTGAAAAGAAAGTCAGGAGCACACAGTATATCAAAGGCAATCCTTTTAATAAATTATGTTAGGCAAATGACATATAAGGCTACAAATGTATGCTATTAGACACTTTGTCTCTCTGTATGTACAAAACAAACATCATAATTACCAAAAAAAAAATTAAAATCCTAATCTATGAAACTACTAGAAGATAACATGGGACAAATACTCTAGTACATTTGTCTAGAATATTATTATTTGGGCCAAGCATAGGCAAGAAAAGCAAAAAATAGCTAAGCAGAATTTTTTTCACATTAAAAAGCTTTTTCACAGCAAAAAAAAAATCATCTGGGAATAGAGCAGTACACTGAGTAGATGAAAATATTTGTAATGTATACATTTGATGTAGGATTAATAACCAAAATACTTAAGTTCCTTAACTATCAAAAGAGATAAGAAAAGAGGATTTAAGCATAAGGAAATAACCTGAATATATAAACTAAAACAATATATTTAGATGTCAGTATGCATATGAAACAATGCTCAACTCCATTAAGCCTCAGATATATGCTGATCATAATCATGAAATGTAACCTCACTCTAGTTATTATGTCTATTAGAAAAAGATTAAGAACTAAAAAGCAAGTGTAAAATATTGAGAAATTAAATAAACAGTGTTTATGATATTAAATTGTGGATTAATGGGAGTTGGAATTATTAGATTTGAAGACACCTGTATGTGATATCCTTTTAAGAAAAATTTTTCTCTAAATTTGAAGCTAGCACAATTGTTGTAAAAAGAAATACAATTTGTGGCCTAAATGGTCTTTTAAAATTTCAATATGTGTATTAAGAATTGTGCAGAAGGGGCTGGAGAGATATTTCAGCAGCTTTTGCAGAGGGTCTAGTGCTGATTCCGAGCACCTACCTGGTGGCTAATAACCATGTGTAACTCCCGCTCCAGGGGATAAGATGTCCTCTTCTGGCCTCCATGAAAATTGCATGACATGGGTGACCTTACATGCTTGCAGACAATACATGTATGCATATAAAATAATAACTAAAATATTTTTTAAAAAGAATTGTTCACGAATTGAGATGTCTGCATACTGAGTCTCAACAAAACCAAAAAAAAAAAAAAAACCAAAAAACGTAAATTATAAAAAAAAATTACTGAAGATGTAAAGAAAGGAAACAAGCGTTGTCAAGATGTAAAGTAGTTCAGTTATTAGGACAAACAGATGGACAGTCCATTAATGTCTTGAAAGAGGTAATACGCAATATTAATAATTATACTAAATAATTACTGTAAACATAAGGAACAAGTCATTTTGAGACTTTGAGTAACTAGTTTGTCAAATGCTTTTAATCTGTAATCATTTTGCCTCACTTATCTGTAAAATGGGGTATATGTGAGCGTCAATAACATAGGAGGTCCTATAATGATGAGCTAATGAACAGTCATTTACAAGAAAATCTGGTATCTAAGATGCCTACAACAAATGTCAACCACCATTATACAGAGGACAATAATGTTTTAACAAAATAGAATGTCTTTTTAAAATATTTTATTTATTAATTTTATTTTGTGTGTATGAGTGTATTGCTTGCATGTAGGTAAGTGCACCCGTATTGTGCAATGTCCCCAGAGGTCAGAAGAGGACATTGGATCCCTTGGAATTGGAGTTAGTTGCTATGTGGGTACTGGGACTCAAATCTAAGTCCTCTATAAGAGCAGTCAGTCCTCTTAACCACTGAGCCATCTCTTCAACTGCAAAATGTGGTTTCTTAAAAATAAAATTGCTACAAAAATGAAACAAACATAATTTGTGCATGTATGTGATTACATATGTAAACATATATGGACATAGGAAAACAGGATAAAAGCTAAACTAGCAGGAAACAAATACTACATGATTCTCTGTCTTCCACTTTCCATAATAGAGACACATCTTCAAGATTCTAATCACAATTCAGGTTTTATTCAAATGCACGATATACATATATATATACATATATGTATGTATATAGATATATATATTTAGGCAATTTCAATTTTTTTTTTTTTACCTACCCCAACTTGGCAGTTTTGTCAGAACAGACTTGTATTTTAGTTACTTTCAAAGGATGATTCTTGGCTGGGAGTTGAGCTGATGTTATAATGGAACCAATCTGGTTAGATAAATAGGTCACATGCGAGTTTATGTGCTCATAAATATCAGTGTGTCTTTTAAGGTGGTCCTGGATGGAGGGCAATGAGAGCGGTATAACTGCCATCTGCATGAACTATAGGTCATCAGCACACACAGGAAAAGTAGTAACTTTTCTTAAAAGGCAGTAAAGACCTGGACCTTGACATATTACTTGATAGAATAGTTCAGCAATTTGTTGGCCCCACATTTTTTACTATTTCTGATTGCATAGTTGGAGGGTAGGATAAAAGTTGGCAAGCTGGGAAAATGGAGCTTTTATGGTTTGTAGAAAAGAGGATTTAATGCCACTACAAGTAAATGGATAGTTGCTCATATGCAATTTACGTACCACAAAGAAAGCAATCATTGTGACGCTGGATGGAAGGCAGCTTAAACTGGGAAGTTACTCACAGCATCCATTATTCAATATTTTTTGAGATGCATTATTTTGCCCAAACCAGTCATTATTCTTGTAGTTTTTTCCCAGTTGCTGTGCAGGCTTCCTTTAAATCCTATCCACTTGTGAAAGACTATCAGGTTGACTCAATAAGAAGAGTTCCATCCCTGGGGTTTGGAGAGTTCTCCTAGGGCTCCCACTGACACCCACAGAGTTTTATCCTAAAGTGGACTGCAGTCAGATCTTTTCCCTGTCTTACATTTTTTTGAGTTTAGTACGTTGAGCATTTCTAATGGCCTTCACACTACAAGATTTCATAGGAATATTCATTTATATCTAAGCTCTGATTTAGAAAATGTTCATTACCAGTGCACATGGCCTGAACTGATGTGGTAAGAAGCGTCCAGCATACAGAATGAGAAAAATTAAAAAGAAAAAAAAATCAGCTCCTTTAAATCAGCTGCTAAATACTTTAAGTCAGCCTCAAATACTTTCTCTAAGTAAAAGTGACACAGAAAATGTTGAGATGTGTGTTCTAATTTTCAGAGCACACCAAATAGCCCATTGCTGGTTTAATTCTTGTGTTAAGAAGTTATAACATACTGCTGCTGAATGATAAGCTTTCTCTTTTGAGCATCTTCTTCATTAATAAGAAAAGGTAATGGGTACTGACTATTTTTGTTATAAATTGGAGAGCTAAATTTTGCTAATCATTGAAATCTGTCAGATTGTTCTATGAGAGTATTTTCAGCAGCTAAAAATTAAATTTGGGAGCCAGACATAACGACCTTGGATCTCTCCACAATGCAGACATGTATCAAAACATAATAAGGTACACTACAGATACTAAACATGTACAATTTTTGTGTCAATGAAAATAAATGAATGAAAATTTCAGAGTATACATATCAGTTTGCTTATTATTTTAAAATGAATTTGACTCCTCTGCAACAGTCCTAGACAATGATATAAATGTTTTTCTACAGATGATGCAGATGCATGTAGGGCATCATAAAGGTGTTAGGTTGAGCAGATGCAGTGAAAAAAAAAATGGATTTTACAAAGCTACAAATATACTAATCGCAAATGCCTGGCTCCAGCTCTCTGTTCTCACCAGGAGTCTTTATTTACAATGTTTTTTATTTCACAAAGTCACCTCAAATTTTGTTGTGTAAGCTAAAGCAAATAGAACAGAACATCAGATTATGTTAACAATGGAGCAGAGCATGAGTAAGTAGATACAGAAACAAGAAAGGGAAGATTAGAAGGAGAAACTACATAAGCAAATAAAAGCAAAGCATTTGCCACCTGCTAGGAAAAATAAATCAGTTTACATCATGTGGCAAAGATCCTTCAAATCTAGGACACCTCCAAAGAAGGCTGAAAGGTGTGAAGCTTTAATAGCCAATTAGGAGATGTAAATATCTTAGCCACTCAATCATCTCAAAGAAAGCAAGGCACGTGGGAAGTCTCACAAATGATTCATATTGCCTTTGTCAAAATGTAATGATGCACACAGGAAAGATTTGATAAACTTTTAGTTTCTGTTTATTGTCTGTTTGGTTGGATTTGTTTTAGGATAGACCTTGGTCTTGCTTTTGTTACTATTATATGCTCAGAAAGTATTCTTCCAACTATTAATTAATTAATTAATTATTTTTTTTATTTAGAGATGAATTCTCACTGTGTCGAAAAAGCTGGTCTCAAAATTTGAATCCTCTCCCTTCTGACTGTAGGTATTGCAGGCATCATGCACCATGCTCACCATTGTTGCTGCTTTCTAAACGCTTGACTAAGAACCTCAAAATTCCTATAATAAATTCTCTACATTAAATTGTGCTGTGGTTTGAATGTGAAGTGTCCCCCAGAGGCTCATGTCTTTGAACACTTGGTTCCAGCAGGTGACACTGTTTAGGAAGGTTGTGGAACATTGAGGAGGTGGAGCCTAACTGGGAGAGGATCATTACTGCAAAGCCTTGAGGTTTTTATAATCCAAACCCGCTTCCTGTTCTCTCTCTGCTTCCTGACTGTAGATGGAATGTTAATCCTTGCTTTTCTAATCCAGCCACCATGCCTTCTTTCCCTAATAGAACTTGCTCCCTCAACTGTAAACCAGAATCAACTCCCTCTCCCTAAAAATGTCTCTCATCAGGTATTTGGTCATAGCAGAAAAGTAGCTGGTACAATAGGAGACTTCTGAGTATCCCAGAGGAAACAACCAAAACCCAGCATTCCTTAGATTGAATGTTCGGTCTTTCTAATGTTAAACAAAT
This sequence comes from Nannospalax galili, assembly GCF_000622305.1. Taxonomy (NCBI): domain Eukaryota; kingdom Metazoa; phylum Chordata; class Mammalia; order Rodentia; family Spalacidae; genus Nannospalax; species Nannospalax galili. Next base: position 3,132,203 of record NW_008332088.1, read on the forward strand.
CTGCTAGATTCTTTATAAATATATGAAAAACTATGGGGGGCTATGACTCAGCAATTCAATTGAGTCTTTTCTGCTTTGCTTTTCTAAGAGACGTCAGTTCAATTCCCAACACCCATATCCAACAGTACACAACCACCTGTAATTCCAGATCTAGGAATCTGATTCACTCTTCTGACTTCTACAGGCACTTGCACACACGGAATATACTCATATAAACATATATACATATACATTAAATATTTTTTTAAAATGTCCCTAGGTTCATTGAAATGGCTTAGCAGGTAAAGGCCCTTGCCACTAAGCCTGACAACCTGAGTTTGATCCTTGGGGCACATATGGTGGAAGGAGACAACCCACTATCTCAAGTGGCCCTTTGACCTCCACACATGCTCTGTGGCACATGTGTACCCCACCCCCCTGTACAAAATAAATGGGTAAAATATTTTTAACTAAAACTATCATTCATACATTTTTACATGTAGACTTTTTAGAAAGGGAAATTCACTTTGAAAGGAACTGACTTACTTTTATCTGTAGTGTTGCACACATGTTTGGTCAAGCCTGTTCAGTCTGCAATTTTTCTTTCAAATCTATTAACTTATGCTGTTTTTGATTTCTGGCAAATACTCCTACATACATCACAATGAGTTATATTTTAAGAAGCTGGTGTATCATACATTGTATGTGGGCAAATACAACTTAAACACTTAATAATATAATCCGCAGCTTCAGATTGTCTAGGAACAACTACTATATATTGGACATCAGTTGGTGTTGGAAATGCATCATTTTAATATTCTCCTATAAAATCATATCAGTAGCTAGAATGTAGTTGGGACTCTACACATACTCATTTATTTGCGATAATAATATAAACCATTAAATATTCTTTACAGTGCAGGGATGTCACATTGAGCAGTAAAGCATAATACTGAGTGATTTGGGAATGATAATAACTACAATTATAGCCAATAAAAGTTGGAATTTGCATCTGGGAACTCTCTGTTAATGAGTCCTCACTCCTGGTTTCAGTTTTAAGATTGGAATTCAGTTCAGAATAGAAGAGGTTTAACTAACAAGAGCAAAACAACCCACATCTTAAAAGTTCTGGAATGATATGATCATAGAGTGAAAAGATGAAGTGAAATATAATTGCTCCCATCAAAGAATACTGTTCAGCCTTTATATCTAGCAAGGCTGCTGAAGTGATTTACATCACTGAGCTGAGGAGCCCTTGTTCTATGCTGTGGTTCAACCCCTCAGTGGGAGAGTACACGAGAGTGCACAATGCAGCTGATGAGCCTGATAGTGCTTTCTCCTCTGTACGATTTTTTATGTGTTTGAGTGTTTTACCTGCATGTATATAAGTATACCCATGTTATGCAATTGTCACAGAGGTCAGAAGAGGGCATTAAATCACTTGGAACTGGAGTTATGGACAGTTGTAATCTGCCATGGAGGTGCTGGAAACTGAACCTAGGTCCTCTGCAAGAGCAGCCAGTACTCTTAATTGCTGAATCATGTGTTCAGCCTACTGTCATATTTTATAAAATTTTTATTTGTTTTTAATTTGTGTTTATATGGTGTGTACATAGAAAACAAAAGAAGGCATTGAATCCTTGGGAACTGAAACTAGAGGCAATTATGAGTCACCCAATATGGATGCTGGGAATGGAACTACAGTCCCCTGAAAGAATATCCATTTCTCTTAACCACTGAGCAATCTCTCCAGTCTCTACTCTGCACTCTTTAATGATGTGAAGATCTCTTCTATATGAGATAATTTTGCCAAATGTATCATTTTATGTGTCATTTGCAATGTGTAGTGTTCCAAGTAGATTAGAACTGATAAATGCAATTTTTCTCCCAAGTTTTCAATAATTTAGAATTTAAAAGCTTCAAAATATCAATATATAACACCACACTTCTAACTTGACATGAAAATTAGGTATTATCCGGGTTGGACTTAATTGTCAACCTCATATGGCTAAGAGTTATTTGAGTAGAGAAGCCTCATTGGATGAATCATCTAGATCAGGTTGGCCTGTAGACACTTCTGTGAGGGATTGTCTTGATCATTAACTAATGTAAGAAGTCCCAGTCCACTGTTGGTGGCATCATTCCTCTGGCTGGTGGTCCTTGGCTGTATGAAAACATTTGCTAGGTAAGAGCCACTTAGGCATCTAGAATGTGAACCCGTAAGCATTATTCTTCCATGGCTCTTGTCTCTAGGTTCCTGCCTAAATTCCTTCCCTAATTTCCCTCAGTAATGGACTTTGATCTGTAAGTAGAAGCCAAATCAACCCTTTTCCCTTAGTTTGTTTTCATTCAGAGTGTTTTATCACAGCAACAAAATAAAAGTAGGAGAGGTATCCTGTTAGTGTTCAGATCTGCAGCATCCGCTCCCTAGTGCAACAGGACCTCATGGTTTTACAAGCCCTTTGAAAATACAGGAACTGAGTTAATGAGCACCCGGATCATCTGCAGACAAGATAAATAGACTCTTTATACCTTTGACCCAAGACCTGATTGCTACAAGCCTGGCTGAGGGAAGGGGGTGGTTTGACAGTGGCAATTCTCTCCTGATAAGCCCTGGGCTCTCTCTCTCCCACCTGACTTTTTAAAAAACATCTTTGCGCCCTTCACATCCACCCAAAACCCCTTATAAATGACTCCAGCCAACAGCCTGTGAACTGTCAGCTCCTCTATCCCTCTATCTTCAACTGAGGACTGTCCCGTGTGCTTTCCCTGCCAATAAACTCTATCCCACCAGAGTTCTTGTCTGTGTCCTGGTGTTTTCTCCTGATTTTGCCTCAATTTACCTATCATATCCTACTTCAGAGACATTTCTGTGTATGTTTGCCTTTCTTGGCTAACTTGATGGATAATTTTAAGTTTTCTAAGTAAAATAGAGGATAAAACTTTATATACACCACATTACTGGTGCTGAAATTCATTGTTCTAGCATAAATAAAACTGCACATTTGAATTGTATGTTATAAATTAATGATCCATACTGCTCAGATGAACAATAAAAATATGCATTATAAATAGTCATGATATATTATCTATAACATTATATCTCATAATTCAAATACAAAGGTGATATTAAGAACATTTGTGATTAATCTGTGAATCATTCTTACTTTAATAAATAAATTTATAGTAATGACTTGAAAAGAAACAAGTCAAACCATATAAAAAAAGAAAAATCATTTTGCTGAACAACTTTTTTTGCTGAACTTTTAAGAAGTTTCTTCAAACGTCTTTGACTTTAGTGTGCCCTGTGGCTGTTTTGCTTTCATCCATCCAGGTAACCTTCTTGCAGAGCAGATGGATTTAATGTTTGTTTTCAAGAGTCTTGAACTCTGGGAATTCCCACTTATTTGTAAATAGTGGACTTTCCCTGCAATGCCTCTCCATCCTGTTTCATTGTTGCCTGTGCTTGTTCCACCAGGACCAGCTCTGCTCCCGCTTCTGCCTTTGTCTGACTCTGCCTTGCATTCTTCCATTTCCCTACCCGTTTTTCAGTCCTCTTTCTTCCTCTATTTGGTCTCTGTTTCTGTCTGAAGTATACCCCACTCCAGTGGGGTGCTCTAAAAATGGCTTCCTATGTTTGTGCAAAGGGTTCCGTAAGTTGTCTACTGTGCATCTTACTCTTTGGTGACTTGCCTTCCATGGACTGCCAAGTTGTCTGCACTACATCTTGAAAATTTCAACACCAAATTATGATAGTCTTTCTTTTCTTATTGAATGAATATTAGTCTGTTCCTCAAAAACATTTATATTCACCATAGGTATTAATCACTATTAAGCTTGTTTTATGTGCTTTTTTTCTCCTTAAAGTTTTCATTTTAAATTTGGGGAAAATATTTTCTAAGTTTAGTGACAAATATTAGATAGTTTAAGTGCATTGTGATGGACTTTTTATATGCTTGTAGTATTAATTCTTATTAAAATTGTACTTCCCTTAAGAATCTGAAAATTACCTTTTTTTAGTAAGAAAATTAAGTGGTACTTATTCTGCATTTTCCTCTTTCCTCATCTCATTTTAGTGTTCATGGTTTTATTTTTGGTCCATCTCAGTATTTTGTATATGATTATCCTTTTTTCCATAGTATTTAAACACATATGCATTGTAATTAAAAAATACACTGCTAAAGAAAACACTCAAAATGAAAAATACAAATATCAGACTTTCCATACACATATGCATAAGTACACTTTCACATATGTGTATATCCATACAATATATACATTTTCTCTTATAGTTGGGTACTCATACAAACTGATTTATACTCTTCTGTTGTGATTCTAGTCTGAAACACTTTCTCACATCATTAAGTGTATTTTTAATGCATTTCAAAGCTAAATGATATTCAATATATGGAGGGAACACAATTTATATAATCCAATTTTTGTTTGTGAAACACTACTTCCAATATTTCTTAACTATACACAGTGCTGTGGGGGTTGGAGAAGTAAGTCAGTGAGTGGTAAAGTGTGTATAATGGTGTGTGGGGAGAATCAGTGGCTAAGAGCACTGTCAGCTCTTGCAGAAGGCCAGGATTCAAATCCCAGCACCCACATAACAGCTAAGAACCATACATAACTCCATTCCAAGGGATCCAATGCCCTCTTCTGACCTCTGTGGGCATTACACAACATGGGTGACTTACATGCAAACAATAAAAAGAGAGTGCATAGTATGACTGAAGAGATGACTTAGTGGTTAAAGGAGCATTGGCTGCTCTTGCAGAGGACCTGGGTTTGATTCCCAGCATCCACATGGTAGCTAACAACTATGCATAACACCAGTTCCTGGGGATCTGATGCCCTCTTCTGGCATCTGCAGGCATTGCATGATACGAGTACACTTCCATACATGCAGGAAAACTCATACACATAAAATAAATACTTTTTAAAGTATGTATACTACTTTTTAGAGAACTTAACTCTAATTTCCAGCATCCAGATCGTGTGGCTCACAACCTCCTTTAACTCCAGGTCCAGGGTATCCTACACCCTCTTCTGGCCTCTGTACCCAGCTAACTCACATGTGCATTCCCTCAGAGATACAAACCCATACATATACACATAATTTAAAGCAAAATTAAAATAAAAAGTGATGTAATATAAAAATATGATGCTTGTATTTATCTTTAAGATTTACATTTAATTGTAAATGATTAATAGTTGAAATAAAATTTCAGCATTTGGGAGACAGAGGCAGGTGGATCTTTGTGAATTTGAGGCCAGCCTGGTCTAGTGATTAATAGTTGAAATAAAATTTCTAGGTCTAAGTATAATGTTAAAAATATATGTATTATTGCCAGGCGTTTTGGTGCATGCCTTTAATCCCAGCATTTGGGAGGCAGAGGCAGGTGGATCTTCTTTATCATTATTCAGAATTAGCAATGCAATATTACAGTGTTTCAGCAGTAACATGACCCAGATATGATAGTTACTCTTATTCCCCAATCTCTTTGATTTTAGAACATGTTTTTATATACTTATACACAGTATTCACCTTTATCAGTCATAACTACTTATATATATATATATACACACACCCCCACACACACACAGACACACACACACACACACACACGCACATATTATTAAGAACTTAGACAAGGGGGCTGGAGAAATTGCTCAGCAGTTAAGAACACTAGCTGCTTTTGCAGAGGACCTGGGTTTAATTCCCAGCACCCACATGGTGGCTAACGACTGTCTATAACTTCAGTTCCAGGGAGCTTCATTGCGCTCTGCTGACCTCCATGGGTGCACTTACATACAAACAGGTAATACACTCATAAAAATACACAAATAAATGTTAAAAAAGAACTTGGCCAAGTATTTGCTAAACATAACTTCAAGAATGACTTTATGAATGTAATTTGGTGACTAGCACCAGTCTTGGGCATCATGATACTATTATTGCTTGCTGCTTTTATTGTTGGAAAAGTTGAAGCTTGCTACATGAATTGACAAGTTCTATTAATTTATAATCATTTTATTTTAAACTGAAATAGTTGCACATGTTACTGGGGTGCAATGGTATCTTTTGATACTTGTCATTCCTGTCTGGTAACAACTTTGCACTTTTGAGCAGTATCTACTCTGGCCTCTAGTACCATCAATGAATGCTACCTATTTCTATATTGTTATCTCTTTTTTTTTTTGTCTTTTTGGGCAGGGTCTCCGTGTAGCCCCAGCTGTCCTGGAATTCACTATGTAGACCAGGCTGGCCTTGAACTCACAGAGATCTGCCTGCCTCTGCCTCCCAGTGCTTGGACTAAAGGCGTGTGCCACCACGCCTGGCCTCTATATTGTTATTTTAAGATTCCACATGTAAGTAAAGTCATATAGTAATTTTCTGACTTATTGTACCTAGCATAATAACTTCCAGGTTCATGCATGTTGTCATAAAGGATAGAATGGTCATGTTATCACAGCCCAAAAAGCCAGTTGTGCTGGCATAGGACTATGAATTCATGGTCAGCTTGTACTGCATGGAAAAGCCATAGCCAGGTTGGTCTGAATAATGAGACTTTGTACCAAAACAACAGCAATAACAGGAAATCACAACAAAACTACATAAGAATTTGAGTAGTGTGTCATCAGAGGCGTGTGTTTATACATGTTCATATATTTTCTTCAGCCATCCATCAGTCCATGGACACTTTGCTCCACAGCATGCTGTGTGAACAATGGTGTGATGAACACAGAGTACAGGTGTCTCTTCAGCATATTGATTTCAGTTTATTTGAAGAAATAAGTGGTTTTTAAAAGAATTTCTGCACTATTTCCTCTCTTCTCACCTGTACTATATGAGTGGCCTTTTCTCCTTAACACTTTTCTTTGATGATTATTAATGGTACAAGATTTATTTCTCTTGTATAATTGCTATGTTTAGAATTCCCAATGTTATGCTGTTGGCACATGACTAAAGTTGACTTCTTTCTTTTCTTCCTGATATAAGAGAAGGGTAGGTGCCAGCTCTTTACACTGAATACAATGTAAACTGCAGTCCTTTTATATATGGCCCTTACTGTGCCGAAATAAATTCCTTGCATACTTAAAATATTGATAGTTTTTATCACAAAACAATTTCAAATTTTGCCAAATTCCTTTTCTTCACCTATTGAAATGTTTATTTTGCCCTTTTTTGGTTACTGTGCTCGATATTTGCTGATTTGTCTATGTTGAAATATTCTTGTATCCCAGGAATTCTACTTAATGGTATATGGTGTCCATTATGTTGTTTAATTTATTTTTATAGTATCATCTTCAAAACTTGTATCTTATTATTTTTCTTTCCTTGTCTCATGGTAGCCTTGTCTGACTTCTGCCTCAGGATAAGGCTGGTCCTGTAAAATAAGCTGGAAAGTATTCTCTTTTTTTTTTTTTTTTTTTAAAAATTGAATTGGCTGAGAGTAATTGACATTAATTCTTCAACTATTTGCTAATTTAACAATGAATTGCCTGGTCCTCTACTCTGAGATTCATAGAAGGCATTTGGACTTTTATTTTATTTTATACATTATGAATCATTATTTCAATATTCAAAGTTTTCCTCATTTTGTCACTAGGTTTCCTTTTGAGCTGGATGAAGATGCTAACATCTTTCTTGACATATTGTCTACTTTCTGGAAAAGGAAGTTACACTCAACTCAGTGAATTTCTTAAAGAGTGCTTCTTCCTGTTTATGCTGAGTAGAGACTGTCCTGACCTGGGTGTGGCATAATTTTGTATCCACTGTGGCCCCGGTGCTTCTAACTCCTTTCAACGAGCAGATCTTCTGGGAAATATATCTATGGATGACTATTGATAATTCCACCTCCAATCCAGTAAAACAATGTGCTTTCGCATGTGTTTGCATTTCATGTCTGTGCATCTTATACCAGTGCTGTCAATCTCAGCTGCTACAAACATAATTTTATTTTATTGCATCTTCTTATTAAACTAAAAATTTAACATACTGTAGCACTAACATGAAAAAAGTTACTGAACAAATCTCTTGTACAACATTTCAGTGCCTTTGTTAAGGCTCCTTCTGGTTCATAGATAATTGTCTAGTAAATGTGTAGCTATATCTCTATACTCACTGCTATCTGCCTCCCTTTGATTTTTGTGTTTGCTTTCTTATCATTTTTTGTAGTTAATTTTATTTTGCAGCCAGAACATTTATGTTACAAAAATAAAACCTTAATTTTTTTCTTTAGAGTGGCATCACTCCAAGGCCGATTTGGTACCCCCTGTACTTACTACTCCAGTTAGGTATCATCAGTTTCTTCTTTAATCTTTTAAAATTTCTTCTTGGCTCAAGCTGACATGCACCAAACACACACACACACACACACACACACACACACACACACACACCAACACACCCATACACAAACTACATGCCCACATATTTATTAAGCCCAAATAAATATAAAAAATAATAATTTTTAATTAACTAGGATGAAGCCCACATTCTAATTAGTTAAAAACTATCTCACTAAAACTAATTAGAACTGGATGGAATATGTAGCTGAATTGGTTGAGTGCTTGCCTACCATTCTCTAAGTCCTGCTTCTAATCACAAGCAATGAGTGCCTGTAATCCCTACACTCTGGAGATTGATGCTGGATGATCAAAGTTGAAGTTCCTATGAGACACTGTTATCACAGCCAAGAATCTGTAGCTAGACATGCCACAAGTTGTAGGGCAGAACCTACTAATATTCTACTAAATATACATAGTATTACACTGACTCCTAATGACTTACTGTTTTCTCCATAGATGAGTACATCTCTGAAGTTTTACCAGAGAAGCTTCTTGCAGCAGATGGCAATTAACACAGAACCCCTCAACTGGTCAACATGCAGAGAATAAAAGACTTGGGATTGCTCAGTCCTAAATGGTACACCTATATCACACCCCCTCCTCTCAAGGCTCAGGAATCATAGGGTAAAAGGGGGAGAAGTGATTGTAAGAGCCAGATTGGTAGTTGAATACAAGAAATCCGTGCTGTCTGTACACCACAGGGTAGCTGCACATATGAACCCACAGCACTTGTGAAAGCATGCACAAGACCTGTGCAAACCCAAGCCAGACAAAATCCCAACATGGATATGGGAGGGAGGCAAGAAACTGAAGCTCTAGCTGACGATCTGTTGGCAATGGATGGAAGCTGCTGGAAAGAAATCAGTTTTTCTTATTGATGTAATACCTGATAGGTTGACCAGACTCCAAGGGAAAGACCCACACCCAAAAACAATTGGGGAAGACAGATTAGACTTGATAGGCCTAAAAATATAATAAAAAGGGCAAATAATAATAGAGGACATGAAGTCTAGGAGGAGTAGTGAGATAGGATTGGGGATGGGGAAGGGTATCTGTATGTGATCAAAATGTACTATATGAAATTCTCAAATCGGTAATAGTATTTTTTAAAAGTTCAAAGACATTCTTCTCTGCACAGGGAGTGCAGGGCCATCCTGGGATACATGAGACCCTGTCTCAAAGACAAACCAACCAAGAGTAAGAAGAAAAATTAAAGCCTTAAAGTCACTGGGTAAGAATTTCTGAAAACTCCTTAAAAATAAAATTCCTTGATTATTTCAATTTGTAGGCAGGTTTGAGAAAAATACTGTATACATGCTTCAAATCTGTCTTTGACAAAGCTTCGTGCCCAGTGCTTCCCTTGTCTCAAATTGCCACCACTTACAGTTCAGTAATAATTCTTCCTCTTTGGCAGAATTCCATTCATGACAGTTTTCTTATCACTTCCTATCCACACAATGATGAAACTGTCAACAAGAAAAGTCAAGAATGTATTCAATTCATTACTTTACTTGAATGAGACAACCATCTGCATTAGTTGCAGTTTTCATCAATGTGCATTTATTAAAGGGAAGAATGTTTGAATAAATGTATGAATGGGTATGAACATGAATTAATCAGTGAATAGCCTTGTGGCAGTTCTCTTTTATGCTTCCTGAGTCAATCATTCATTCCTTCTGTCATTCTAAGTAGCTTATTGTAAACTACCAGAATGATGTCATTTTTGCTCTTTGATTCTAATATCCTCAACCAAGAGTCCTACAAGGATATTTTGCTATTAGCTAGCTGTAAGCTGATGGAAAATATTATTTAGCTTCTCCAAGCCTCGTTTTTACACAGTGGGACACAGTAAGAATGCCCTCACAGGGTTCATATATATACAAAGATGTATATATAATCCTTTGACAAGCTTTTTGGTATTTTCAACATAATAGCTATTGTAAACTATAACGCAATTAATGCCTTAAAATTTAGCTTTTTGTTTTTGAAACATAATCATAGCTGTATTCTTTCTATTACTAATGCTTTGTTATTTGTACATAGAACTCTATGGCCATTGGTATTATTATTACTATTTATTATTATTTTGATTCTCAATAGGATTTCTCTACTTTTCTTTACAATACAATGCTGTGTTCTGCAATATTTTAACTGTCTGATTTGGAAATTATCATTACATTACTAACTGAACATTAGAAATTTAAATGATAAACACTCAGTAGTAGAGTGTGTGCTTGGTATATATGAGGCTCTATCAAAGTTCCACAGTTAAAATAAGGAACATGGAAAAATAACAGAAATAAAAGAAAATGTTGCAAAAACATTTTGCTCTTCCAGTCATCAGAAGCATAATAATTTAAAGCATTTTGCTAATAAATGGAAATAAAAGAATTATATCAATCAACAAAAGGTTAATGTGATTTAAGCAGAAGGTAAAATGAGATCTGTGGATCCTCAATTTAGCTCTCTCTCTCTCTCTCTCTCTCTCTCTCTCTCTCTCTCTCTCATTCTTCCTTCAACTAGTGAACAGGTAGATCTCTCCTATGGCTGACATGGGAGCTTGTGTTTAAACATGGGGTCTGCACTCTTGTTTCATATTCTTCTAACATACTCAAGAAAGTCCTGAAAACTCAGGTATCTTTGTAGTTTCTGAAAGACAGTGATAAATATAAATTAGAAATTTTGAATTTATTAACAACTCTATCAATAAATGGTTATGTCTACATTCCAGACAAAGTAACTTTTTTTTTTATTTTAAACAGGGTCTTCCTGTAGTCCCAGCTGGCCTGGAACTCACTGTGCAGTCCAGGCTGGACTTGATCTCATAGAGATCTGCCTGACTCTGGATAAAAGGTGTGTGCTACCATACCTGGCATGACAAACTAACTTTTATTAAGACACCAATGTTTAAGTGTTACCAGTGATTATGATTATATTGGATTCTAATTACAAAGAACTTAACACTCAAAATGAAGGCCAGCTCTGTGGCTTTGTTATGGGAAGTAATAAAACACTCCAAGGAAACCAGAGTTCCTTCAATCCTGGACCTCAGTGTATTCAAACTCTTCATAATTTTTAACAAGACACTCATAGTCTAATTTTTCCCTTGACCCTACAAATCAAGTCACTGGTCTTATATTAGTTATTCAAGTTTTTTAAATAAAATTTCAAAAGAAGTTTGAAGAAACTGCTAGGCAAGGATGGATCTAGTTAGCTGCACAGGCTGAAAATCATGCACAGTTCCACTGGATGTGAAACAACTGGAAAAAGCCAATAGCCCTTGTGATCATCTCATCCTATGGGTAAAGAGTTTCAGAGATATGGTTTCTCTTTCCTCACATGTAGTCATCACAATATAATTGAACAAAGTGATGCATAACTTCAGAACTCCATTTTAAAACAAATATTAAATATAACAAATAAGAAAGAGTAGAAAAGAGAGAGGAGAAAAGAGTAAAAAAGAATAGACACATTTCCTCTGAAAATGATAATGAAGAATGTTGTGGGTTCTCCTCAGGCCAACTGTGAAGACCCTGACCTGGATTGGGTCCCCTGCTGATTGGGGGGCCAAGAGGCACAGAGTTATGATACACAGACCCTGGGAGTTGGGTAGAAGTAAGCACTAGGCGAGGTGCTGCAGGCTTGTTTAATGCAGGAGGGGGAAGGCCTTATAGTTCCCTTTTCTCTGCCCCCAAGTCCCTTTAGTCAGCATATCATTTTCTGATTAGTCTGTGCCATACAGTCTGCGAGCAAGGTATGGAGGTGTGAGCTCCTTTTGGTGGGCTATTTGTGGACCAAGAAGTGAAGTGAATTCTCACTGAATCCCAGGGCTCTGGGTCCGCGCCATCTTTGGAGGCCTCCTGCTACATTTTCACCCTTTTTCTTTAAAAATGACTGTCCAGCGAGAGCCTGTAGGCAGCTCCACCTCAGGATGACCCCAGGATTATGGACTGTGCCTGTCTTAGGTTGTCCTATTTGGGCATGAACCTTACCCGTCATTGGAGCATGGACATACACATTCACGTCCTGACTTAGGGTGATTCTGCCCAACATGATCTGTCCTGGGGGACTAGTCAAGGTGGGGAATTATCTGTAGGAAGCCTAGTACATTTGTGCAAGCCAATTCTGTTGGGCTGCATAGGGCGGGTTAAAATCATCTTCGTGTATTGCTCTGAGGGCCTGATACACTGAGTGATTGAATTTTTTCTGACTGCGGGAATGAAGAACAAGGCATTTAAGAATTAGAAAGAGAAGAATAATTATGCCTGTCAGGAGTAGGTAAGTGACGATCCAAGACGGGTCAAACAGTGCTTTTAGATTAGACCAGATTTTCTCTAAGTATGTAACCCGAAGAGGCACTGCCAGCATAATCTTGGACGGTCAGGTTGAACAGCCCAATGCATGAGAATGCATTGTTGGTAGTGAAGCATAGAGAGTTATTTAGGGGCCAGGAGCCATTGAGTAATTCCCAAGAAGTAACTGGGTCCATGGTCGGGAGGCCAAGCATAGAATTAGTTGAATAGGGAGTGGGGTAGGCTGGGGAATGAAGCTATAAGGGCAAGAGTATAACAGGGTCATTAGTGGGGAGTGGTTGAGGATTTGGAGAGTCCATAATATCTGCCATGTTTCCCCTCTTGTGGGTGGGGCTGAGGGGCACCCCCAGTGAAGTTTAAAGGAACCAAGTCTGGTTGAGGCTGTGACCTACAGTCTTTAGCCCAATGGTACCCTTTTTTGCACTTGGGGCAGCGAGTCTTGGGGTGGGCTGTACCTCTTGGGCAGTGGCTACGAAAGTGGTCAAGCCCCCCACAGTTCCACCAGCCTTCCCATGCACCAAAGTTGGCGGGTTTTCCTTGCAACAAAAGAGTCTCCAAGGAGGTGGTTAAAGCCTCAATAGGGCCTGCCCTAAGGTCTAAGTCTTTAGTAGCAAGTACCCAGTTGTGAATGTTATCAATAGCATTATGAGTAGGGATGTTTAGTCCCTCCCAAGTTAACTGTTTGATAAGAACCTCTTGGTGCCTCGGTGACATGGGTAAGGAAGTCTGTGAAGGACTCCCCTGACTGTTGAATCAAATGACAGAAAAAGACTTGTGGGTCACGGGGGGAAGCAACATTTAAGGGCCTTAAAGGCCAAGTCAGAAACATGTTTAAAATAGGCATGGAGACCAATAGTAGACTAGGAGATGGGATCAGTATATTGTCCACTTCCCATGAGCATGTCCAACGTAATGTTGAAGCCATTTTGGAGATTTAGGCATGCCTGGTTTTCAGCCTGATTGTCATAGGCTATGCACCAGTTTAGAAAGACTGAGGGTTCTAAGACTGCCTTTAGTAAGCTATACCAATCATAGTGGATTTGTAAATGTAAGGACCACTGGCGAAGAACTTGTTCAAAATATGGGATATCAGGGCCCGATTGCTCAGCTGCCTTTCGGATAAGAATGAGGTCATCAAGTGGGGTGGGCAGCCATGGACCCTGTGCCGCATCTGGGCCAAAGTTAACCAGAAATGCGGACAAAGGTGAGTGAGGCTTTAAGGAGGGCAGTCTAGGAGGGAGGGGCACGTTAGCAGGGGAAGAGGTGGGATGGTTGTTGGGGAGGGAGAGTAACTCCTTCCACAGGTAATGGGGTGGGGAAATTTCTGGGCATGGTAGCTCTAGGAGAGCATCCTGAGATATAGGCAAAGGAGCTCCTTCCTTATTGGAATTGGGCACAGAGGCTGCGTCCACCTTGAGTCCGGGAGGTCAGAGGTCAAGGTAATAGCCAGATCTACACTAGGTTTCTCCCAGCAGTGTTTGTTGTGGGCTAAGATGACTTCCTCAGGAGAGGAGGGTTTAAGGCTAGCAATGATGGCTAGGAGGATCGGTAGGAACAATGCTGGGGGAGTGATCCCTGACCCGGCCTCCCTTTCTCCAGCCAGAAAGAGGACCCGCATCCATGTGTCAGGGTCCCACATGTTTTCAGGGGAGACCCACGGAGCCAAATTAGTGGCTTCATCCCAAAAGTGTTTAATATCTTTTGGTTTCACTTGCCATTTGTGGTTCCCTGCATTGTGGTGGTAAATTGCCCATTGTGGGAGGGTCTCATGAAGGGTAATTCACCACAAAAGTAGAAGACAAGGGTGTCTACCAAGATGGCACAAAGGAAGCAAAGAAGCACTGTGAGCCACTAGGATGTAAACTGCCCTGACATGTAAAGGTGTATCTGATCCAAATGTCTTTTGCTCAGTGAGGGACTTCTGGAGGCTGTGACACCTCCAGCCATATGCTCACACAGTGTCTCCGGGACAGGCAACAGGGTGACCCCAAGCCTGGGCTCTGAGTTTGGGGTGGATCAGCCCTTATGTGGACTCACCGGGACGAGCCAAGAGGGGGGAAGTGCCGATGTGGGCTTTGGGACCACGTGGCAGAGTGTGCCTCCCTGATCTAACAAACTAGTCCAAAAATAAAGATGACAGACAGGGTGGAGGGGACAGAGGAGGGGGCTACTTGCTTACCTTCAAACAGCCAAAGAAACAGACATATCCAGGGGCCTACTTACTGAATGAACCAAGGTTCTGGGTGTTGCCAACACCATGGGCAGGAGTCCCTGTTCAGGTGCCAGGTGTTGCGGGTTCTCCTCATGCCAGCTGTGAAGACCCTGATCTGGATCAGGTCCCCTGCCGATTGGGGGGTCAAGAGGCATGGAGTCATGACACACAGACCCTGGGAGTCAGGTAGAAGCAAGCACTAGGTGAGGTGCTGCAGGCTTGTTTAATGCAGGAGGGGAGGGCCTTATAGTTCCCTTTTCTCTGCCCCTAAGTCCCTTTAGTCAGCATATTGTTTTCTGATTGTTCCACGCCACGCAGTCTGTCAGCAGTCACTGGGCTCGTGAGCAGGGTACAGAGGCATGGACTCCTTTTGGAGGGCTATTTGTGGACTAAGAAGTGAAGTGAATTCTCACTGAATCCCAGGGCTCTGGGTCAGCACCATCTTTGGAGCCTCCTGCTACAGAAGAACATGGAGAGATGACTTATTTACGCCCTTTTATTAAAAGCCTCAATCTGAGGTGATAGTAAGAAGAGTCATTGATTTTGTCACATCAGTAAGGCATGCAGTGATGGTTAGCATAACACTGCATTGTCTTATTGTGTCAAGCATTGCTGTAAGTCTTGTATACATATGTTAACTCACTAGGCTTCATAAAATCATTATGAGAGAGGCAGGGCTAGAGAGATAGCCCAGTGGTTAAGAACACTTGTTTGTTTTCCATAGAACTTCGGTTTGAGTCCCAGCACCCACAGGGCAGCTACCAACCATCTGTAACTCCAGTTCAGGGGCTCTGACACCTTCTTCTGGCATTTTCCACATATGGTACACTTACACACATGCAGGCAAAACACTCATACACATAAAATAAAAATAATAAAATATTTTTTAAAACCTTATGATGTAGGTAAGATTCTAAAGAAAACTAATTAGACAAAAGGCGAAAGATTGGTCAAATGTATGATCATGTTTGGAAATTTTTGTATCTACCTTGATAATCACTGACAGAGCCTGAATTTAAATGGCACACATCACAGCTTTCTAGCAAAAAGTCATCTTTCAGATAGAAAGGTCACAAAAATTTTTGTTAGTATCTCAGGAGTTCAATTCAACACTTTCTGATAATGATTACTTAGCTACTGGATTCAGGTATTATGTCTGTAAAAAGACCTTTCTTGAAGAAAACATTCTTGGAATAAATATGGAATTGATTCCTTTAATTTCCTCATGCTCAGCTCCAGGTGCACACTTGTGCAGATGGGATTAGTCATCGTCGGATGACTCTCCCAGGCCCTTTGCTCCCAGCTCACCCATCTCCAGATTGAGGGACGCATGCATGGCAGAGGTTACAGTAATAGCTAGACTTTCAGGCTGCCTCAGCCTCTCCCCTCTGCCAATAAACAGAATCTAGTCTCCAGGGCCATGAGATGAGCAGCTTCACAGATGCTAAACTTCCTGCAAATTAAGCACATATAGGAAAAAATTACAATTACTGCAAATGCCACCCTGCTAATGGTTTCAGGAGGGACATTAGTGAATTAAATGGGTGTGGGAAACTAAATCTCTTAATTTTGCTTCTGTCAGTATAGCCAATTATGCATGTTTTATAATGTATTTAGTTTTCATATATATTGCAGTAGGCTCTTCTTTAAATCAATTGACAACACTATCCTTTGTTTTCTTTCTTAAAATGATAGACTGGTGATTGTCTGGTTGGCCACTCAGAGCTGACCTTTGTCCTGGCCAACTGCTGTATTTTGTTGGTGGATAATTCAGCATATTTTTATACCTGTCAAGCCAGTTTTATCCAAACACCTTCCTTTACAATTCAAAGGGAGAGATCAGTATGTGTTTACCCAAGTTTATGTGAAATTCGAAATTTTAAGCTGTGAAAGTTAATTGTCCATGTTAACATTCAGGTGAAATAGCTTCACTGAGCCTCTGTCACCTGCCACTTTCTCCAGCCAATGCATTTGCCTTAGCCCTTTAACCTTCCCTCACCAATTGATGTATAGCAGTGTACTATGTTGAAGAAATTCGAATAAATGGTGGAAGCGAGCACAACACAAGAGTAGGTAAATTATTCAAATGACGTCTCTTAGGTGAAAATATATGCTTTTGTTAGTTAAAGACCCTCATCAGAAATTTCTTGTTGTTACTTTAAAGATTTATACCCTTTAAAACTTTGAATTAAGGCCCCATATTACCATTGCTTGAAGTAATTCTGAAAAGTCCTTTGTGAGCAAAGAACTGTAGTATTGATAATCAATATATTTCTCATTTCTAAAGTTCTTCTATAGCATCAAACCAGAAAAGTTATTTGAAAGTAATACTCTCTACATTGTAGGTGAGGTCAATGAATTTTTTTGAAGGGCATGTGCAGTTTCATTTTTTAACAGTGAGGATTTAGGTAGCATACAGTGTGCTGTGAGTATGCATATGAAATCTCACATGAGGAAAGTTTAGGTCGCCCCTATCTCACCAGTAGAATGCATGCATGCTCAGCATCTTGCTCTCAGTGAGAAACTCAGCCATATAGCTTTCATGGCTCAATGCAACTCTGTGATTCAACGGCTGACTGGTCAGCACATACAGCAGTGGCTGGATATGGGTCACACATGAACTTCTTTGTGTAGGTCGCCAGAGTGCTTCTTCAAATAGCCTGGCTTAACAGTCTATAAATTCCCGGTGAGGCTGGCATGCATGTATCCCAGCACTTGGAACACTGAGGCAGCAGGATCACAAGTTTGATGTCAGTTTGGGGCCACATAGTAAAGACAGTCTGGGTTACATCATGAGACTCTGTTCCACCTAACAAAACAAAACATAAGTAAAAATATAAACAAGTTTGTTAAAGGGCTAAGATTATCTGGCATTTTATAAATTTCACAGGAGTTGCTGTTTCAGATCCTCAGCAAGATCACTTTAAGAACAATTTGCTGAAAAGTCATTTAATATCCTTCTAAGTTTTCCTCAGCCTTTCATAACTTCTCATTATTGACATGGTCAAGTAAGTTTTTTTAAAAGCATTGTAGAGTTTCAATCTGTACCAGGCATGGTTATGCACACTTGTAATTCTAACACTTGGAAAGCTGAAACAAGAAAGTCTCAAATTTGACAGTCAGTGCCACATAGGGAACCCCTAACTTAAACAGTAACAAAATAATTTGAAAAGGCAAACTATAAGCTAAAAAGCAGAAATTAAGAGCTAAACGTGCAGTCTATACAAAAGGAGCACGGGAGTCTAGTGAATGATTTTTCACTTACAGGTGTGGGCTTCCTAGAAGAAAGATGACTTCATTTAATTTTTAAAAAATATTTTATTATTTTTTATTTTATGTATGCACGTGTATTGCCTGTGTGCAGGTAAGTGCACCCATGTCATGCAATGCCCACGGAGGACAGAAGAGACTGTCGGATCCCCTGGAACTGGAGTTACAGACCACGTGGGTGCTGGGATTCAAACCTGGGTCTTCTGCAAGAACAGTCAGTGTTCTTAACGGCTGAGCCATCTCTCCAACCCCCAATACTTCATCTCATTTTTGAAAATGAAAGCTTGGAACAATAAAAGCAGTAACAAACAAATGGACATGAAGATCCCTAAGAAATATTTAGGAAGGAATGTTCACATAATTTTTGTTATGAGTCCATGGTTATAAGGAACAATGACCAATCAATTACATATCAAAGTAGAAAGAGGGATTCCTTGGATTACACTGACAAGAAGAAGAATACAGTTTGGAAGCTCGTTACTGTGGATGGCTGCTTCCTTTCAGAGATTCTGTGGGTATGTCATTGTACTTCCTTCACTGTGTGCTTTAACTGTCATATTCTTTTCCTACTGCCAAGAAGGCTTACTCACCTCCTCTTAAAACACTGTATATCACTTAGTGAGCTTAGATACAGCACTCCACATGCAGTAGTGTCTTTGTGTGTGTTCCCATGTTTGAATACATGCACAAGTGTACGGAGAGGTCTGGAGTCCACACGTTCGCGTGTATGTGCAACTGTGCAGGTAGACCTGGAATCAGTGTTGTGTCTTCCTTTTTTAGTCTTCATCTTATCTTTTTTGAGACAAGGCCTCTCACTGAAGTTGGAGCTCACTAATTCAGCAAGCATCCCTGGTCAGCAAAACCCACTGGGCTAGCTTGTTGGCATCTCAGAAGCTGCCTTTGTAATCAGACTAATAGTTGTAGCATTGAAACGCTGTGTTCAAGTAACCCTTTTATAACCTCATTTATGCCAACAACCCTGAAGTACAAAATAGTGATGCTAGCAGTTTGGCTATGACAAAAAAAAAATCTATAAAGTATTTCCATTAAGTGAAAAAGTAGAACTCCTAAACTTAAAAAAGAAAATGATAATAAATCATCTACCCAAAAAAATAAAAAGAAATTCATGGTATTTTTTCAATTATAACTCCAAGTATAAAAGCTATAACTACAGTATAAGTGCTAAGGTTAGATGAGAAAGACATTATATTTGTCATTGGAATACGTGAGAAAAGATACATTCCAACTGATAGCAACCCATTGTGTCAGAAGGTGCTGATACTCCATGAAGATGAGTTGTGTGCTAAAACAAATGGCTTCAAGACATTTACAACAAGTGAGGGATTGTTATATGGACTCAGGGATATGTTGAAATGAGAAATACAAAAATTACTGGAAAAGCTGCATCTGTCAGTGAGGAAGCTACTGTTATATTTCTGGTAGAGTTATAGAAGTTGCACGAGAAAGGAGATCATACAAAGCAGGTGTTCAGTGTTGAATAAATAAATAGTGTACTTCAGGGAAAAAATGCTTGATTTAACTTACATTCATAAAAGTGAAAATGAGGCATCAGGGCATAAACTGTGAAGATTAGCACTTGTATTACACAGGAATATTATTACAAGTCACAGGATAAATAATATAAGTGTAATGTTTAGAGTACATGCACATTCAAAAATAAATATAAAAGTTGTCTGCCTGTTTCTTGGCCACATAATTAAAAAGCATGGGTGATAATCTCCTTATTTATGGATAATTCCACTAATGTTTCATCTCAGAAATAAAAAAAAATAAAGGAGGAGAGGTTAGACTTTAAAGTCCTATCAGTGATAGTGATGAAATTGTTCACTATGAAAATTAAAATGTAAGGGTTAACATTTTACTCTCATATGAATCTCATTGCCTCAGCTCCTTAACCAAGGTAGTGTCCACTCTGACAAGGCCACAGAACACCATCTTCACATTTGATGACATCAAACAGTATTTGATACAAAACCTAATCTTAACATAACACAATTCTGGACATCATTTACTTTTTCCAACACCATAACATGTATCAGTACAGATATCGCTAAAAACATATGTGCCTTCTGAAAATGGTGGGTGAACTTATAAAAAACTTCCATGCAGTAGGACAAGTTGGTAGAAGAGAATGTGCCAACATCCTTTTTGATGAAGAGCAGAAAAATATTGTGAAGGATCTCAAAAAGTATTAGCCAATGTGGAACCGGAAGAATTTAATGAGTCACATACAGAGGAAGAGGGCGATAAAGAAGGACATCATTGATATTTACCAAAATGCTTGAAATTACATAGCCATTAGTGAACAAGATCCTTGAATGGAATGTAGTATTAAACTCATTCACAAGATCTCTGAAGGGTTGGTTACAATTTATTCAACAATACTTTGATGATTTAAAAAGAAACAACAACTCTTGGCCTTTTAGTAATTTATTTTTATTTCACATATTTGAGTGTATTTCTGTGTATGTGTAAGTGTGCTCATGGAGGACAGAAGAGGGCTTCAGATCCCCTGGAACTGGAGTTACAGACGATTGTTAGCTACCATGTGGATGACGGGATTCAAGCTCAGGTCTTCTGCAAGAACAAACAGTGAGTGCTCTTAACTGCTGCACTCTCTCTTCAGCCCCTGACAATTTTTGATTACAGTGTCCTTTCAAAAAAATTATATTGAGAAAAGAATTAAGGATGCCATCAGTATCATCCTGGCTCCATTATGTAGGATAACCAAGGCAGATGACCCTCCTTCTGAATTGCTGCTATAAGGTCCATGATGGCTGGGTGCTGTCCCAGCAGCCTATATCACTCACATCACTTCTCTCTTCTCACTGCATGAGCATCCTGTCATCTTACACTATCAGGAGAGGAAGAGTAGATATCAACCAGAAGCTGTGAGAAAGAGGACATTCACATAGAAATTTAGTATAATACATTGCTATAATCACTGGACTTGATAATTACCTTGATCAGTCTTTTACCGTATCTGATTTTTAATTAAACACTATCAGTAGAGTCTAATTGTAGGGAAAAAAAAAAAAAACAGAATTGAGGCCTCGA
>NW_008332088.1:3153641-3164250 GCF_000622305.1 Nannospalax galili
CGACTTCTCTATGGTTTCAGGCATCCATTATAGTTTTGGAATGTATTCACCACTGAGAAGAGATACAACTATACAGTTTCATATACTCAGTTATTTTCAGTCAGAAAGTTGGTTTTCAGACATAAATTAATCAGTCTCAGTGACAGATGTGTTTTCGGTGACTCTAAAGACAGTAGGGGAGAAACACCTGCAGCCTAAAGTACCTCATACCTCTTTCTCCGCATCCATTATAGTTTTGGAATGTATTCACCACTGAGAAGAGATACAACTATACAGTTTCATATACTCAGTTATTTTCAGTCAGAAAGTTGGTTTTCAGACATAAATTAATCAGTCTCAGTGACAGATGTGTTTTCGGTGACTCTAAAGACAGTAGGGGAGAAACACCTGCAGCCTAAAGTACCTCATACCTCTTTCTCCAGCCAGTGAACTATCTAACTTCGTCCTCTTTCCGCTATCCTCCTCAATAGGAAAATGCATGTCTGAGTTCACGTCTTCTCTCATAAGAGAATCAGCACCTGAGCTTCAGAGAAAAGCATATGTGGTGAGACGCCTCTGGGATAAAATTCCTTCAGATGGCTCCACAGCTGGAGTGGCGGGTGGAGACTGGAAATCATAAATGCTATAGAATATGAATGTTCCACTGCAAAGGCTGTGAGTGGGGAAGAAATTCTGAAGTGTATATATTAGAGAGTGTTTTGACAGGAAGCAATATGATAGAATGCCCAATTAAACATAATTGACAAATATTTATCAAACACATACCTCAAAAAAGCACAGAGGCAATCACCTCTCTATAGTTTTACATTTTATTAAATTCATTCTTCCCTTCAAAAGTAATTTAAATTTTCCCTCTACAGCATATGAAAGGAAAACAGTGCTGTAGTTGAGAGGGGCTTCAGATCACTATCTTGAACTCATCCTATAAGCAGAGATAGCCACTGGGGATTTCCAGAGGGCATCTAGCCAGAGACCATTCTGAGTAGATGGTCATCCTGACATGTGTTATTGCACAGCAGAGGCTAAGGGTTACTATGGCATTGCCATGTACTGGGGAGGAATGGAATAGAAAGAATGGAAAGGAAAGATAGACTACAGTGCCAGAAAAATTTGTACTGAGTATTCCAGCTGAATGCCAGAAAGATATTAGGTAACATCAAAATCTGGATGCCTAAGCAATAGGCTTGCCTTTCATAAGCATTGCAGAATTATGACTTTTTGAGACAGGGTCTCTAAGAGCTTAGACTTGCCTCAAAGTCTCTATGTGACTGAGGGTGATCTTGAACTTCTGATGTTCCTGCCTCTATTTCCCATACACTTGGATTGCAGGCATGTGCCCATCATGTCTGGTTTATGTGATGCCTGAGATTGAAGCCAGGGCCTTGTATATGCAGGGCAAGCACACTGCAACTGAATCACAGGAATCCCAATACTTTATTTTTGAGATCATTTTTTCCCCACATCAACTATTATCAGTATCTATATGCTTTAACATTCTCTGATGTTTATATTCATTATTATTTTTCTTTTGGATGAGCAGCATATATTCTTTACTAGTAAGCTAAATTTCTCAGGTGCTTCCTGCCTTCATAGAACTCTAAATGAAGAACACTTTCATTCTAAATTTTCCATTTTCATGAATGCTTCAGATACTTCAAGTTAGATGAGTTATCTCTACACTGTTGTAAAGTTATAGTTAGATATGACATTTAAATAAGTTCAATCATCTTCTGACAGCTTTATTGTGAAACCATTGTCTGCTGGTATAATTATTTACAAAATGATTCTACAGATCTTTCCAGCAAGGCTTTGCCCTTTCTTGAAACTGAAGCATGAACAATTAACTTCAAACCAAAAACAAACCATGAAATATTTCAGTTTTCTAGGTTAGAGTAGATGACTTTCTAAAATCTTAAAATAACAACTATTTATTTCTAGACCAGAAAACATTTCCAACACATGGCCCAACCCTGGAAACATTTATTTAAATAAAGAAGACAGCTAAAAAGGGAGGAAGGTATCCAATGACTTTTTAAGAGAAGCCCAAAAGATGTTAGTCATTAATTAAAGGACAGAAGGCAAGATTCTTGGGTGGGATCAGTATTCACTGGCCTTTCTCCTCTCCTATATGTTGCCATTACAGGTTTGTGTTTGAAAACCCATCATTTTCTTAATCACTTGTAAATGGTGTTGTCAATTTAGGGTAGTAATGACCATGTACTCATTATTTGGATTGCACATACATGTCAGAATTTAGTGGTTTTCTTCTCACATTCATTAAAGAGAAGGCATGGGTATCCCTTGTGAAGTCTCTCAATGATAAAAGGATTTCTGTTCTAATGTGACAGGTATTTGGGGGGCAATTAATTAAAGATTAGTATTTCAATGAATGGTAGTATATTGGTCACCAATATTACAGTTTACTAAATTCTAGCTTATTTTTATACCTTTCCTTTGCCTTTGCTATTACAGAGTTAATGAAATAATTCCAAGCCTTTACTTAAAACTGTGCATGCAGATAGGCCAAAATTACGGCCGTTATTGTAGCAATCAGAGCATTAATGACCATTAATGATCTGGTGCTCATCTTCCTCTCTGACTTTTTATGTTTTATGAAATATGTTCATAATTTTTCCTTTTTTGGACAGGCATGCTTTTCCTATAATATGCTTTTTAAATTATGGTCCCTCTGGAAACAATGCACATCATCTAAAACCATATGAACCTAGTTAATTCCTACTCTTGATCCAAATTTTGTCTCATTTCACAACTGCCCTGGATTTTTCCAAGGTATTACCCATGCTAGAGATTTAATAGCACTGGGGGGCCTTCCATCAATATCACACACCATAATATCAGGAAATTGTTATTATTTAATTATAAGATCTCCCAATTTCTCCATTATAAATTGTTATTATTTAATTATAAGATCTCCCAATTTCTCCGTTATAAATTACTTTAACACTGAGCAGGACACCACTTACTGACCATTATTCCCACCCAGGTGCTTGTATTACCAAACATGAAGCAAATATTTAAAATATTTAGGAATTAATATATTGTTATAGTAACAAACTTAAAGATAAGTTTACAGATAAACATTTGGGAATTATCAAAGCAAAATACCCTCTAACCACTTAGAGTTAATTACTTAGACAATGGTCACTTCCAGTAGCTTTGTTCATTTATTGACCTCCTAGACCTCCTGAACTCTTCACTTTGATTTTTCCCCTTAGTTTTCAGTTTGTAAAATTTTAATATGATAGGTTGTGTATTGAAGTAAAACTATTGTTACCCCAAATCCTGTCCAATATGAGGAGAAAACCTAAAACAAGATGTAGTTGCTTCCAAAAGGCAATATACTTTAAAAAATATTTCCATTCAGACTCAAAGATCAAATTTCTGTTTTTAGGAATGACTTCAAAAACATTAATGAAATTTCATCAAAAACTCATTTGTTCAGTCTTGCTATTCAGTGTCCTAGGATTCCACTACATAACATCTTCCTTCCTTCATTCCTTCCCTCCTTCCTTCCTTCTTTCCCTCCCATCTTTCCTTTATGTCGTTCTATTTCACTTTTTCCCATTCTTCATATCCAAGAATTTACTTTTTATGTCTTGGATATATAGAGCCTAGTCTATCTTATTATACACAGCAGGAATGCTAGGAATCCCATGTTACTTTCCCTTTAAGAATAAAATCAGTAGACTACGACTGATGATCTTTGAGAAGAAAAATAAACATGTTAATAAAATTGAAACTAAATGTAAGTTGATTTAAGCATTGTAGGTATGAAGTTTGATCTTAATATGATGAGTTTAATTGCCCAATCATAGTACAGAGGCTAATTCTAGACTCTCTGGCATAAGCTACATAATCAGATATAACATTATGTAAGATGATAATAGAAACCATGTGGGTGGTTTTGTCTTTTTATATATACCTGGGAATGAAATTGCAGGTACTTAGTAAGGCAGATGGTAAGAAACAGTAGATTCCATAGGTAGGCATTGCTTTGAGCACTATCAAGAACTTTAGATCAAGATTTAGACTTTGGGCTAGCAATGTGGACAAGTGAAACAAGAGTGAAGCAGCTATCATATAACAGGTTAGCCTAAGATAAACTAGAAACCAGGTTTTCCTTTGTCTTTTATAATCTTTAACCCCTTACCAGTGAGGTCAATCAAGAATATACCATCAGAATGCAGCAGACACAGTTCAATACCTAAATCCTGAATGAATGACTTTACTCCTTCTTAAAAATTCAGCTTTGAGATTGGCTCACATACGGAAGCACAAAGGAAAGCCTGAAGGTCATTTAGGTGCCTCAGTGAATGCTTCATTCTTGAAAGTGTTCGTGTTCTCCCATAACAGAGGCACTTGGAGTAGATCAACAGATAGTGTGTGGAGAAAAAAGATAACCGAGACTGTTAAAATTTTATAAAGAAAAGCAAGGAAGAAACACATCTTAGAAAATATTTATTATTTCAACCCTGCATGGTGGTTCAGGCCTGCAACCTCAGTACTCAAGAGGCCAAGACAGGAGAATTGAGAACTCATGGCCAGCCTTGGGTACGTATGTATGTATGTATATTCATACATATATGTATAAATATATAGTTTGTATTATTTACATAGTTTATAAAACCCAGCTGGAGGGTAGAAGCTACCAGGGATTTGTTTATTATAGTTACTATCCAATAACTGAGCTTCATTGATCTCAAGATCTTCAAAGAACTGCTTTCCAGGTGGGTTAATATTAGAGTCATTTTAAAGATTTATTTTATAAATCTATGATTAAATTGTACTATCACAAATAGCAGAAGGAATCGACACTTTCAGAATATTTGTCTTTTTTTTACTAATCTCCATCTCTGTAATATTTGCCTTTACTATAAATACATTTCCACTTTGATGCTGTTGCTATGGAACTGTCTTTAATTTCTCCTTTCAATTTTAATACATGGACAAGTATGAGACACAGAGCCATTTGGAAACTGCTCCAAGACAACAGACATTTTCACACTCATTTCCTTACAGCAGTGACAGACACATAGAAGGAAAGGAAATACAAAGCTGGTGACTTCTGGAGTGTAAACATACTCCGGATTTTCACATTTGGGAAGACAAGCTGGCTAACAGTGATGTTGAGAATGTGGCATCTGGTCACCAATGTTATCATGTTACCTTCTGTGTTTAACTTTCTTCTATGAGTGAGAGATTCTAGCTAACTTTCAGTGGAATGTTACAGCCATCTATCAGTAACATTCTGTGAAATGCCAAGAAAAGTTGCTCCTCACTCTTGGGAAGGAAAAACTCAATCAGTACCATAGGTAGGGCTAGTAGATCTCTGTGTGCGTGTGTGTGTGTGTGTGTGTGTGTGTGTGTGTGTGTGTGTGTATACATATATGTATATACATTTTTTGAAGTATATTTTAAAAACAAACATTTTTTTCCATTTCCTAATCCAACTTCTAGCAGGATATTTTTTGCCTCTCAGGACCGCTGCATTTTTTTGTTGTTGCTTTTCAGTTTAGACTCTAGATTCTGAAGATGCAGGGTACCTTGCTGTGTATAAAAGATGCATCTAAGTGAGGAGACAAGTATGTGACACCCTTAATGAGTCAGTGACCTGAAGTGTTTTCAGGTGAGGGATGTCTTCACTTGAGGGAGTTCTACTAGAGTGGGTCCTCTCTTACCACAGAAAATTAGAGCTGAGGAGATTTCAGTAACTTGAAGACATGCTTTTTTAAAGCATGCACTTCAGTACAGAGCATTCTGTACTCTGCTCAAATCACATTATTATTTTATTACGATGCCTGACAGCAAGGCAGGCACTGAGACAAAGCCGCTACCAATTTAAGCAAAACATACACTCTTGTTTCAGAAGCCGCCTTGGAATTTTTAGATAGCAAATAAATGGGTCCAGTCCATGGTAAACAAGGAAAGGACAAACCAGTGAAAATATAGTATGATGAGCATTTTAACAGTAATTTTCTTCTGCAGTTTTTACTTCTGGCTTCAAAAGTTATGAGTCGCTGAACTTTGAAATCATAAGTCAAGCTATAACTTTTAGAGATCCCTTAGGCGAACATGATAGTAAGCAATTTTATTTTTTATTGTTGCAATTTATCAACTCAATAACCCAGTCTTGTAGAAAGTGAGATTTACCCCTGAGTAATTATTTTCCCCCTGGCTATTAGTCTTCATTATTGATCAAAATAATTACAAAAGACAAACTCTCTAGAACCAATTGTGCCTTTTTCACTTTTGGACATGGAAATGTTCTAAATGTGCCAACTTGACCCACCTCTTCACTCCTAATTTACTACCCTTGAGAGCATATTCAGATGGCAACTTGCCAAAACAGAAGTATTTAATAATTTACCCACTAGGCATAAGAAAAATATTAAAATAAGCAGATCTATCAAAAGGAACTAATATACTTTATATATTAGTTGGTACATTTTATATATTATTAGATGAACTAATACATTTTTCTATGGGATGTTTGCTTCCTGCAGTAGTGGCTGGACCCTATTGTTTTTCATTCTTAGGAGTACTGCCTAATAAATGATTCTGGTTTGTTAAAGCTTTATTAACTAAACTAGTGGTATTTTAGTCATGCTTTAGACTCTAAATATATTGCACTACATAGAATTGAATAATTTTTAAAGGCACCATGGCATAAGTTACCACTAACAGCTGGCTCCCTGGGTATGCTCCTAGACAGATTCATGGAAAAGATGCCACACTAGTTAAAATGGTAGTGTAGATAATAATGCAGGAGAAAAACAGGGTCCCTTTTGAGGGTTCTTAGTCTCATTCATAAAAGAATTTAAGGATGAACTCAAATGGAAACTTTGAACAATGTTTAAAATATAAAGAAAAACCCTCAAATCAAGCAAGCTGTAAAATTCAGCAGCTATCCTGAGGAGGAGAATGGAAAAAGAAGTAAAAACTGTCATAGTCACCCTGTATTAGAGCTGGCATGGAGGTTAGATACATGGGAGACAGCAGCCACTTGGAGGGGAGGGGTAAGGAGCTTATAGAAAATGTTTAAAAACCTAAAACATTGGCACAGCACAAAGCACTAGGGAAAACATGGACAAGAAAAGAAATAGAAAGAAGAAAAGGAGAGGTTATGCTTTTCTGAAGAACTCAGAAATTGGGAAGACTTGGAGAGTCCCATGTCGGTTGCCTAGTCAAGACGCCCTGCACCAGGGGGATAAGGAAAAGTTCTCCATCTCATAAATGTTCTGGGTACTGGCCTATCTCTTCATCAAGACTTAAGGTGAACCCTCCTTCCTGGAGGTGGTCCTATGACAGGTGACCGACCTAGATGCACTGGAAAGTTAAGGCTCCACGAAGGCCAGAGATTCTCATTCTCTCAATCTGTTTTTTTTTTTTTTTACTGGACTTTTTATTCACTATAACAAAGCTAGAGTGGCGGCCAATAGTGGAGGAATGCTAAGCTGTACTAATTACTTTCCTCATTGCTGTAACCAATACATGACAAAAATCAGCTTAAGGGGAACTTTATTTTGGGTCAAGGTTCAAAGGATGGAATCTATCATGACAAGGAAAGCATAGTCCTATGAGTCTGTTTGCTCAAAAGGCAGAACAGGAAGCTGAAAAAGGGAAATGAAAGTACTTAGCTGATTTATTTTTCATCCTTTTCCTCGTCTGGGATTCCAGAGAGCCACTCACATCAGAGCGTTTCTTCCCCAACCTCAGCTAAACTCTTTCTGTGGAAGTCTTCAAAGACACACCCAAAGCTGTGCTTCATTAATGCCTTAGGTGTTTCTTAATTTAATCAAGTTGGCAATTGAAGTTAACAATCATGTAATCAACTGCCAGAGCTGACGAAACTGAGTTTGCATTTGTATTTATTCTAATCTCTACTAATCGGAATGAATGATACTCTGCTTTTTTATGGACCTAAGAATATGAATTACATACTCAGTAAAACTTGAGAGTAATCGGAAGTTTCATGGGAACTCCATATTCACATACTTTATTTTCCTATTTTTTTAGAAATCCTGCCTCTCTTTTTAAAATCTGGTTCGTAGCAGACCCTTAGTGCAAATATTACAATGTAGATGGTCCAACTATCATTCTCTGGTCCATCATCTCCATGGAGGACAAAATTTTGGAAACAAAGATGGTGTACTTGCCCAAAGTCTGAGCACATGCTTTCAAACCATGCTGCAGTTTCACTTGTGAATTTCCTTAGGCAAACAGGTATGAGTAGGTAGAATCCTTTCACTATCCACTGAATAGAAAATAAACATTTTTGGACATTATTCATTTTAGAAACTACTGCAAAACATCACTACATAAATTACTTAAATATTTAATCCATTCAAAAAACATGAATATAAATAAAGAATAATGATAATAGCCGTTGTTTGTTAAATGCTCTTTATCATGTCAAGGCATATGATTGATGTTTTGCATACATTATCTAATATAATCTCAAAACAACTTCAGGAGCCAGCTATTTTAAAATTCATTACATACACAGAGTAATTTAATACAAGGAATGGAGGTCACACAACTGGTAATTAGTGGACAAGAAATGCTAACCTATATGTGTGTCTGTCATTCGTGTCCTTTTTCACAGCTTTCATCCCACTTAAGACTGGGGACGTCAAAATAGGAGGACCAATGATAAATCATGAAAACAATCCCCCCCCCCAGTTAACTGTAAGCAACTGCATAAAATCATATCACATGATTAAAACAGTATAAAGATAATGCTGAGGCAGATGCATAAGTTTTACAGTGATGTATATATGATACATATTTTATGTAATTATATCTACATTTATATGCATATATAATTCATTGTCATAAAATTTACATATATGGTTTTTCATATAATGCAATTTATATAGGTATTATAAACAGTGTGAAGATATATGAATTTTGAGAATAAAATTCAAATGTAAATGTTATTTATTCATTAATGTTGCATTTTTAAAAGTATGGGAAATGAAAAGGAAAAATGACCAATTCACAGAAGTAAATGAATACCTACCTGGAATATATATAACAAAATTTAATACACAAAATATAATAAACATAGTATTTATAATTTGTGAATTAAAAAGATATTTATTTTTTTCTATTAATGAACTAAATTCTTATTCTTTAAATATGAAAAAGAGGTTTGGAAAAGCTAATCAAGTTAATAAAATTATATTTTTATCTATTGTAAAAATAAAGACATTAAGTTTAATTTTCTATTTTAGAAACTGGATAAAAAAGTATCCATTGATAGTACAAAATAGAATCTTATTAAATCATCATTCGCCCTTTCCTTGCTAAGATTTTATATTTTATGAACAAAGAAAACAGCAAAGAAGCATATTAAGCAGACCAGTGAAGAAAATAAAAAAAATCTAAGAATGAAAGTCTCATCTACAATAGTCCATGTAATTAATTGATCCTTCACTTTGATAGAGAGAAATGAACCTGTGAACTCTGAACTGGTCAAAATTTCCTACTTAATTCAATGGAGAAGAATCATCTCAGCTGGAGAAAAATCCTATCAACTCAATTCCTACTGAATTAACGTTAAAAATCTTGTCCTCCTACACCAAAAAGATGCTTGAAGTATCTAACAGAAGTTTGCCATCTGGAAAAACTAAAAAAAACTGACAACCAGAAATGTTTTACAAAATATTTGTTATTGCCTGTGAAAACAGAAGCTACCCTGCCCTCCACCTAGCTGTCCTGCTGTGTGAGCTGAGTGGCTGCTGGTGTACGTTGCTAGCTTGAGCATATCCCAAATTTTTATTCAAAACTAACAAATTGATTAGCAACTCTGTCTTCTAGAGCTCTGTGATGACAGGCATACATTACTGAGCTTTAGAGTCATCAAGATGGTGTTGTCACATATCATTCAAGGTGACTCCTCATATAATCAGAATAGAAAAGCATCCTGCCATGAGTGAAGAGATTTATCCTATTAAAATGTACCATGAATCACTTTGTGCTGAATAACACGGCGCCAAAATGTAGGAATATGCATGCTGACTACTGAAATTCCCTTAGTTCTAACAGATGTCCAAGCTCTTTATATTATAATAGACTATACAATATTTCAAATATTATTGTATAGAACCAAAAGAATGCTAAAATAATTGAAAATATATTGTTATATTTTTGATGCTTTTACCTTACTGGTTTTCCATGACCATTATTATACAAAGATGATCATACATTAGAAAGAGAAAATGCAGCTAAATTCTTGAAAAGACAAAATTATGTAATTATCAGAATGTGATAAAACTTCCAAATGGAAAATTATTATCAAATAAATTATACATGTGATGTGTAAAAGTGAGATACTGACTTGTGATGTCATTTTTATTCAGGCAAGGAATTCTCAGACATGCTGAAGTCTGATTCTTTTGTACATTTTCTGTTTTTCATTAGTGTAATTATTGTAAATTTATAATAATGTTATTTACAATTTTTCTCTTCATGTTTCTACTCAGACATTTCTTTGTAATTATCAACCTCTTGAAACTGCACAAGACTTGAAATTATACTATCAAATTGAAACAAGAGTAAATAATAAAATATTATAAATTAGTTT
>NW_008332088.1:3164332-3173897 GCF_000622305.1 Nannospalax galili
TATACTATATTATTGGATTTTGTGTATAGTACTTTCTTGTATTCATTGCAGTTAGGTTTAGGTATTTTGTTTACTACTGTGAATTGAATGGGTTGTTTATTGCCATTAATTCTAAATAATATAATGTTAATGAATAAATAGTTTACATTTGAATTTTTTTCAAAATTTTCATATCTTCACACTGTTTATAAACCCTGTATTAATAGCATTATATGGCAACAATTAGAAAAGATGACAATTTTGAAAAATGTGTTTTTTGTATAAATATTTCATTTGATTATAAATTAATCGTGTGTGTTCTTCATTGATAATTCAACTTAAATAGAAATTTGTCATCAAAAATGACCTTAAACTGTAACCCACAAGACATAGACATTTTCACATATATTTCTCTATATTTCCAAATTTCAATAAAATTAATGACTATTGTATGAGTAATACTGTATCTTTTTACAATTACTATGTGCAAAGTATTGCATTGCATTTTATGAGAGATAAGGAAGATAAAATGTGTAGTCCTTTTTCTTTATGGTCTTAGAAAATATATAAAATCAAAATGAACAGAAATACAAATTTAACATCTCTTAATTTTTGCTTTAATTGTAGCAATATAATGGAAGTCACTACTTGTGTGCTATTCCTTTTCATGTAAAAATTCAAATTAATTTTGAAATAATGTGGAACAGATAATCAAGAATGTGATAATTTTGAGACATCTATTATTATAGTTAACATAAAATGTTTTCAGACAGGGAAAGATTTTAATCTTCTAAACCACTGGCTGGTCTTGGGTGCATAGCATGTCTTAAGTGTTAAGGTGGTTGTCTGAATACAATTTTAAAACAGAAACCAAATTCCAGCTGTGCCCTTGAGTAGGACCTATGAACAACTAACTTCATGACATTTCTTCTCTGTGTACTGGAATGGTCATGTTAATAGTTCTCATCCCAGGGTGATTCTGGGTTGTAGGCATTTATACCTTATTTAAGTAGAAAGATGATTGGTAGAGTATGTGTTTGGCATTCTTGGAATATTTAGAGTTGTGACTCTAAGACTAAGAAATGACCTGACATGTCTGCAGGAGATCAGATGCCTCCTGATCAAAATCTTTGCACCTTTCAGCCCAAGTAGCTCTATTTAAAAAAAAAAAATTATTTTATGTGTATGCTTGTATTGCCTGTATGTAGGTGTGTGCACTATGTCGTGGATGCCTGTGGAGGACAGAAGAGACTAACAGATCCCCTGGAACTGGAGTTACAGACAGTTGTTGGCTGCCATGTGGGTGCTGGGATTCAAACCTGGGTCTTCTGCAAGAACAGTCAATGTTCTTAACCACTGAGCCATCTCTCCAGCCCTATTCTTTATTATTATTATTATATGTGTAGGAGTGTTTTGCCTGCACGTATATAAGTACACCATATGTGTATAATGTCCAGAGAGGTCAGAAGAGGGCATCCGATTCCAAGGAACTGAAGTTACTAAAGGTTTTAGGAGCCATGTATATTCTGGGAACTGAACCCAGGACCTCTGCAAGAACAGCCAGTGTTTTAATCACTGAGCCATCTCTCTAACCTGAGTAGCTCTATTCTGGAGGGTCTTGGATCCAGGGACTTCTTCAATAGAGGGAGAACTTGTTGGAAAAAAAAGTGGAATAATGTTGCTTTTATAAAGTTGTTGTTTTTTTCAAACAAACAAATTTTAAAGACATGGATTTTTATTTTTATTTATTTATTTATTTATATTTTTAGGTCTTTTGGAGACAGGGTCTCCCTGTAGCCCCAGCTGTCCTCGAACTCACTATGTAGACCAGGTTGGCCTTGAACTCACAGATGTCTGCCTGCCTCTGCCTCCCGAGTGCTGGGATTAAAGGCATGTGCCACCATGCCCGGCCTGGATTTCTATTTTTTTTAAATATTTTATTTATTATTTTTATTTTATGTGTATGAGTGTTATGCCTACATGTAGGTAAGTGCACCTGTGTCATGCAATGCCTGCAGAGAACAGAAGCAGCTATTGGATCTCCTGGAGCTGGAGTTACAGACAGTTGTTAGCTCCCACATGGGTGCTGGGAATCGAACCTGGGTCTTCTGCAAGAACAGTCAGTGTTCTTAAACGCTGAGCCATTTCTCCAGCCCCAAGACATGGATTTTTTATGTTGTAGAAGGCAGCTGAATTTAACAAAGTTGAAACTAAATGAAACTAAAATGCCATTTTGGAATCAGCTACTGCAGATGCTGCAACATTAAGCAAAGGCCCCTTGAGAGCCAATTCTGCATGAAAAGGAGTGAAAATTATTACATATCCTTAACATTAGATAGAAAATGTAGTCTACTTTTACTATAATGATTAGTTTCCTAAATAATAGTTCTGAATAGAGATAGAAACTTCATAAAGGATTATTTTAGAGAATGGGCATGACAGTAAATAATAATCATCTTGGATTAGATAGCTGTTAGAAAAATTTTAAATGAAAGAAACTGTCAATAAATTAAAATGGGTAGCTGAAACATTGTAGAATATTAACAGTATGTATGCACAATACAAAGGAAAGGAGCTTAGGGAAGGAGGAACTTTTTCAATGAAAGTTACTATGTTCAATCTCCATGCTCAGTATAGGCACCCTGGTTAAACATATCGATGTGGGGGACAGGTCTCTATTTCACAAGGACACATGGCCTGCTTTGTAGACACTTAGCCAGCTTCTGGGTATGATTCTGTTGTATTCCAGAAGGGAAATGTGTTTGCTGAAACAAACAGATAAAACATGGCTATGAAATTGAGGAAAGTATGCTATTTTCAGATACTTTGGAAGACCAGCTATAGAAAATTCTTTAAAACATTCTGTGAATTAATAATTGAGAGATACCAACAATGTGCAACCAAATACACTGTAACTGAAAAATATTTAAATATCTAACAGAAAAATGGGCTTAGTAAAGTCATGAAAATCAAATGATATTATGTCACCTTTGGAAATAATAAAGATCGTGTCTGTTCAGAACAAGGTATTACAAAAATATTCAGAAAGATGAATTTTATAAGGAAGTGTATAAGCTCACACGGATTAAAGTACAAAATTATTGGGTAAATGGAATTACATGTAATATTTTTAATATTATATAAGTATTGTTGTATGTTGTAACGTATTACATACAGGCTGGGTAATAACACTTGCTAGGAAAGTATAAGGAACTGAGTTTGGATCTCCAGCACCCACATAAAAAGGTTGGAAGTGGGCATACGCATGACTGTAACTTCAGCACTGCAGGTTTCAGAGACCAGCAGTTCACTGGCTAACTAGTTTAGCTGAAATGGTAAGCTCCAGGTTCAGTGAAAGACTGTGTCTGAAGGGAATAAGGCAAGACATGATAGACCAGGATACCCTATGTCCTCCCCTGGCCTCAACATGTGCATATGCATGTATATTGCACACACATATAGCACACACACAAATAGATCATTAAAATATTAAAATAAAATGATTTGACATTTTATTAAGAACATAGTTGAAATACCTGTAGGATCAGAAATGATAGGACACCTCCCAAAATACATGATAAAACCCATGGTCAACACCATAACAAAAGACAGGTTAAATGGAGAAAAACATAACATGCTTATTTAATACAAGTTTCATATGACATGAGGATCTTCAGAAATGAAGAGACAAATATCTAGAGGGTATCTTCATGCTTAGGGTATTCAAAGTGAACTGCCCTGTCAAAGCCTGGTTGGACAAAAGGGTATCCTGTTATGGAATAGATTGAAGAGGAAATGACATCAGAGCCCATGTTCAGATTCAGCTTTAGTTTTTTTCTATATCACCCCCTCTCCCACATATGAGGCCAGATACCTCAAGAGTGAGGTTCTTCAAAGAAAGAGGATCATGACCTTTGTTTCAGAGTCTTGTTTGGAGAAGAAGGTTTCTAGTTTCTATGATCCATCTTGGAGAAATGGTATTCTGGCTCCCATGAATTGCTCAGGGGAGAAAGTGGTGCATGGAAGAGAAGAGCAGCATTTCAGAGGGAGACTTCTTTCTGAAATGGCTTGTCAGGCTCCTGATGATGCTTAATCAAACGTGTATACTCTATGAGATTGGCTCTAGAGCTGGCTCAGTGGTTAAGAGCATACGCTGTTCTTGAAGAAGATCTGGGTTCAGTTTCCAGCACCCACATGGTGTCTAGTGATCATCCATAATAGTTACAGAAGATCCAACGTCTGCTCTGTTTCCCATGGGCATTGCGTGCACACGGTGCACTTACTTACATGCAGGCAAAACACCATACAGATAAAATAAAAATAAATAAAATTTTAAAAGAGTATATCCTATCAAGATGTATAATTTGTGCTGTTTTCTGAGTGCTAACAGAGACACAAGTGTTTGATGACATTTATTGCCATGAGTTTACAAAAAATAAATTTAAAAAAATATACATAGTCTGAAAACTGTGTCTTATAGGAACCTATAGTTTTTATTCATTTTTAATTATTATTTTTTACTTTATTATTTTAATCTTATGTGTATGAGTGCACTGCATGCATGGATGTGAGTGTACCCATGTTGTGTAATGCCCACAGGGGTCAGAAGATGGCATTAGATCCACTGGAACTGGAGTTACAGATGGCTGTTAGCCGCCATGTGAGTTCTGGAATTCAAACTCAGGTCTTCTGCAAGAACTGTCAGTGCTCTTAACCACTAAGCCATCTCTATATCCCCTTATTTTTATTTTTAATTAAGATTATATATGTTTGTGTGGGGGTATGTGTACATGAGCGCATATGCCTTGGAAGCCAGGGGTATCAGATCCTCCAGTGCAGGGGGACTTGAGGCCAGGGGTGAGGCAGGATGGCACCTAGAGGAAACGGCCAGGGCATGACCAGACTTGTATGGCGCCTAGAGGAAATGGCCGAAACATGGCCAGACTTGTTTTGAAGAATCTCTAATTGGCTCCTGTCATTTCCGTGCATCTTGGCAGCGAATGATCACCTTGCGAAGGCTATGCTGTGCTATGGAGAGGAGACTGCATGCTCAAGTTCACCTTTAAGATGATTGGACACTTGGTTGGGGAGGGCATTTTCCTTTGTGGTTTTTGCCTTCATAAGCCCTGTAAAGCCTGTAATAAACGAGTTCCTGCTTGAATGGCTCCCTGTCGCGTCTGATTGTCTCCCGGGAGGCTGCAGGTAACGGGCGGACAGCTCACCTCCCTTTCTCTGGCTCCTGTGTCGGGGCAGGATCGCCGACACTCCAGGAGCTGGAGCTATAGGCAATTGTGAGCCATCTGACATAGTTGCTGGGAACTGATACTGTGGAACCTGCTCTTAACTTCTGAGTGATCACTCCAGCGCTCATATAGTTGTAATTTAAAAGTACTTATGAATAGCTGTTTCTTGAGAATATTATGCAATAGCATACTGGTTTATTAGGGTATATAATGGTCATTATCATATATATATGTGTACAGAAAATAAATTTATATAGATATATACATATATACACAAATTTATACATTTTTATGTATTTGTATGTTTGATAATTTTGTGACCAGTTACTAAGTGGTAAGAGTCCTATAGTTCTATTAACACACTTTGAATTGGAATTACAGAAGCATTGTGAAATCTGTGAACATATTTTCAATTATTGATATGTCAAATATAGGAAAATAAAAATTTAAGGTTTTATGAAGATATCTCCTTTAAGGCATTTTTCTGTGAGGCAGATAAAAACACTTGAGGAATATATTGAAAAAAAATTTAAGAGTCTACTCAGTAAACCTGTGGTGGTTTGAATGAGAAATATCCCCCGGAGCGTAAAATATTTGAACAGCTGATCTGTAGTTGGTGGCACTATTTGGGAAGGTCGTGGAATCTTTAGAAGGTTTAACCTTACTGGAGGAACTGTGTTACTGTGCATAGACTTTGAGGGTTCTTATCCTGCAGTTTGCTCTCTCTGATTTTTGTTTGTAGTTGAAAATTTGATTGCTCAGCTTTCTGTTCCTCTACCATGCATGCTGCCATTATGGGTTATCTCTGAAACTGTACCAAAATAAACTCTTTCATATATGCCTTGGTCATGATATTTTGTCACAGCAACAGAAATCTAACTAATCCACTTTTTATTTTAATGTGAGCTCATAAAGTCTTTAATCTGCCTTTTAAATATTTTGTTACATTTGTGTGTGTGTGTGTGTGTGTGTGTGTGTATGTGTGTGTGTGTGTGTAGGTGTTACTGTGTATATGGAGGTCAATGGAAAGCTTTCAGAAGTCAGTTGTGTCCTACCATGTGAGTATTGAGGACAAAACTCAGGTCATCATGCTTGGTGACAAAGTGTCTTTACCTACTGAGCAATCTCACTGGCCCTCTAAAATTACTTATTAAAATCTGTTTTTCCTTGAAGTCCACAATTTGAAATGTGTGGGCATGTGATTTGGGCTGAGGTTTCATTAGCTTATTTTAAAAGGCTCCTTACAGGTGTAAACATTAGGGACAAACAGTGATTATAGGATGAAAAAAGCACTTTTCTAACCACAACATATTGTTGAATTGACTTCTTAAGACTATTATATGAAAGTCTGAATCCATGTAACAAAGCAACACGTTAGGTACTCTGGTGATCAAGACTTCTGAACTGACAGTGAATGACATGGCTGGAGTCAATCACCTTGGTAATGCAGTCAGAGAATGTTACAGTGACAGGTTATTGCAATTATTTCTTCATTCTTCTTTTTTAAGAAAGCAATAGCTCCTGGATATACTACGTATTCTGTCATCATGACTAAATTTCGTCTTTTATGTAGGGAACCATAAAAGCATAATTAATGTTGCTTTGTCATTGTGTTTGGTTCTTCCTGGAATGCGATTTTTTATGGCTGTGTTAGAGTACCCCCAGAGACCTGGAACCCATTAAGATAATATCATACTCTTGAATGTTATAGTATACTAAGAACAAAGGCACTTGGATATTTCAAAAGTCTTGTTCTTCTGTTAATCTATAACTTTGTCAACTAAGATTTCTTAAGTTTATTCAGAGCCAATATTATTCATAAATAAATGCCACATATTTATTGTTCAACACATTTACTCTTTTCCCCCAAAAGATCTTTAATAAAAATATAAGGGGCTGGAGAGATGGCTCAGCAGTTAAAAACACTGCTTGCTCTTGCAGAGGGCGTGGGTTCAAATCCCAGCACCCATATGGCAGCTAGCAACCTTCCATATCTCCAGTTCCACGGGAATTCAACACCATCATCTGATCTCTATAGGCATTGCAGGACATGGATACCCTTACAATCATGCAAGGAATACACTCATACAAATAAAATAAAAGTAATAAATAAAGTATTTTTAAAATCTTAAGTGTTCAGGTATAACATCATTGAGTTGAAGCTGGGGTAAATACTACTTTCTTTTCACCATCATCTCAACCTCTCAGGCTTGTTTATTGAGGTATCATTTAGACATGTGAAACTACTCTGACCAGGAACACTTAGAGTCTACTCCCTCTGAGAAAGTAGAAAACTTTCAGCTCCACTGTTAACACTGTGGGACCACTATTTTACATGCTGTCATCATTGATAGGAATATCCTGAAAATATAGCTAAATACACAAATATATACACAATATTAATGTATATATAAAACTGGAGAAATAAAAATACACAGTAGCATTGTATAAATAACCTGTGAATCCACATGTATAAACTTCCAATTCCTTTATGAAATTCCTGTTTCCCTGGGCTAACACTCTCCAGTTGGATTATTTCTGTCCTTATCCATTTCAAAATTGTGGATACAGCATAATCTGTTACCACTACTATATTTCCATTTTGATACAGGATTAGAAAAGTTCTCTAAGGAAATTGGTTAGCTATTTGTTCCTATTTTATAAGGCTAGAATGAGATTTTCTCTATAAAATTGCTTTATGAATATATACTACACACGACATATATATTAGCTATATATATAAAACATATGTGTATATATATATATGTAGAGAATAGATAGATGATAGATGCTGTGTAGGAAGATTTCTTTGCCAAAATACTAGAACTGTGCATCACTAAAGTCAAGTGCTTCCTTTACCTCTCTGTGTCTTCATATTTCTTTACTTATGCATATCCCTCTACCAACACAGAACAGGACGAGAGAAGCAGGGAAGAAGAAGGAGGAAGGGATGAGAAACGGAAAGGGGAAAACAGGCATGTATGGAAGCATCAAGCAAGCTAAGACAGTCTTGGTACACAAAAGATGTTTAATCCATCCTAGTGTTTCTTTGCTATCACTGTTGGGTTTCCCAGGCCATAGAATTATGCTTTGTACATAAATGATGAAGCACGTGTTTTGTGATTGAATTAATGAATTGCCTATTTGATCTATACATTTAGATTGTTCTCACTTAGCTTTTCTTTAAATTAATTTTAGAACAACTTCAAGAAATAGGATGTATTATTTGTAAATAAAAGAATAATGAGAAATATGACAAATTTAAAGCACATAAAATATGAACTTTTTTGACTTTTTCATCTTGTATGCACTTGGTAAGACAACCTTAGCTCATCTGTCTGAAAATCTTCCATGTTGATTGGTCTGTTCCTGGACTTCCTAGCTCTTGATAACTGCCTGCACCTCCATATTTTTTGCAGTTTGTCTTCTTCCAACACCATTAACATGCATCTGAGTACGCAGCATGCAATTACTGTTATTAACTACTGTAGTGATTGTTGCTAGTTTAGGTCCTGCTAAGGCAACACTAATGGTGGCCCCGATCATCTGTAACCTTAAATTAACTCTAAACACTGTTCCTTCTGCAATGCTTTCTAGCACCTCCTGCTGGACATGGTGTCTCCAGCGTTCTCTCAGGCTCTCTTGCATGATCAGACCATATAACATATTTTTATGAGTTTATTATGGTTTATGCCCTCGGGTAGGGAGAGGGTAAATTGGAGAACTTACACAGAGACAAACTGTCTTGCACGGTAGGAGCCGGTCCATAGTCTCCTTTAACTTTCGTCCACGCATCTTGGGCCCACAGACTCCTCCTAGGTCGGTAAATGCCCCTCCTGAGTCCATGCGGGTGAGGCACCCGGCACCAGCGCCATCTATCTCTCCACACCTGCCTCCACTTGCGACTGGGCTTCTGTTCCAAGATGGCTCTGGCTCTCAGCCGGCCCTCGGTAGTCCCTCCTCTGCAGCAGGCCCTGCCCCTTGGAGGAACTAATCACCTGGGGAACACGTGGGCTCTCCCAATTCTATCAAAGTGTGTCCTTGTACTTGGGACTGGGGAAGACAGTGACGGAAATGCTAAATCTGAGTGGAGTCAACCATATCTATAACTTGAGCCTGCTTGAGAGCTGCCTGCACCTGAGAGCGAAGGTGCTCCATTTTCAGTTCTAGCTTTCTTTGTCAGGCACTCTGCTGCATCCTTAGTGGTTTGTTTTGAGCATACGTCCTGATTTTAGTTTTCAAAGTCTGTATTTATATGAACTATACAGATAGATTGGTCTACTGGTAAATGAGAGGATCTCAATTATAGTCAAGAGATTTAAGGGAGTATAATATATATATAT
>NW_008332088.1:3173950-3181280 GCF_000622305.1 Nannospalax galili
TGTGAAATTTTCATTGAAAATTTTAAGGCTAACTGGATGTGTTGCTCTTAAAATTCCATTTTGTTTTTTAAAACTCTTGAAGTATTTTAACAAATAATATTTGCCTATAAAGTAATTTGTCTGACATATTAAAAGTAAGTTGTCACTATGAATGTTCCCTTTATTATGATAAAGGAAAGTTGTGTTCTATCT
The DNA here is from genome assembly GCF_000622305.1 of Nannospalax galili. NCBI lineage: Eukaryota > Metazoa > Chordata > Mammalia > Rodentia > Spalacidae > Nannospalax > Nannospalax galili. The sequence continues at coordinate 3,174,143 of NW_008332088.1, forward strand.
GTTTTTTTTTTTTAAAGGATATAGATATGTGTTTCACTTGTGTCTCTCACATTCTCCTGTCCATTCAGATGTAAGTTTTCTTATGTAATGTTTAAATTTACTGAAAAAGCATTCTAATTCATTTTTACAATAAATTATTACACTATACAACAGTACATTAGAACATATATCATTTTCCAATTAAAGCAGAAATCTCTGTTCTTCTCGCCACCCAAGTAGTTTTAGTATAATTTACTTGCTGAATTTATTACATGTATCATGAAAGACTTTTATTAAGAATGTTTACAATATAAATTATTTTTCTTACCAAATATAAAGCAGTGTGTTTAAATGATAGATCTCTTATAATTCTTCTGAATAAAAACATTTGGACATTTAAATAGAAGGAAATATTGTAAGCTTTCTTTTTATTCTGCATACTGTGACAAGCCTCCCTCAATGGGAAGGGGGAAAATTTATTTGTTTCTTTTTCTGCTCATAATCCAGAGTATATATTTATTATATTTATTGAGCTATAACCCTTATGGCATACTAAGACCAATTGTAGACAGATACTGTGTTTATTTTCCTCTCTCATGGGGTATACACTGAATGAAATCTACATGAATTATTGCTCATTATCCATATACCATGAAATGAGGTTGAATTCATCTGTAGAGATTCAATGAAACATGATTGTCAAGTTTTTATATCAAACAGTTTCTGTGCCATGAGGGAAAATCCTTCTTTCAGCTGTTCCAAGAGGCAAAATTTAGTCATATCAAAACCTTTTAGCCTTCAGACTCAGTTTCCTCTTTTTTAACTGAGGAAGACATAAAATCTGCTCTGAGTGTCTGGCTAAGGGAGAAACAAGAGATGTCACTGTCTTTGGTTATTTGAAAAGGGAACTCCTGTGTTTGAATCCTTAATGTTTCATTTGAGGTCAGGATCCTCGCACACTACTATCTTCAGAAAAAAATTATCTATGGAGGCATGCTAAGCATATTTTATGTATATTGCTAGCTTATTTTAGGGATAACAAATCAGAATCATTTATTATATTGATGTTTTCTTCGTGTTTTTATTATTGACTATCCTTCCATCCTATTTCACAAGTGAATGTTGTGAACTTTCATAGTTCTATTAGATTATTTAGCCTGTGAGTTTGTAGCCAGCTATTCTGTGCTGAAATTAATTCTAAAGCTAATGGTTCATGGTAATATGACTAAATGATGTTACTCACATCTAGCGATGACAACTAGGATTTAATTCCTCCTTATTTACTGGAAAAGTCTGTATGAATGATAACAAAGAATGCTATAACCTATGTCATATATTAGGTATTAAAAGTGTTGATTGGTTGGTCACTACAAAGTTGGATTTTGATTTGGTTACTGAAACTTCTGAGACCGTAGAAATATCCATGATTGATGGGTATTATAGAGAAAAGAAAACAAATGAAATTCAGGAATTAATAAAAGAGCTGGTTTTCAAACACTAGTAGCTTGTGTCCAAAATGGTGATCTTCAGCTGAATTCTGTTTATGCATTCTGTTGGTCCCACATGTAGCTAGTGACCGATTTACAGTGACATTTTCCTGTATGCTTACGCCATAACCACCTCTAACACAAACTGATTTAGTACATTATTGGATGGTATTCTTGGGCTGAGAGATTTGTAGAATTACAAACACATATGGATGCACATTCACGCATACACAGCACTTTGACAACTCATATAAATTTCTTTCCTTCTTCACAACATAGAGTAGAAACTGAGCACATCTTTTCCCCTTACACTGCATATCTGTCATAGTTATTTTTTCTCAACTTGACACAAACTTTGACGTACAGAAGAAGAGGGAAGCTCAGTTGAGGAATTTCTTTAATCAGACTGGTTTTTGGATATGTCTACAGGGGCATTTTCTTGATGGCTGGTAGATGTGGGAGGACCCAGGTCACTATGGCAATATTACCCTTGGATAGGTCCTGGGATATATAAGAAACAAGAGAGAAAATAACATTAGACATTGTCCTGGTTTGCTTTCCGTTGCATTGCAAGGCAGGGAAAGCAAGCCAATACGCAGCCTTAGTGGTTTCTGCTTCAGCTCCTGCTTCCAAATTCCTATTTTGAGATCCTGCCTTGGGTTCCTTTAATGATGGACTGCCCTTTCCTCCTTAAATTGGTTTTAGCTGTGGTTTTTTCACAGCAACAGAAAGAAAAGTAGAACAATGTCTAATTTTATTTTCTTTCTTGTTCTCCAATTCGACAATTCTTATTCATTAATTACTTCAAGATACCAATTTTGAACTCTTTTCCCAACTACACTAGTTTTCTTAGGATGACATATCAAATTATCACAAATCAAATGATATGAGAAATATAATCTCTGCCTAATCTGGAGCCAGAGAGTCAAAAAGCCACAGGGGCCTTGCTCCTCCCAGAGACCCTGGTCCGGAGGCTGTCCTATGCTCTTTCAACTACTGGTGGTGAACACCACCCTCACTACAAACTTTGCTTCCTCCTTGCCTTATCTCTTCCCTCTTACTTTCTGGATATCACGCATGGAGATATTCATACTTGAATTTGGGGCCTTCCCTGGTAATCCAAGATGGCTTCATGAAAATCTTTCAATTGGTTGCATCTAAAAGACCCTTTATCCAAATATTTTCACTTTCAATGGTTCCAAGTTTTTGAAGTGGATGTCTTTGGAGGGTCTTAGATCTACCAATCACATCAGTGTAGTTACCATCGAACACAAATGCTTTATTTCCCCCTATTCTTACCAAAGGAAAAACTAATTTTGCCTTAAGGCAGATCATAATAAAGTTCTAATGTTTTCTCAGGGATGTAATTAATACAATCCTAAAGTAAACTCTAACATCTTGGATCAGGTTCTAGGAGCTAGCTATCAACAAAGTTTTTTTTTTAATATATAAATATAAATCATTACAAATAAATAAGAAATTATATAGTATAGTTCAACTGTCACTCTGAAATTGGAAATGATTTTCTACTTTGCATAACTGAAAATTTTGTGACACAGGATGCCAAATGAAGAAGGAATGAAGATGAAATGTAAATATAAATCAATCAGAGCTGCCTCCAATAAGAAGAGTATCCACTGCATCTCAGCATTTTAAGTGCAGGTGCAAGTCCTAGAGTATTGACTAGCATCATGTTTCCTTGTGCTCTGTCATTTTATATCTGATTTTTACATTTGATGTATGTTACATTTAGGTAAGAAAATGTAACATATATGATAAGGAATATATACTTAATTAGGAAATATAATTTGGAATCTATTTTAGTTTTGATTATTGTAATATTTCTCTCTATTTGATCGAACTATAGCAAGAAGCCATATTAAAGATAAACTCAATCTTTAATTCTAGAAATAATGTTCCCAGGAAAATTTTGAAAACAAGTGACATTAATGATGGCTATACATATCTGTATTTTTTCCATACGGGAGACATAAATGAGACAGGAATTATTATTTTTCTTTTCTCCTCAGATATTTTCATTTGACACTGATAGCGTGGGTTTTTGTGAGTGTGTACACCTGAGGGTGTGCATGTATCTACATATTTTACCAAGTATAACTGCTGTCAACATTCATTTACTGGAAAATATAATTGAAACATATTGCATCTTCTTTTGTTTTAGTACTGTTACTGTATCACATTCTTTTTCTAAACTTAACATCTTTCCTATATGCAAAAATTAAGAATGGTGACTGATCATTCCTCAGGGCCAGAAAAACAATAAAACCTGGTTTTATTATGAAACTGTATGTCTCCAAAAGATGTATCTTTGCATGTTTAGTTGGCACAAGGATATCTGAGTTTAAAACATATATAATTATTTGGTTAAAGATTGGAAACAGCTGAGTGGCACTGTGTACTGTCGTTTTCATGCATTTCAGAAGCGTAACAACATACTCAGATGGCTACCTGCTGTGTGAACAAATGATGACTCTATCTTTATTCCACTTGTGCTATTACAGGGATCTCAGAATACTAAGACTGTGAGTTTCTCAGGAAAAGTGGTATTTTGACTTTTTATCAAACATTTCAATTAGATAATTTGTGGTCATGAGACTAGCACACCAGTATTCAAATTATTCATCAAATCAAATTTTAATGTATAAAGATTTTAGCTGCAAGCAACTGTCTTGTATCTTTGGAGTGATGGACAGGTAGGTTTTAATGAGTAATTTAAGAAACCATTTTCCTTAGCTTTTTGTTGAAGATAATCTTATTAAATATCATATCAGCTTTTATTTGATAAAGATTATTCTTTTCCCTCTGAAAATTATCAATTAAATCAATGAAACAGTGTTCACTCTGACATTTATTTTAAGGAATAACAATGAATTTAGAAGTTGTCTTGAGTGCTCAGTTTACATATTAAATAGTTGTTATTCTATTAGTCCCCTAAAATCAAAGTCTCTCTGTTCCTCTCTGACTTGATTCAGATCTTATTGATTCTGTATATATGTTTTATGGAGAAACTGGAAATATTAGTATTTTCTGAGTAATCATTCCTGAGCTTGAAGTAGTGTTAACAGGATCTTGATCATTTTGCTTCAGTGCTCCCCTATGTACTGCCTACTCCTGTTAGATATCCCTATATCTACCTTAAAAATATCTCTGTATTTTGAAGTTATACAATTTTATTTCATTTCAGTTACTTTCTTCTACTCTTCATAAATTGGGTAAGTTTTAGTGAAAATTAATTTAGAGCCTTAAAAATTTTGTAAGCTGATTGCTTAAAGTTTTCTGAGTTGAACCTGTAACTGAACTTTAAAGTATCTTAGTTTACCAATATTTAGACTCTGTTTAGTAATCTGTGTTTAGATATTACTAAGCAGTTTCCCTGTCATCAGAATTAGAGAAAGCATATGCAGGAAACTTGAATTTATTGAAGCTGTTATTATTAGCATTACAGATTATAAACTGACAACTTGTTTTAATAGGGGACCAACTACTCACTTTTATTTTCTGTTCTATGATATAGTTGGAACTTATAAATACTTAATTTTACCCACTGTGGAACTCTGAAGATTAATCTCTTCTCTGTTTTTGTTTTAGCATGATCTTATATTTAATGTGAAATGAAAAGAAGTAACATTTGAGGACAATAAGTTTAGATTATTCTTTAGATATTGAAGAAGAGTAGGCTCTGGAGGAACAACAAATTTCAAACAGAGAAACGACAGGAAGCACGGGAAATAAAATAGCAAACAAATGATCATGGGAAGGCTGAGAACTGGTTGCAATACAGCTGTGTATTCTAAGATCTATTTTTATTTTTTTTAATTATATATATGTTTGTGTCTGTGTGTAGGTATGTGCCTGTGAGTGCAGGTGCCAGTAGAATCCAGAGCTGTCTGAATACTCTGGAGATGGACTTAGTGTTTGTGACTTGCCCTTTGTAGGTACTAGAAAATGAACTTGGGTCCTCTGCAAGAGAAATATACATTAGCCCAACAGTTGGATTCTTTAACCTAGCATAGATCACTGTGATCATTTTAGAATGTCCTGAAGGCTTGTCTTACTGGATTCTCCCAGGCCACCCAGCTTCAAGTAAAGCCAAACCTCTCATGTGTTCTGGACCGAGCTCAGTATTTGACACCTAGATGACTAAGGATAAGCTGTCCTTTCCTCAGCTCCGGTTCCATGAACTGCAGTAGTGACATACACCTTGTCCCATGCATCTCAGTGTGTCTATGTGTGAACTTCCCCATGGGTGTTCAGAAGGGACCTAGACATCTAGGAAAATAGTAACAGATGAAGACTAGACATGTATTTGCATTTGTGGGACCAGCTTAAACAAGCTTAAAGTCCCTGAAATGGAAGAGGTAATTAATGACACTTTAAGAATAACTGTGTATTTCCACTGAATATATTTTCTATTTTTTTAAAAATAAATCTGCTCCTTTAGCAGAAGTATGCTTGTTTGTAGGGATACAGATCCATTGACCTTGTTAGTTTACTCGTTGTTTAGGTTACTCTTCTCTGGTTATAGAAATTGCTAGTCTCCTTGTTTCAACATTTTTGGTTTTGTTGACATTTGAAGTTTTTCAGATACTAATCAGTATTCAGACATAACTTATGGAGAGCGCTAAGCATAGATCAGGGCACACCATAGGGAATCAATAAGAATATGCGTGTACCTTTGTGACCAATTCTGACCTCATCTCGATTTTATAATTTTGGATTCTTAATGATGCAATAATTCCCAATTAGCAGAGCAGGCTGAGTTCAACCTCAGGGTAAGGACATAAAACTCATGTTTCTTCTTTTTTTTTTTAAAGCTGTGATCATTAAATGAAAGCAATTTTTACCTGCTCATTCCTTGAGAGTGAAGAAGTATCATATTTAAACACTTTGTAACTCCAAAAAGCACAAAACACATCAAACTTTGTAATTTCCCTTGTGGCATTACTGTGACTATAAGGTCCTTGAAATCTGTGTTGATTGCCTTGAGGATGCTCAACTTAAAAGACATTGGAAAGAAATTTCCATTTATCGTATGAGATGTGACAATGTTTATTAACATTTATTATTTATTTATTATTTATTTTATTGTTTCTCAAAGACCTATGGATTCTAATCCTTATGAAACAAGTGGTCCTGTAAGTGGGTTCATGGCCTAGAATCTGGTCAAGTTACCAAGCATCACACTAAGGAAAAAAGATTTCAGTTTACTCACAATGACTTACTACTATATCCATAGGTTAGTACATCCCTCAACTCTAACCAGAGGAGAGTCTTCCTGCAGCAGATGGTGATTAGCACAGAAACTAACAAACAGAAAACATACAGAAAATATGGAATGTCTATATGGCACTTTCTCCTTGCAAGGCTCATGGATTATTGTGGGAGAGGGGACAGAAAGATTAAAGAGCCAGAGATGGTAAATGAATACAAGAAAACTACTGTCTGGATGCCGCATGGCAGTTGCACATATGAATCCACAGAACTTTGGAAAATATGCACAAGAGTTGTGCAACCCAAGTCAGACAGGAACTGACCATGAATAGGGGAGGTGGGCAGGAAAACCTAGCTCTAATTGAGAATTTATTGACAACTTATGGATGCTGGGGTGGAGAGAGAGAGAGAGAGAGAGAGAGAGAGAGAGAGAGAGAGAG
>NW_008332088.1:3181336-3182958 GCF_000622305.1 Nannospalax galili
AATCTTATAAATATTTTACGGGTCCGTTATGAAGCACTTACTGGGCTGTACTTAGTTCACATGCTGCTCTTTCTTCCATATTCTGTTTTGCCCCTATATAAACAAGTTGTCCTTTTTACTACTTTTTATTGAATTTTTCTTAATTTCATACAAAACATCTTAATCATTAATATATCACCTCCAATATCTGCTCCCCCCTTAGCCCCCCGACACACACTGGATTCCATGTATTCTGTCATTTATTTTAAGGCCTATTTAGTCAGTCTCCACAGACTTCCTCAATGCAAGTTCATCCACTGGAGTTTTGTCAACATATCTAGAGTACCTCCTGTAAGGAAGAGCAGCTCTCCCTCATCTGGAAGTAATTAGCCACCTAATAATCCACTTTGATTATTTTGTTGATGGTGATCCAGGTTTTCCAGCAACATTTGTTGAAGATGCTTTTCTCCATTGTGTGTTCTTGACACCTTTGTCAAATATCAGGTAGCTTCAATTGCATGCACTCTTTTTCAGGTCTTCAGTTATGATTCACTAATATATGTGTCTATTTTTGTGCCAGTACCATTCTGTTTTTATGATTATAGCTCTGTAATATAGCTTGAGATCAGGTAAATTAATTCTCCCAGCACTGCTCTTTGTATTCAAGTTTACTTTGATTATCTGGGGTCTTTTCTGAGTCCATATGAATTTAAGGATTTTTTTTTACAATTCTGTGAAGAATGTAATGGGGATTTTGATTGGGGTTGCATAGAATTTATAGATTGCTTTTGGTAGGATGGTCATTTTCACAAAATTCCTCCAATCCAAGAGCATGGGAGGTCCTTCCATCTCCTTGTATCTTCCACAATATCTTTCTCTAAAGATTCAAAGGTTTCATTATAGAGATTTTAAAATTTCTTTTCTCAAGTTTATTCCTAAGTATTGCTTTTTGAGGTTATTGTGAATGAAAGAATTTCTAAGAACTCTTTCTCTGTTTTCTTGTTATTGGGACATAGAAAGGCTACTGATTTTTGTAGACTGATTTTGTAAACTGCCACTTTGCTCAAAGTGTTAATAATTCCTCAGAGTTTTCTGCTGGAATTTTTGAGATCTCTTACATTTAATATCATCTCATATGCAAATAGGGATAACTTGACTTCTTATTTTCCAATTAGTATTCCTTTAATTTTGTTCTCTTGTCTTATTGCTCTTGCAAGGGTTTCAATCACTATATTAGAAAGGGTTGGAGATAGTGGACAGCCTTGTCTGGTTCCTGTTTTTTTGTTTTTGTTTTTGTTTTCTGAGACAGGGTCTCCCTGTAGCACCAGCTATCCTAGAATTCACTATGTAGACCAGGCTTGTCTCAGACTCACAAAGATCTGCCTGCCTTTGCATCTCAAGTGCTGGGATTAAAGACGTGCACTACCACGCCAGGCTGGTTCCTGGTTTTAATGGGAATGTTTCCAGTTTTCCTCCATTTAGAGTGATACTAGCTGTGGGTTTGTTGTATACTGCTTTAAGTATTTTGTGGTATGTTCCCTCCAATCCTATTTCCTCTAGGACTTTTAATATGAATGCATGTTGGATTTTGTCAAAAGTTTTTTCTGTATCTATTTTGACCAGGTGATATTTGTCTGAGTCTC
>NW_008332088.1:3182975-3191613 GCF_000622305.1 Nannospalax galili
TGATGTGGTTTTTGTCTTTGAGTCCATTTATATGATTAATGATATTCATTGACTTATGTATATTGAACCATCCTTGCATCTCTGGAACAAAGCTGATCTGATCATGGTGGATGAACTTTTTGATTTGTGTCTGTATGCAGTTTGCAAATACTTTGTTGAAATTTTTTACCCCTATGTTCATTAAGGATATGGGTCCACAGTTTTCTATTTTAGTTGTGTTTTTATCTGCTTTTGGTATTAGAGTGATACTGAATTCAGAGAAGGAGTTTGGGAATTCTACTCCTGATTCTATCTTTTTGAATAATTTAAGAAGTATTAGTTGTAGATCTTTAAATATCAGGTAGAATTCTACGGTGAGTCCATCTGGGCCTGGGTTATTTTTTAGTTGAGAGGTTTTGTATTCTATACCAATTTCCTCATTTGTTATGGGTCTGTTTAAGCTACTGATTTGTTCTTGGTTTACCTTTGATGGTTCCCATAAACTAGATATTCATTTATTTATTTAGGTTTTCAAATGTAATAGAGTATAGGATTTTGAAGTATTTCCTTATAATGTTCTGGATCCTTTTGGTGTCTGACCTGATGTTTCTCCTTTCAGCTCTGGTTTTGTTGATATCTATCTATATGTCTTATTTAACTTTTCAAAGGATAAGCTCTTAGAGTCATTAATTCTTTGTATTGTTTTCTTTGTTTCTATTTAATTAATTTCTGCTTTGCTATTTATTAATTTTTCTTGTGTGCTGGGTTTGGGTTTCTTTTGTTCTTGTCTTTGCAAAGTCTTCAGTTGCAATGTTAAGACATTTGTGTTCTTTCTGATTTTTTAATGTAGGCACTTAGAATTATAAACTTTATTCTTAGGACTACTTTTAATGTGTCCTAGAGGTTTTGTTGTACTGTATTATTATTTTATTTACTTTCAGGAATATTTTTATCTCTTTCTTAATTTCTTCTTTAAGTCATTTGTCATTCAGGAGTGTGTTGTTTAATTTTCATGAGTTGGTGTAGTTGCTAGGGCTTCTTTTGCTGTTGATTTTAAACTTTACCCTGTTGTGTCTGATAGAATGCATGGAATTATTTCAATATTGTGCGTTTGTAGAGGTTTGTTTTGCACCCCAATATGTGCCAATTTTAGAGACACTTCCATGGACTTCTGAATAGAAAGTGTATTCTTTTGGTGTTTGGGTGGAATAATCAATAGATATCTGTTAGGTCCATTTGATGTATGGTATCACTTAATCCAGATACCTATGTTATTCTTTTGATCTGTCTATTGGAGATAGTAGGGTATTAAAGTTCCCTACTATTACTAAGTTTGGGTTAATCTGTGTCTTAAAGTCCTGTAGCATTGTTTTTATTAAATTGGGTGCACCATATTTGGTGCACATATGTTCATGATTGTAATATCTTCTTGGTCGATTATTCCCTTTTCCAGAATGAAGTGACCCTCTTCATTTCTTCTGATTAGTTTTAGTTTAAAATCTATTTTGTCATATATCAGAATCACAACGACCTCTGCTTATTTCTTAGTGTCATTTGCTTGAAAAAATTTTTCCATTCTTAAGGTAGAGCCTATCCTTGAAGGTGAGAAGTGTATTTTGCAGACAACAAAAAGATGGGTTTTGTTTCTTAATCCATTCAACTAGCCTGTGGTAGTTCAGGACATTGATATTTAAAGTTATTATTGAAAGACCTGTATTGGTTGCTGTCATTTTAATTTCTATTTGCATTCTTGGTCCAATTTTATGTTTCCACAATTCTACCTTCATTTAGTTTCTTTCTGTTGCCTCTTGGGTATAGTTGTTCCTTTCTTTAGTCCTTTGTATTGTTTCACATATTCTCTGAAGGGCTGGTTTGTTGGAAATGAATTCTTCAGTCTGTTCATGTCATGGAAGATCACATGAGAATGCTTTGATTCAGAGTCTTCTGGCTTTCATAGTTTGCATTAAAATATCAGCTGTAATTCTAATGGGATTGCCTTTGTATGTGATTATTGTTTTTGTTTTGTTTTTTGTTTCCTGAAGCTTTCAGTATTCTCTCTGTGCACCGTGCCTTTAGTGTTTTTTCTATGATATGCTGTGGGAAAATTTTCTTCTATAATCCTGTTGAAGATTTGGTCAATACCATTTACCTGTGCTGCTGCTCCTCCTCCTCCTCCTGCTTCTCCTCCTCCTCCCTAGCTCCTCCTCCTGCTGCTGCTTTTCCTCCTCCTCTTCTTCCTTCTTTTTCTTATTCTTGTATGCTTTTGATACATAAATTTGGTCTTTTCATGGTGTCCCACATTTCCTGCATATTCAACTCCTGGTTTATTTTATTTTGTTTTTTATGTTCTTTACTTGAGCAGTCCAAATCTTCAACTTTATTGTCCAGTCTTGATATTCTGTTTTCCATTTCATTTATTCTATTGATGAGACTTTCTTCTATCATTTCAAATTAGCTTAGTGAGTTTTTCACTTCCTTCTTCAATTCAGCCTGAGTTTTCATCAATATTTCTTTCTCTTTTGTGAATTCAGTAACATGTTTGTTCCTATCTTCTTTTAGTTCTCTGAGTTTTTTGTGTATTCTTTAAATTTGTTGACTTCTTTAATTATATTTATGATTTTTCTTTTAATTTCAGTGTCCTAGGTTATCTCTTGGGGGTTCACTTTGTAGAACTCTTTTATAGTTCTGGTGGTATTCAGTGGGAACATACTGTTTTGGTTTTTCATATTGTTATTTTTGTTGTTGTTGAGGTTTTGGCATATCAATTTCTTTTGTAGTTTGTGATTCTGGTGTGAAACTCAAATCTTCTTTTATTGAGTTGAAGTCTGTTTATCTTTGTAATATTGATGTGCATTTGATGCTTTCCTACAGAGGCCAAGACAGGCAGGAGTCCTTCTTAGGAAAAACTAAGCCCTACTGAAAAGAAAGTATTTATGTATAGGAGGCTCAATATTTACATTTAGATAAAGAGAAATTTCTAATTTTAAATGTAAATTTGATATTGGCTGCTCATCCTTTTATTTTTTCCACTGACAAACAATCCTGTAGGTCTAACTTAGCTTGAATCCTGTTCTGAAAGTGGAAAGCAAAATGCTATCAAAGCATACAATTGCAATTATAAAGCAGCTGTGCAATCATCATTTAGGGACACTGTGAACATGTGCATGCGCGCACACACACACACACACACAGGCTGTGTCCAAAGCAGCGACAGCCCCCTGCCCCTCCCCTGTTACACTAGCTTGCTGCCTCTAGACACAACCACTTTTAATTATTCTGTTTCTTTTGATGTTTAAATGTAGACTTGCAACTAAATTACATTGTTTTGTGTATCTAATTTAATGTCAGGACACACTTCTTATTTTCCACCATATATTTTATGGATACATTCATGTTATTCGTTGACAAGACCAGTAGACAGCCTTTCCTCTCGCTAATGATTTTTCTTAGTTTATAGACTTTTATGGAAATAAGTAAAATACTGATTTTTCTTCCCTTTCTTTCCAGTAGCCTTTCCAAATGCATTTCCAAATGAATCTGTTATCTAAGCAGCAAAACATGACGATGAGTTTGTAGAAGACTTTCTATTTCTATGAGCCAGGTCTGTGAGTACACACAGACTATCCTTATGTGCTTAACTCTAGTATCTTGACTTTCCTATTATTGCTTCCTTCTCTGCTATGTCCACATTTACTGACTCTCTGAACTTTGGAATTGCTGCCTCATTGGCATAAAGCATTAAGTATTGTTCTTAAGAGCCCTAATGCTTCTTAGACTCTTCATGTAAACATATCATTTTCATTTTTATTACGAATACATATTACTATGTGTGGCATCAGTGTTCTCAATTTCAAAACTGTTACGATTTTGTGCTAAATATGATTTATTATGGGGAATTATCTGTGCACTGTAAGAAACAATGCCAGTATTGACTAGTGGCTTGTAGCAACATTTCCTGAACTCTAACACCCAGCAGGGCCTCCAAATTTTGCTAACTGTCCCCTGACAGAAAAACATTATGTTGTCTTAAAAACTGTGGTGTAAAAATACTATGGTTTTATTGTGATTGTTTCTGTTGTTCTTTTCAACATTTCCCCATGTAATTGAAAAGTTAGATAATTCTTTGCTGTTGAAAGGAACATCATCATTAAATTATACTGAAAAAATATAGTAAGCTAGAGTAGATGAAACAGATTGTGGTGAGCTATAGTAAAGCTATTAAGATGTTATTTCTCGTTTAATGTTATCTTATTCATACTAAGAATCAGTTGATACATTTTTCATTCCTATTGTCACTTACTTATAAGTCAAGTATAAAATTTCTAAAATTTTATTTAATTTGAAAATGATTATTTTCATACTCCTTTCATTGAAAATGAAAAACTTGATTCCTATGATCAAAACACTTGTGCTTTATTTATGCTTTAAGTGTGTTGGTTTAGGTAACATTGCTTTCATCAGTTCACCTATTATTAGAGAAATGGGTCACTTTATATATATATTAGATTTGATGTATGTGCTTTTTGAGGTTCTTGAAGACTTACATATAAAACTATGAATTCTAAAATATTTAAAGAACTTTTTTTTTCTGTTTTACTTTAGAATATACCTCATAAACACATTATATTAAGTGGCTGTTGGAAGTTAACTAAATTGAAATCTGTCTTATTGAGATGTATAATTTCTAATTGTTTCCACTATTATTTTTACTTCAATGATTTTTGAAATTTAGTACATATAAAAACATTAAATCATATAAAATATTAAATGTATGAACACCTTAAATTTAAAATAGTCCAAATTTATATCTACAAATAAGGTGAATTCCAAGCCTCTACTTTCTGTGTACATTATACTCTAGACAATTTCATCAGCATGCTTTACTCTTCTTTTTTAAATAAAACAAACATGTATAAGCTTATATTCTCTCTTATTTTAAGTGTCTTTTTATTCATACTTCTGTTTCTTTTATTTTTTCATGAAACATATGCCAGAAACTATGCATATGTATGCATAGAAAATGTATGAACATAGCCTCTTTCTTTACAGTAATTTAGCACTGTACTGTGCTAAGCACAATTCATTCAAATGTTTTAGAAAGGAGTAAAGATGAAAACATGGTCAGTCTCCCTTCTTTACCTGAGTGTGTCACATGAGTTTAAGCTTAGTTTTCATCTCTGTGCATTGAACAAGTATCAGCACATACTTTCGTTTAGAAAATAATTTTAAATAGAAATTTAAAAATTTTAAATGACAAGAAAACTATTAAAAAGTGTGGGAAAGTGAATGTCTTAATCCAAAGACTTCATTAATCTGGGAATGCAGGGATAGAGAACTGTGTTGAGGGGAGGGAGGTTTAGTAGTACCTTTATTACTGTGTCAAAACAGCAGAGTTTTTTTCCCAAGTTGAAGGAATGATGCATGGCATGTTTACTCATGTGCTCACCATATTTAAAGGAAAAAGAGTTGATCGGTTTGCTTAATTGCCAATATACTCCATTAATGGATTTAATTTGTGAATCAAATTGCCTAATTAGAACTTTAATTATAAGAATAGATAGCATCCTTCAATATTGTCTACTATAATTATGTCAATATTTCTAACATATGATGGGTAAATTGATGTTCTGATTTAGAAATCTCCTTAGATGTTAAAAAATTAGGTCACTTATGGGCATGCTAAATTCAGTATTGCATCAAACATATTCATAAATCTCACACTAAAATCTTGGATAAATAATGTGGGTTGCTGGCATGTTTCAGTCAAATTGGCAAGAATAGAGCAATGTCACTACTGCTTTTCCTTTCCCCAAAATTTAATTTCCCATGATATTTATAGCTATCAACTTCTGTGAAGCTGGTGAAATGGGATACAAACACACAGATACATAAATATAGGACACACATTTATTGCTAGAGGTAAGCAGCAGTGTCCATCAAAGCTGGGAATTCATGTTGAGCCCATCCACTTCCACTTAAGAAATGGGCCCAGATGAGATTCATGTCTACTCACACTGCACATGAAGTATGGCAGAAAGTAATCCCGGTGTGTGTGGGGAGGTGGGGGGTGGAGCACACAGCATCCTACTTCTGAAGAAGACAGGAACAGAGCCTGTCCTTTCCACTTGGATGTGGGTTGGACAATTTGATTTTAGTTATATAACACAACCAAAGTAATGATTTTGATTTCTGAATTTGGATTTTGAAAAACTGAAACTTTCTCCCCTCTCACATTTTTCATCCCCTCTGGATTTCTTTCTGTTTGGCTAAATTGTAGCAATCTTCCTACTTTGGTTGGCTCCTGTGACAAGGAACTGCAGGTAACAAAGAGTCAATAATTCAATTCCTCATTATAACAACTCATGAGGAATTAAATCCCATCAAGGATCACTAAGAGTGTTTGTATGGAATCCTTCCCACCAAACTTCCCTTCAGGGCTGTGGCCCAGGTTGATGTGTGGTCCATTCTTGAGAGGTACCCTGATTAGCAGATCCAACATTTCTATATTTACATTCCTGATCCATACGAACTACCAGCTAACAGATGTGAGTTACCCTAACTGTGAAATTCTGGGGTAATTTAATATGTAGGAGTACATAATTAATGAAATTGCAAAATTGCTGTATAGGAGAGTGAGAAAAATAAGCTTAAGTAATAACTAGGCAGACAAACAAGTAGGATTCTTATACGATAGGACACACATATAATACACATGCTGCACGCATGCGCGCGCGCACACACACGCATTGAAAAACATCTGGAGAAACAACAAGAATGACCTTTACTATGTGAGCCATAATAAAACATTTCAATTTAAAATCACATTTCACATGCATTGAAAAACATCTGGAGAAACAACAAGAAGGACCTTTACTATGTGAGCCATAATAAAACATTTCAATTTAAAATCACATTTCAAATATTTCTATGTCTCATACTTTAATAGTAAATTAAATTTTACAGTACAGAAAATAGAAAGAACCAAAGAAAATAGTTCTGGAAACTATATTAGCACTTAACACAGTTTTAAATCAGCCAATCTGGGAAATATTTTTATGGATGAATTTAGCACAAATTCGCAGAAGTTTCTATGACCATTGAAGATTTGACAGTTTCCCATAGCAATGCGATTTGTATCTATCAGAACGCTGTTTGGCTTTCTTTTCAAATATTATCTTTAATTATATTATAATTGACAGAATATCTCACAGTGATTTACACAATGATTAAGCACATTATCCCAAGAAGGAAATAATCCCTGAAAACACTAAAGATAACTGTGATGTAAGTCCATCAGAGGTAAGGCACCACCAGGGCACCTGTGTGATAGTTGCTCATCAGTTGCAGAAAAGACACTTAACCAATGCTACGCATTATGCCAAACCTATTTTGTGTTCTAGTTACATTCAGCTTCTTTAAATGCTTCTCTTATGAATCCTGTGGTGCATGCTAGCTTGAGACCAAGAACGAGAAAACATACTCTGTAGCAGATGCTTAACTTAAATAATTCCTCTTTTTAATATGTTTAATAATGCATTAGTCAGCCATAATGAATCACACAGCTTATATATTTGCAAACTACAGACTAATATGTGCATGGCATTCACTCCTATGGATCATGTCTTTTTTAGCCTCAATGTCAATGTGGTATGTTCAAAAGCATGCTTTGTAGATACTGTTAACATAAAAACTCAATAACTGTTTCTTTTGATGATTATAATTAAAAAATGATTTAATAAAGAATTCAAAATAAAGGAAAGCAGTACTGTTCAGCGGCTACAGTTTTGAGCTTCAAAGATAGGGATACTGGGTTTGTTTATTTTGGGTTCATGCTGGTTATTTGAGGGTGTTTTGACAGCACATATTTTTGTTTTTTATTGAGACAGGTATAGTCTAGGTAGGTTAGATTGAAATCCAACTCATAATTCTCCTGCATCAGTCTCTCAACTGCACAGACACCACCACGCCTAAAGTCTAATAGCACATCTGAAACTAACAAAGTAAAGTGATATAATATTAGCACTCAAGGAATATTAGTAATGCATGCATATATTTACCTGACTGTATATGTATATATATTTTACATTCTGTCTGATAGTTTTCCTGAATTCATTTAGTGTCTTCCTCCAATAATTATTTTTTTTATTTATTGTATTTGCACGAGAGTTTAGTCTGCATGTGCACCATGCAAATGCAATGCCCACGGAGGACAGAATGTGTTTTCAGATTCCCTGGAACTGGAATTAAAGACAGTTGTTAGCCACCACGTGGGTACTTGGAACTAAACCTGGGTCCTCTGCAAAAGCAAGTGTTCTTAACCACTGAAACATCTTTCCATTCCTCCTTCTAATAATTATTTAAACACCAACAACTGTGTAGACACCAAGCCACAAGTTAAAATTACTTCTTTACAACTCATTGTACTTACTTATCTAATTAAATATGTCTCTAACCACTGTAAT
Source organism: Nannospalax galili (assembly GCF_000622305.1). Lineage (NCBI taxonomy): Eukaryota > Metazoa > Chordata > Mammalia > Rodentia > Spalacidae > Nannospalax > Nannospalax galili. Next base: position 3,191,417 of record NW_008332088.1, read on the forward strand.
TTTTTAGTCATGATTTCAAAGATTCTTTTCATGTGATGTGTATCTGAGTTGATTTGTTCATGGGGGTTTCTTGGCTTTGATTTTTCATTCCAGCAATGTTCTTAGGACATCAGTTAAAGTTAAATTGCCAAATTTGTTGACTCCAGAAAAATGTGGAACATTTGATATATATATATATATATATATATATATATACA
>NW_008332088.1:3191660-3214649 GCF_000622305.1 Nannospalax galili
TGCAGCAATTTTGTGGTGCATAAAGTCTTTTCTATTTAGATCTTCTCTTGATAAATACCAAATAAATTAGGGGAAAATAATGAAGATATATGCCATTCCTCCTTCTACTAGGAAATCCAGTGTTCATTCTGCATCTGGGAAAACCCCTGATACTTAACATGGTTCACTTGTCTCTGTATTTGTGCCAGCGCCTAGGGAAAGCACACATTCTTTGAAGTATCTACTCATGGATGCTTTGCATGGTGAGTTCATGAACAGGAGACAGAACTTTTTAACAAGCTCTATCTTTTGTGAAGAAGTATGTAAGAACTTTCTTCTTTTGAACAGGCCCATAAATAAACCAGAGATCTGAGTCTGATGTCATCTTATGTATGTGTGCATAATGGCTATTTTGAACACCAATATAAGCCTTTTCTGTATTTTCATAAAAATTCCCATTCAAATCACTGGTCTTGAGAAACACAGAAAGAAATAACAACCCTGACACAACTGTAGTGTTTAAAGTCCAGAATGTTGGAGGAAGTCTAGACTAGAAGTCACAGATACTTTCAATTTCAAAGGAGGACACTGGATCAGGCCTACCCACCTTGCTTTTTGTTTGAGCTCTGTCATTATGTTGTTTTATCAGTTTTGATATTTAGATTCTTGTACTTAATTTTCAATAGTACAAAATAAAGAGGCAGAGAAAGAAAATTTTAGTGGATTTTGGATTCTACACTCTGGTTTCCTCACTCCTGTGATTTCAAAGTTTGTAACTATATGCCTTTTTGTTTTGTTTTGTTTTGTTTTTTGGAAGAAAATGCTGACCAGTTTCATAATTTGATTTGATCCATTCCTCCTTAAGTCAGATTAGCTTTTCCTCAGCATGTTTCTGTGGGTTCAGTGAAGACCAATAGACACCCCTGCTCTGAAGCACTCTCTCCCAGCATGCCATACTTACTGTTCTGTGAGTACATGTCAGCAATGACTATACCTAATCACTTGGATCATATTAGACCTATTATTTCATCATTAAAAAGGAGATAGTAATGATCTTGCTGCCTGTAGTATTACAGATATTATAAGCACCAGAGGCAAGTTACTAAATTTTTAAGTAGCAGGCTCTCCAGAATCTGGGGAAAAGAGCTGCCTGATAGGAATCATGTTTTTCTCCCTTTGGAAATGTTCCTATCAAAATGTCTATAAGTAGCTTCTAACGCCTACTGAAGGTAGACATACACTTCAGGACTTACTTGAGATATCCTTGGCATGGGTACATAAATATCAGCAAGCAGGATAGGTGTTCTCACTCTTGAAAAGATGGATATGCTAGTCCTTCTCACTATAAAGACCATAGAGATTTTATGGGGTTATCTCTCATATCTGGAAACACGAAGAAGGTGTACTAGCAACTTTACAGGAAATTAAGCCCCATTTCATGTTAGGAATGAGCTGATCAACTTCCAGGTGTAAAGTTTTACTTTATACCTTACAGTTTTTGAAGTTCATGGGTTTGGAAATATACCATACGAAAGACACCCTCTTAGAGTCTCACAAAGAACACTACATTTTTAGTAGAAGAAATAGACTGAAGACTCTGAATTTAAAAATGGCGTTCTCCTCTTCCCATTATATCTCATTTCACAAATTAAGTAAAATGTCTTGAGAAAGTGTTTAGCCAAATTAGACCAATAAAAGAAGGAAGGAAATTCTTAGAAGATATTTTCTCTGAAAGGAATGTTTGTATTGTACTTGTTTTCAAATGTATGATGGGGCTTGAGAGATGGCTCAGCAGTTAAGAACATTGACTGCTCTTGCAGAAGACCCAGATTTGAATCCCAGCACCCACATGGCAGCTAACAACTGTCAATAACTCCAGTTCCAGAGGATCTGACAGCCTCTTCTGTCCTCCACGGGCATTGCACAACATGGGTGCACTTACCTACATGCAGGCATAATGCTCATACACATAAAATAAAAATAATATATAAAATATTTTTTAAAATGTATGATGTAAACACAGTACACTTGCATGAAATTTTCAAAAAAAATTTTAAAAATAAATAACAGTGTGTTTGTGTTTCTGTGCTGCATCGCCTCTGTTTAGATGGCTTTTACATGATCCTGCAAAATCTTTGAATTAGAATTTGTTTTCTTATCAATATAAAGCATTGTTTAGAATGCAGAGGATACTAATAGCTCAGCTTGATAATATCAAAATCTCAATGGTTGTGTGTGTAAATCTATCTTAATTGAATATACATTTTTAATGTGTGTGGTGTGCATGCACGTGTGTATATATGCTCACATGTGTGTATGCACATGTGTTCATGTACATGTGGGGAACAGAGTATGACACTGAGAGCCTTCCTTGATCTCTGTCCATCTCATTCATTAAGGCAAGTGCAACATTACTACATCTACATTATAATTACCTGAATAAAAATGACTGGCTCTTAAATTTAGTTTTCAAGAGTTTGCTATACTTAGAGGACACTTTCCCCCCAGATATCTCTTGGAACCATCTGTGACCTGGAACTGTGCTTGTGAGGCAGGCCTCACATACATTTTTTTTCAACCAATTTCTACCACTTCACTGGGGAAGTACAAATTTGGATCTGTCCTTATCTTAACAGACCATCCTGCATCTTCATTCCTACTTCTAGAATATCTCATTCACCCAATCTCAAAAGTCCTTCCCTATCTTCACTGTGTTAAATAATGGTGGGTACAGGGTCTTTCAGCACTTTAATATGTTAATAATCAAGCATACCTACATTAATTTATTGTCCTTTGGGCTGATCACCAAATTGAGGCTCCCAGGAAACACCCCATTACAAGGCACAAGGATCATTAAGTTTGAAGTTTGCAAAGGTTAATTAAAAGGCATTACTCCAGATTCTGTCCATTTTGTAAAAGTCATTTCTACAAGCATGTTCTCTCAACTGAGTCCAGAGCTTTACAGATATGGCTGCTCTGGTTAGCCAGCTTACTCCAGGGATCACCATCTCTGTCTTCTGAGTGCTGGAATAACAAGTGAACCATCCCATACACCTAGCTTTTCTGTGGCTCCTGAGGATCTGAACTCTTGTCCTCATGCTTTTACAGCAAAAGCTTTAACCATTGAGTCATCACCATAGCTCCTAAGCAAGTTTATATTTGCTTTTAGGAAGCACCCAATTATAATATTTTCTCTTATTTTCTTCCTGTATTGACATATATTTTATTTCTCAATATCCATTTATATATATTATTTTCTTTATCTCAGCCAGGTGATTAGTACCCAGCAGCATACACTGTAAAATGAATAGGTAAATGAATGAATTAATGCATACATAAATACGTGAACTATAAATAAATCAATGACTGAGCCATAGAACAAATGTTACACCTTACCTCTTGTATTTCTCAAACACAATCATTTTCTCATGACACTTGCTTTGATTTAGGGAGGGAGGGACAGAGCAAGGACAGACCTCGCACTTAGTGACCATGATGGAACCCAAGTCCCACTACATTGTAACTGGGATACATTTCAGTTCAGTTTCTCTGTTTTCCATAGGCAAGTAGAGGATATGCATATTTTTTCTGTTTCTCTGAGATAGAATGAAATATGAAATTATGATCTTCTAATCATTTATGACAGTAAAAGCTCAATAAATTACCATTATTTAATTTCTTCAAAGGCCAACACATTCAAAAGAGGTAAAGAACTTCAAAGGAAAACAGGAAAAGAATAGCCAACGTTTCCTTCAAGGTGTGATTATTCAAAAGAGGGAAGGATATGAGAGGTGACTTTCCTATCACAAAGCACAGCTCTGTTCATGGTTAATGCCATTTCAGGATGAGCACACAAACTCACTTCTCACTTTCCTCCATTTCTCCTCAGCTCCTGTGGAAGCTCCTACTTTAATCCATCAAACATCTCTATACAAAAATATATCCTTGTTCTAATACTTTACTGTACAAGCTTTAAAAGGCTTTAAATACTAACTACTACAGAGAAAATTATAGCTAATAAAAAACCCTACCATCTTGGGGCATTATTTACTTATAAGTAATTACATGATAGAGCTCTGTTTTATTTCTGATCTCCTTCTAAGCAGAAACAAAGAGGAGGCTGCTAACCTTTGGTATAAACACCTTATGTTGAACATTACCATTTATTCCAGACTCTCAGATCTCTTTTCTGACTCTTAGTGAAAAATTATGCAATTTTTTTTCTTTTCCAGATTATTTTTCCTTCCAAACTAAAGTTTTCAGAAGCACAGAAAACCAATCATTTCTGTCACTTGAGTTGATCATTTACATGTTTGAGGCAAAGAGAAAGTTAAAATGGGTACCATTCCACTTGATAGGGATACTCAGTTCAAAGGTGATTTTTTTTTTTTTCTTTTGGTCCTTTTGACACACGATCTCCCTGTAGCCCAAGCTGTCCTGGAAATCCCAATACACACTAGGCTGGCCTTCATCTGCCTGCCTCTATCTCTCGGGTGCTAGGATTAAAGGCATGCTCTAGCATGCCTGGTAAAAAGTGATTTTTTTTTTTTTTTTTTTTTTAATCCAGATAAGAAACATTTACTGAGTTCTTACTGTACCTCAGATAAATTGGAATCTGGGGACAAAAAACTGTTGATAAGCATAGAATTTGGTCCTTCAACAGCTACTGATGGCTAGAAGCAGACATATAAACCAGCAATTATAATGCAGGGTCATAGTGCTGTTAAATGTATGGATAGTTTCTTAGGGACAGTGAAGAGGCAATACCACGGAGAGATCAAAGTCTAAGAAAGCTATTTCAGAAATGAGAGAGTAGAGGGAGTGAAGTAAACTAGCTTTCACTGAGGACCTCTTTTGTGTGAAATGCTGTCCAAGAATTATTTTGTTTTCAACCTTTTCATGACAAAACTATGAAGTATTCTCAGAGAGTTAATCACATATTCAGTAACTCATGTTTCTTCTAAGTGACTTTATTGATAGTAAGTTTTCATATTCTTCATAGAAAAGCTATTTTTAAAAATATTTCTTTAATATTATTATTTTTATTATAATTCATGTGTGTGTGTGTGTGTGTGTGTGTGTGTGTGTGCACGTGCATGAGTGTGCCGCACCATATGTGTGGAGATCTGAGGAAATCTTTTTGGGGTCAGTTCTGTATTTCCATTGTGGGTTAATTCAGATTGTCAGACTTGGGAGGCAAGTACATTTACCCAGTGATCCATCTTGCTGACCTTAGATAAGGTATTTTTACATGGAGTTGACAAACTCATGTCATCTTAAATAGAAGTAAAATATTAATAACTGGCATAAAAACAGTAATTTTATTTTTACAAAATTTTGAGTAATTTATTTAACATCATAATACAAGATTGAAAGAAACTATTTTCTTAGAAATCAGCTGAGACCACCAGAAAAAATAAATAAATAAGTCAGTGATGGTGGTACATACCCTCAACAGACAGATCTCTGTGAAATCAAAACAAGCCTGGTCTCTGCAGCATGCTCCAGGCCATCTGGGGCTACAGAGAGAAACTGCCAAAAGACTGAGAGAAAGAAAGAAAGAAGGAAAGAAGGGAAGAAAGAAGAAATAAAAAGAAAAAAGAAAGAGAAGAGAGAGAAAAGAAGGAAGGAAGGAAGGAAGGAAAGAGGGAAGAAGAGAAGAAGAAAGAAAGAAAAAAAAGAGAAGGAAGGAAAGAAAAAGTAAAAGAAAAACTACATTCCTATATTCAGATTCTAGAGATCCCAAGTGTCACACTAATGCAAACGCATATAGTTTTATTCCCTTATAATTTTATTCTTGTTCGTTCATCAGTCAGCCAACTCAGGGATCTTTGTACGTTATTTTAGATGATTATTTTTTAAAATATTATATCTCCCTTTCACTGTATTTGTTGATGCATAGCATGCAAATAAGAAAAGTCAGCTGGCTCCCAAATTTTTATCAAGATGTATTTCAAGGCAATTTGCAACTCCTAAAGATTTTCTATGGAACCAGGACAGTTTTCATGGTCTCTGCAGTTCAAGGCTGAAATAGACCCTGAACAATAGACATATCATCAGGAAGAGGAAGTTTCAGAGTTTGAGATCTCTTTCTATACTTTTTATTCTTGCTGTGATGTTTATGCAATTGTTGTGCTTTAAGTATCTTCCCAGTGAGCCAGTTTTGCATTTATAAGTGACGTGTATCTCCGGAGCTATGTTCCAGATCTACAGTTTTACAGTGATTAACTGAAGAACATTTGGCCACAGTGCACAACGCTGAAAGCATGCTCACAAGGTTCTCTTTGTGTCTTTCCCCTCATTTTTTTTTCTTTTCCAAATGTCATTACCTCATTGCTAATTATAACTACTGCATTTAAAACCCTTATCACTCTGAGTATTGTTATTTGTATATTATTTTTTCACGACGGTTGCAATTCCCAAGTGGAATCAGCCAAAAAAGAAATCTCCCTTGAGGTTTAAGCCTAAGGTATCAGACCACAAAGCTGAAATAATATTGCATAAGGAAATTAAAAGTAAATAAGATCATGCCTTCCAGTTTGCAACAAGCTTTGCAAACTATCACAGGCAGCTGTGCATGTAGTCAACACAATCTAATATTAAAGGGACAATACTGGATTTGTGCAATGGGGTCTTCCTGGATCCTAGATGGTTCCTTCCATCAGTTTTTAATCTGCCTGAAGCTTGTCACTGTCATTTATTTTTTTTCTTTTTTACTTATGTAGTTACATCAGCACAGCTTTATAAAAGAGAAGGAAATAATTTGAGATGTTAAGATGAAGAATCAGCAGCAAATAATCCCCTCAGACTTTCCACACTTGTGCGGTTGGTTTTTCTTTGTTACAATTAGTAAACACCTTGGGAAATTACCTTTTACCTATAAAGTGATTTCTTATCTGTTTCAGAGACTTCTTGTGGGGCCAGATAAAAGGAATAATCTAATTCTTTGAAGTCAGATGTAACCTAGTCAAATGTGGGAGAGTTTAGATTCAGTAATGCCTCCCATTAACTTTTAAGGAAGGAGCCCCAGAATTTTTTGCTGATACAACCTCCCATCAACAATGACATGTTACAACTTTGTTTCCCTTCCTATCCTCCTGCTTTGGCTGTTCAGATGTTTTTGCAATATTCCTGTAGTAAAGCAAGCTAGGCATCATTTGACAGAAAGGTAATTAAAAGTTTTGTCTTCTTCAAACAAAGCAGTTTCAGATACATTTCTAAGGAATTTCCTAAAATAAGATCCCATTTTAAGAAGACACTAAGAATTTCATGATATGCTAACAGGATGCCTCTGTTCTCTTCAAGAAGCATAGCTGAGAGAGAGAGAGAGAGAGAGATGGAGAGAGAGAGAAAGAGAGATGGAAAGATGGAGAGAGACAGAGATTGTATAAGGGCATATAATATGCATTTATGGAGACATGGACTATATTACGCATATTCATGCAATTATTTCGGTCATCCACTTTTAGATTCCTCCAGAAAATTGAAATCTGTCCATGAAATTGAGGAGTGGTTCAAAGTTCTATTGCTAAAATAATTCATGATGCTATAGTGTAGCCTATATCCAAATATGGAAAACTCTAAATGAAAAATAAATTGAAAAGAAAAGGAATCTCTTTTTAGAATGTGAAAGAAAGAAAAGGTTTGCAGACATACAGGAAATACCATCGCTAACATAAAATAAGATTATTTTTTTTCCTGTCTCTAAGGAATCACAATTGTCTCCTTGCCTGTAGCTTTTTACCATACTATCAGTCATGGCAGAAAGTTTTTTTAAAACCTTGTCTTAACAGATCTTGTCTGGCATTCTGCGTATATTCCTGACTCAATGTTTTCTCCCTTCTCCTTCACATTCTGATAAACTCCTTTTCAATTCTTTAGATTCCAGCATATCTGAGTGGAACATTACATTCATTGAATCTTAAGCAGGGGATTCTAGTTCTTTAGTCTTGGCATTTGGCCTGCAAGGACTATTCCCCTGAGGGTTGGTGCTTTGTTGAATGGGGGTGGAGGAAATTTCTTCTATAAACCATCTTTTTCTTTGGGTAGCTCTACTAGGGCAACTTGCCCATTTCTTGGTGTGCAGAGCAGTAAACTTGGGTGGCTGCCAGTGAGGATTGCTCCCAAAGAGCCAGTTTCCCAGGGGGAGTTGTGCCTGGGAAAGAAGCAGCAGCAGGATTCCCTTTAGTGAAAGTGTGAGGGGATTTTTTTGGTTGTTTTGAGGGTTTTTAGTTTTTGTTAATGGAAGAAGAAACACTGCCAACATGTCACCTTATTCCTTTCTTCTATTCACATGCAAAAACACTCACAGATATAGTAGGAGAGTCCATTATTGAGCAAAGACTAGCTCTGGGCCTTCCAGGTAATTCTGCTGTGAGGATCTGCACTGTCTGTATAAAGCAATGATTGCCTCCCCCAAATGCTTAAATGTTGCCTGGCATAGGTAACAGATAGGAGTTAAAGGCAGACAGGTTTGTACAAACACGAAAAATTGGCTTATTACTTGTCTTTATCTCTTCATTTATTGTAGGTCTAAGCAATTTGAATGTTTGTTTTTTAATAATTTAATTATTCCTATAAGCTGTAAAGCTTTTCAGAAATTCTTAATAAATGTTGTTATTTGTTGTTAAATTAATTGATGACAGAAATCTCTACACAATGTCCAAACTATTTGTGTTGTTAAAAACAATAGGAAACAAACATTAAAACAACGAAACACAAGCCTGGCTCTGAATTATTTCCTCTCGCAAATTTCAATGCATTACATTAGTAAGAGGAGAAGTTTAGGGCATTGCAAATGATCTGAAATGGCAATTGATGAACTTTTCGATCTGAAAATACCTTGGTGATACAGAGGTGTTATAGAAATCTCAGTCAATAATTGATAAAATGTGTTTTTCAAATTGTGTCATTTCATTAACATCAAAACTACTCCCATATAAATGTGGGTAGTTTATGCAGTTCATAAATATTTATTAAATTCCTAAAAGGTTCAGGCATTTTGGTAGAAGTACAGTATATGAAGGCATTACATGTCATTCTAAGTTTCAGTGGAATGAGAAGGAAAAAGTACCAAAATCAAAATGAAGATTAAGCTGGATCTGAGAGACAGCTCGCCAGTTCAGAGTACATACTAGTCTTGAAGAGTATCAGCATTTGCCTCACAGTGCTAATATAAGGGAGCTCACAACCTCCTGTAACTCCAGTTACAGAGGATCCAGTGCCATCTTCTGGCCTCCATGGCTACCCACACATGTGCAGCATACATGCACACAAACACATAAATTAAAATAAAAACATCTGAAATTAAAGTATATAATATATGTTAAACTAAAAATATCCAAAGAATTTCTTATCTTGGTGTATCCATAATTTTTTTTGTTGCTGTGATAAAATACCATGACCAAGGGAATTCATAAAAGGAAGAGTTTATTCAGTTTACAGTTCCAAAGGGGCAAGAGTTCATCATGGTGTGGAGGAATGGAGGCAGAGGTGGTTGGAGTAGGAGCAGAAGCTAATCTCTCACATCTTCAAGCAGGCACAGGAAAAAAGAGTGACTTGAAATCCAGCAGAGTGTAAGAACTCTGTCAGCCTACCCCGTGACATGCTTCCTCCAGCATGGCCATACTTTCTAAGACCTCCCAATGAAAACAGCACCACCAACTGGGGGCAAAATGTCCCAATTTTTGGAGCTTATGCGGGGCATTCTCATTCATACCACCACACCTGGAAAAGTTAGAACTGAGATAAAAGGAATAGCATAGAATTACAAAGAATTCAATAAACTGTAGCACTATACTTAATAACTAATGAGCAATAAACTCTTATGAGAAATCCTTGTGGTGTCAAAAGATGGAAAGACTTAAAATCACGGGAAATTCAAAGAAATAGGAAAGGATGTGCCTCCAATACTTGGAACAGATTACTTCTAGGGTCCAATTCAGAGAATGAAAAATGGTCCTCTTTAAAGAAAAGACAGTTTCTCCATTGAACTGGAAGACATTGTTAAAAAAGAAATCAAGTTAGAAAGTGGAATATCATCTTTGGGGAGAAGACTTCCAGGTCAGTTTCAGATCAATTGTTCCAAAGAACCAGCTCTCAGGGTATCAGAAGATACTATGCAAGCTGCCAAGGGGAAAAAAAAGTAATCAATGGTCCTACCCAGCTCTAAAGCCTATGAAGCACAATGATTAGCCCAATAAATTATCTGTAGTTGTGCAGTAGTGACACTTTTATCTCGGGGGTAATCAATAGCTGTCTGATTGGATTTAAGGCCTGCTTATTAGTAGGGATTTTATGGGTGCTGTAAACACAGTCAAGTACACATGGTTGGTGAGGTCATAGACTCTAGAGAAGAACCTTCTACTGTCGCCTTTTTAGACCAAAGTAACTTCTTACTATAGTCTAAATACTTACATTTATATTCACAGACCGTGGCATTACTATATCAACACTGCAATTACATAAACAGAAATCCTGACTCTTAAATTTAGTTTTTAAGAGAGAGCCCATACTGAGAGAACATTTGTTACCTCAGATATCTCTTCAAGCTATCTGTCTCCTGCAACTGTGCTATTGGAACAGTCTCTGGATCTCTGTCTGGAACTGTGTCCTTGACTCAGGTCCCACCAGTGATTTTATTCAAAATGGTTTCTCTGGCTGAATTGGGGAAGTACAAGTTTGGCTCCACCCTTATCTTAACAGATAACACTGTCTTTTCATTCCTAGTTCTAGACTATCTCATTTATCCAAGGTCAAGTGTCCTTTCAAATCTTCTCTGTGTGCAGTGAAGATGGATGTGATATCAACTTTCAGCATTTTGATATGTTAATTCTCAAGCATACTCACATTCATTTATTATCTTTCTGAATGGAGTACCAAACTGAGGTTGCTAAGGAAATTCAACCAGGTGCCCAGGTCACAAAACCCAAGAACACATGGTCAGTGAGCTTGACAAAATTTAAAAGTCATTAGTTCATGCAGGGGTTTCCTGAGGAGCTAGGCTCTGTCCTGCAGATGGGTCTGGGGAAACCCGCCGCAGGTAAGGTCGGGGAAAGGTGAGTGCTCTGTCCGCCTGTTCCACAAGCCCTCCACAATGAGGACAATCAGACAGGACAGGGAACCTTGCCAAACAGGAGTTCGTTTATTGCAGGTGTCACAGAGCTTATAAATGCATCTGGAAATCTCCCTCCCCCATGAGGGTGTCCAATCAGTTTAAAGGTCAATTGAGCAAGAAGGCAGCACTTCATGGATCTTAAGGATGATCACTCGCTGATTATGCACTCCTCAGCAGTGTGGAAGTATCTGTCAACCAGTCTGAAGACTTTCAAAACAAGTCAGGCCATGTCTCTCCCACTTCCTCTCAGCGTTATCTGCAGGGTCGCTTGCAGCTCCCACAAGCTCATAGTCCATCCATTTTATAAAAGTCATATAGCAGATAAGTATAGCTCTTACCACTCATCAAAGAAGCATCTTTTATTGCAAGAGATAGACACTATTACAAAGTTTCACAACTGGTCAAAATGCAGAAAATAAGTGACTGTAGGGTGCCCAACCCTAACTTATGCGTGTGTAACACAATCTCTATGCCTAAGACTCAGGGAATATTGATCAAGAGGGGGCAAAATGATTGTAATAGCCAAAGTAATAAGGTGCCTGCTGCTAAACGATGTGTTCTAGATATGATAGGAAAGCTGCACCCATTAAGTCGCCACTATATGGTAGCCTAACAAGATATGTGTAATGAAAAGACAACTTGATATGCCAGTATGCATGAGTGGATTTTCACATGGTCCCACCTCTGCATAAAGAATTACAGGCAGTCAATGTATACCGAGAGAGAAAGGATTAGTTTTCTCCAGGAACAAGCACCATGATAAATTATCTAATCCCACAAGGTCAGCCTTAAACACATGTCTATGTGAGTACCACTAAATGGACTCAGTGCATTCTCTCTCTCTCTCTCTCTCTCTCTCTCTCTCTCTCTCTCTCTCTCTCCTCCCACACCCCCTGGTGTTTTCGAGTCTGTGTCTCGTGTATCGGAAGTGGGAGGAGTTAGTGGAGGACTGGGAAGGATGGAAATAATGCAAATACAATGCTCATGTATGAAACTCTCTAAAAATTTAAAAATGGATTAAAATAAATATGTAAATAACAAATATGTAGATAACCATTTTTAAAAGAGGTCTTTGGGACTCTAATACTCTACATATAGTTAGGAAGCAAAAAAGAAAGAACATTATCAAAGAAAACATTTTACATCTATAGATATATATGTTTGGGACTATCTATCTACCATCTATCTATCTATCTATCTATCCATCTATCTATCAATCATCTATCTATCTTTCTATCTATCTATCTACCTATCATCTATTGTCTATCATCTATCGTCTATCTATGTATATATCTATCCTCTATCTATCTATCTATCTATCTATCTATCTATCTATCTATATATCTATCTATCTACCTATCATCTATTGTCTATCATTATCGTCTATCTATCTATGTATATATCTATACTCTATCTATCTATCTGTCTACCTATCTATCATTTATCTGTCTAATCTATCTATCCATCTATCATCTATCTGTTCATCTAGACCAGATCACTATCAAAACAATAATGGCAAAATTATCACTAGTCTTTTTAACAACATTGTTAAGTGTGAGAAACCAGTAACATTGTATCTCCCAAATTATTAAGTCTTACTAAACATTAATTTCCCATGACTTATTTTGGCTGAAAGGTGTGATGAAATGATTCTAAGCGTGCCAGGTCTAAATGAGTATTCCATAAGACAATTTGATCAGAGTGTACATATCCCAGCAGGAAATCAGGAGAACATGTGTGCAACATTAAAGTAGAATAGACTAATATTGTGGTGAAATGATCTATCACTGGTAGTTTCTTGACACTGAGACTCTAAAGAATTTCTTTGAGGTTCATAAATATTCTTGAAGTTTCTATTTAAAATATGCATACATATATGTACATACATGCATACACATACATGCAAACATATTAATATATTCACATTAACAAACTGCATATTATATAGACAAAAACAAACCTATTTTTATCACAAAATTAGTGTTCTAGGTTTCCCTTTGACATTTTTCTTGTTTTGGTTGGGTTTTTGAGACAGGGACTCCCTGTAGGTACCTAGAACTCACTATGCAGACCAGATTGGCCTTGGTCTCACAGAGATCTGCATGCCTCTTCTTCCTGAGTGCTGGGATTAAAGAGATGTGCCACCATGCCCAGATTTCCTCTGAGAATTTTAATTCAGCTATGGTTTATCCAATGTCTAAATGTGATACTTTCAATAAGAATCATGAAATTTTCATTGAGGATACCACTAACGTTTTTGCTAGAATATTTCAAATTTTATCATTTACTTAAGAATTATTTCTAATGGTATTTTTCACAGGTCCAAACTAAGAATTACTCTGGTAATACACTACTGTCCCAAAGGCATGGCTGTTGCTTATGCTATAACTAATTGAATTTAAAAATGATAAGACTAAAACTTTTGTCATGAGAGCTGGAGAGATGTTTCAGCAGTTAAGAATATTTATTGTTTTGCCACACAACCCAGATTCAATTCCCAGTACCTGCAGAGCAGCTAACAACCATCCACAACTCCGATTCTAGAGAATCTGACACCCCCTTCTCACCTCCACAGGCATTGCACACATGTGATGTCCTTACATGCGTACAAGCAAATCACTCATACCACATAAAAATAATAAGTAAAATATATTTAAATGAAAAAAAGCTTTTCCACATATTTTTCCATTACGTAATATTATACATTTTAAAATTATAATCTCCCTCCCTCTCTCCCCCCCTCTCTCTTTCATCTTCAAATGTCCTTAGGTATCACTCTCTCCACTGGAGTTTGGTTAACCTACTAAGAGTCTCACCTTTAAAAGAGACTGACTCTTCCCTTCCCAATAGTCATCAGTTTCCAATAGTTCCTATGTAGGTTTGGGGTTTCTTGTTCACCTTCCCACATCTATACTAGAATTTTGTCTGGCCTGAGCTTACATGGTACCTGTGCATGCTGTCACCATTGCTGTGAATTATATATGAGCTGTCTGGAAAATTCTGTTTCCTTGTGTTCATACACCACCTATGGCTCTTACAACATTTCCATCCCCTCTTCTGCAATGATCCCTAAGAAGAATTTTGATGTAGGTGTCCAACTCAGGAAAAGTCAGTCTGTGGTCTCTTAATCTCTGCATGTTGGTCAGATGTGGGTTTCTCTGTGAATCACCATCTTGTGCACAAAGAAGCTTCTCTGGTGAGAGCTGAGCTGTGAATTGATCTATAGGTATAAGTCATTAGAGGTTGCTTTGATACTATATTTAGGAGAGTAATAAAGCTAGGTTCTTCCTTACTGTCTGTTACCTGTTGTATGCATGTTACACATGTTCCTAGATCGGATATCAATATCTGGTATGGATTCCATCTTATGAAGTGGACCTTAAATTGAAATAGAAGGTGATTGGTTATTCCCCTAGTAATCATGCCACTAAGTTGCACCATAGGTCATACCTTTTCATTTCAGTTGTTGAAGAATGTCTGCCCTAGGCTCCACGTATTTGAGAATTTTGTCCCCTGCTGTTTTGGGAAGTCTTAGAAGGTGTGACCATATTAGAGGAAACATGTCACTGGGTATGGGCTTAGAGAGTTCTCAAGCTTTGCCAGATCTTCAGTTGCTCTCTGCTTCCTGTGCCTGCTTGAAGATGTGAGAGGGAACTTAGCTTCTGCTCCTACTCCAGCCACCTCTGCTCCCATGCCTCCCTGCCATGATGGACTCTTTCCTTTTGGAACAATTAGCTAAATAAATTCTTTCTTTTATAAATTCCCTTGGTCATGGTCTTTTTATTACAGCAAGAGAAAAGTAGCTAATACATAGCACATCACAATGAATCTGCTCTCCTGGAATATGTCATCTTATATTAATTTCATTCTTCTTAGGAGTGGATATAATTAACATTTGATATAGTACAAAATGGATAATATTAGCATTTATTTGTGTGTACAACAAAAAGTTGTACACAGATATATTCAAATTGCTAAATGTAGTTGTAATTTGTTATTTTTTCATCACTTCATAAAATTTTGATATGGACATATAATGATACATTTATTCATGCCACTGCTGGAAAGCACTTAGGTTGCTTCTGTATTCAGATGTGTTTTGTGCAAAGCAACTGTACATGTTGAAGATACTTTCTTAGTTTCTAGTTCTCTAGATGCCATGTTGCTGTGTTTCCTGTTAGGTGTTGGCTGAGATGAAGTTTTATTTGGAGGTTCTGGGGAAAATATTTCGCTAATATTTACTGCTGTTATTGTCAGTTCTTTGTTGGCTGTGAGACTGGGAGCAAATCTCAGCTCCAAGAGGCTATATACAGTCTCTGCCATGTTGTTTTCAAACCATTTAGACCACCCTGACAAATTCTTGTATTTAATTCTCTGACATCCCAAGTTTCTGGTCTCTAAAGCTGAATTTAAATGGCTCATGGGTTTTAATAAGGCTTACATAATTTCCCTATCTTAGTATTATCTGATTTATGATTATTCATTACAGCTTTAGTTCCTTTGTAATGTAAGTTAACAAAATCTTGAGAGTGATAGTCATTATTTTTAAAAGGTCAGTCCACATCCTAGAAGTAGAGATTATAGAAAGTTGAGTATCAATGTAGAATTTTGGCATAATCTTCTCAAGTACTTAATATTTGTCTAGTGAGATGATTTTATTACTTTCTTCTTTTTAAGATCAATCCAATTGACATCCTTAAAGTGGGCATACCCCATTTGAAATTCATTACCCTTGTAACTTGATGAATTTAACCTGACATGTTGTTTAGAGGATTTCTTTATCTCATACATATAGTTCTAGCATAGTCCCTCATCTATGAGGGAGATGTTCCAAGAATCCAAGCCAAAGGCAGGTATGTCTAACA
Organism: Nannospalax galili; assembly: GCF_000622305.1. NCBI lineage: Eukaryota > Metazoa > Chordata > Mammalia > Rodentia > Spalacidae > Nannospalax > Nannospalax galili. The sequence continues at coordinate 3,207,621 of NW_008332088.1, forward strand.
TTATATATACAATGTTTATTTCTACATACATTACTATGGAACAGGTTGACTTATAACTTTAGCATTAATATATTAATAGTAATAAAAATTAATACAGGAAACAATATACTACAATATTATTCTAACATGATTGTTTACTTCTGAATATTTCCATCTAGTATTTTCCAAATAAAATGAACCATGACAACTGAAACTGTAGAATATAAAACTGCAAATATGGGGAGACTGCTCTGCTTGTTCCTTGGAGTAACTTACCATGTTTTGCTAAAATAATATACTGTATCAGAGTTTGGGACCACTGGGAAAGACTACCCAGATTCAAAAAGTTCTGAATCAACTGAATTAAGCTTTTACAATTTTATTAGAATTTTAAAGAAAAAGAAAACCTCTGGTCAGGCGAGCTGGTAACTGTGGCAGCTGCCTTAAGGAGGTAAATGATGGGAAGGAAGGAAGGAAGAAAGAAAACCATGAAGTCATGCAGGTTTAGAGCCTGTGTGGGTGATCAGACATGTGGCTGACTGGCAGCCACATGGCTGGGAGGAGGAAACTTTAGAGAAAGTAAAGAAATACAAGATGCTAGAGGCAGCCCAAAGCCTTAATAAAGCATGTTTAGTAAGAAAGGCATGAAGAACCAAAAGGGAAATAACACCTGCTGAAGGATTCAGAAAGTCAGGCAGACTTACAGAGACCTATATGACTGGCTCGTCCAAAGTTCTGTGCTAGTAAGCAGAATTCCAGGCAGAAAAATTCACTATCTCATTAATGCACTAGGTTTTCCACCTACCTATTTAAAATGACCAGCCTTCCTAGGGGTGGTCCTATGACAAAATGATTGACAAGTTAAATTTACTCAAAATGGAGGTGCTTTAGATATTACAATACTGTTTATCTTTAATTTCTTTTTTCTTTTTTGCATGTGTTGCATGCATGTGTGCTGCATTTCCATTTGCTTGCAATACATGTGTTTGCAGTTGTGTATGCACGTGTGTGTAGGTACATTTGGAAGACCCAAATTGATTTCCTGTCTTTTTCAGTCACTCTCCACTTTACTTCTTAGGGCCTGGAAAACTCACTGAACCTGCAGCTCCGCAACTCTGGCCAGTCTAACTAGCCACCTTGACTTGGAAATACCCTGTCTCTCATTCCTGAGTGCAGGGATTATAGGCAGCTATTATGCTTGCTTGGCTTTTACTTGAGTGCTGAGGATCCTTACCCCAGTCCTCACACTTATACATAAAGCATTTTTCCAGTCCAGATACTTGTTTTTTTTTTTTTTTTGGTGTGTGTGTGTGTGTGTGTGTGTGTGTGTGTGTGTGTGTTGTTTGTTTGGTTTTTTTGGGGGGGGCGGGAATTTGTTTTGTTTTTTTTTTAATTTTTACAAAAACTTTATTGAAGAAAAAAAAACAGATACTTGTTTTATAGAATAAATTGAATGACATTCTCCTTTAGTTTTTCAAAAAAATATTTTGTACATTACTGATTTTTTTTTCTGTTTTTGTAAAATAATTAAGCAATACAGTTGAGTAGAAGGTGGTATTATTTTAAGGGGAAAATGGGGCAAGCAAGATTAAACAGGCAGTATGGGTAGAAAGGATGAATTCAAGTCAATTGACACATAGGCACACACAAATATGAAAATATCATAATGAAATCAATAGGTATGTATGTTAAATTTAAAACGTTGAATGATATGAAGACTGAATTAATCACAAACACCACAAAAAGTTGTATACAGAGATGTACAATTGGTCATTGTGAGAAAATAAGAGTCCAGAGGACTTATCCCTAAATGGGACACCTATATCAAAACCTCTCCTCCCAAGGCTCAGGGATCACTGCCTAAGAGGAAATGGAAAGAGTATAAGAGCCACAGGTAGTAAATGAAAACAACCAAATCGTGTTGTAGTGACAACATGTACAAGACAAAAAAAATCTGCATGGATCTTCGAGTTGAACAAGAAACCCCAGCCCCAGCATAGAATTTATTGGCAATTGACAGCTGCTCAGAAACAGTGAGTCAGTTTTATTTAAGGGTGTGATATCACTGGGTAGGTTAAACAGGATGCAGGGAGTGGACTCAGACTTATGAACATTTGGGAACCCAAATTAAACGCATCGGGCTTTAAACATAATAATAAAATAGGCCATGAAGTTGGGAGTGGGGTTTGAGGGGATGGTAGTTAGGTGGGGTGGAAATGGTGGAGGCAGTCTGAATATGATCAAAATACATTATAGGAAATTCTCAAAGAATCATTAAAAATATTTACAAAATGAAATTAAGAATAACTGAATAATAAATTTTATATTTTTAAATGAATGTTTTACATTTTTATATGTAATAAGTACATGGTTATTCAGTTTTTCTATTGTTTTTGTTTTCCATTTTAATTTTTTTTATGTGTTTGTTATGTCTGCACATACTTAAGTACACCTGTGTTGTGTAATGCCTGCAGAGGACAGAAGAGGGCGTCAGATCCTCTGGAACTAGAGTTACAGATGATTGTTAGCCAGCATGTGGGTGCTGGGATTTGAAACCAGGTCTTCTGAAAGACCAGCCAGTGCTCTTAATTGCTGGGTCATTTCTCCAGCCCCCTGTTTGTTCTTTTTCAGTAGCAGTTGATGTGCATTCCTCTCCAGAGAATTTTTACCTAATTTTTCAGATGTAATATCACGTTTCTTATGTTATGTTATCTACATAATGCTTTTAGAATCTTTAGAAATGGCTTGTTTTCTAGTACTAATTTTGATGACTTTTCTCTTTTTATCTTGATCAGAAAAAATTGACTTATTTCATCCTTTTACATTTAATTCATTACATATTTATTTGTTGATTACATTGTTCATAGCTTTATTATTTTTACTTTTATGTATTTATTTTGGATTCACTTGGATTTATTTTGGATTCATTTATTTATTTATTTTGGATTTATTTGGATTCTGGCCTAGAACTTGTGAACCATCTCTCTAAGTCTCCAAGTGCTAGAATTATGCAAATGCATAAAGATATCCAGCTTTAGTTTAGCAAATTGTCTTGTTTTTTTTTTTTTTTTTCTGCTTCATTTTAGTTTCCTGTTCTTTCCTAAGTTACTAGAATATGCGGTGAATCATTTTTTTAGTAAGAAACTGAAGGGTTCAAAATAAGAAGTATAATCATAATCATGTATCAGAAATAATGATGTCCGTCTCCCCTAATTACTATTGCTGTGATAAAACACTGGTGAGAGGAAAGGGTTAATTTCACCCTACTCTTCCAAGTGGGGTCTTTCCAAGTGATAGCCCATCACTGAGGGAAGCCAACTCAGGAACTGAAGCAGGGCAGGAACTTGGAGGGAGGAACTGAAGCACACACCATGGAGGAATGCTGCTTCCTGGCTTGCTCCTCTGGTCTCAGACCGCTTTCATACATAAACTTGAGCCACCTGCCCAGGGGTGGCACTACCTATAATGCGCTGGACCCTTCCACATCAGTTAGCAGTTAAGAAAATGCCTCATAGACATGCCACAGCCAGGAAGAAAATATATCAAAAAGAGTTCTCTCTTTTTAGTTGTGTCAAATTGACAACTGAAGCTATTTAACACAACATTTATACCTGAATTCCCTTCAATGAGGGTTCAGTTTACACTGTAAATTCCACTTTGAATTTGCATTTACTTTCAGATTCCCCTTTTATTTAAAAAAAGGTTTTAATTAACTTGTTTTCATTGACAATTTCATACATGCATATAATGCATTCCGATTACCATTACTTCCAACCATATCATCTAGTCCCATCCCTTTTATCCATTCACTCATATACAAGACCATTTCTCATTCATGTATTTTAGTTTTGTTTTGTGACCAATGAGTTTAACCAGGATCTTCCTAAATTCCACACACCTTCAATCTTATTCTCCTCTCCTTCTTAGAATAAACTCATGGACTGCTCTTCTAGGTCTGGCCAACATGGTTTTCTTGAGTATAAGCCTATTACAGATTTTCACTGGCTCATAGCAGTTCATTTATAAACATATTTCATGTTTGTATGTATGAGTGTGTGTGCGTGTGTGTGTGTATATGTGTGTGCTTGTGTTTGTATATGAGTAAAGAATACAGGTGCATATGTACCATAGCATGCAAGTGGAGACAGAGGACAACCTCAGTTGTCCGTCTTTACCTTCCACCTCATTGGAGAGAGTGTCTCGTCTTTGCCACTGCATATTCCAGGCTACCTGGCTCCTGAGCACCCATGGATTTTTTGTATTTCATCTCCTTACAGCAGGACTGGCATTACAGGTGATGCTACTATGTATGCCTCACTTTACATGGGTACTGGGGATCTGAACTCAGGTCCCCAGGTTGTATAGGGAGTACATTTACTCACAAATCTATCTCTCCAGCTGCCATATTAATTCTTTTTATTCCTCAGCACATTCTTTTCTATACCTTACAGAGTTTTTTTTTTTTTTTTTCGAAATTAAGTCTCATTTCCATTGTCGTAACTGTAACCTTAGATTTCTCATTCTATAACACGCTGCCAAAACCCTTTTTGATTTGGCAAAATTTAGTCTCTCTCTCTAGACTATACTCTTAATTTCATTTTTCTCAAATACCACTTTTATGATGTGTATTTGATTGGAGCAAAAAAATTAATCTAGCACACTGTTATTGCTAGTTGTTTTTGTATTTTTCCCATTCTTAATATAATTTCTTCCTATTTCCCTAATGATGTATATATTTAATGGAATGAATTTTAACTACCCTGGTCCTGTGATCCTGTCAGGTGATTGCTTTGCTTTCTGAAAAAGGCTCTTATATTTAGTTTTCCCCAGAGTCAAATGGAAAGCTAATCATGTAGTTAGATCAAAACAATGTATGTATTGATTGATTACTTAATAAAAATCAGCATGTTTTATTATTTGAGCTGTTATGTAGAAAATCAGAATATGATAGCTAATATTAAAATAAAATGTCACAGGGTTTGACTTTAGAAGAAACCTTTAGAGAAATTAAAGGTTTTAAAATATGTGTGAGCTATGGATTGAATTTTGTTATAAGTCATTCACCATAAGTTTAGATGGATCATGTGGCAGAAGTGTGAAGAAACAAGGATAGAAGTTTTCCATTTCATTGCATCTCCTCCCACACCTTATAGCTGTCAGGAGCTCTAAGGTGTGTGAGCCAGTTAGTCATTGCACAACTTCAAAGTGGCATTTGTCCACTTATTCCAAGAACCATGACTAACAGGAATTCAGAAAGCCTCTTTCCTGTGCATATAAGTTGAAAAAGAAAATGTTGCTTTGCCCACATTCTGAAATTATTCCCCTTTCAGTGAGAGCAGTATGCATATTTTGAGCTGCAATGCTTTCTTATCTTTTGAGGCCAAAGAATAATTTTGTGTCCTTATTTGGGAATAACCTCAAATTCCAGGACTTAAGGGTCTTTATTTAAATGTCTATGTAATACTCTGTGCTAGCAGGATTGTTTACTTTACTGAGAAAAAGAAGATTATGAAAAATAGATAAAAAAGAACCTGAAGCTATTATGGATTGTGTTTGGACTGGTCAGTAATTATAAAGTTAAAAAAAAAAAAAAGATGTCTGTGGAAGAGTAACTGCTTCTAATCCTAGCAAATATTCACATGATTTTATTGGAAAACAGTTGAATGTTTTTCCACTTTGGGTGAAACTTGAGTATGAATAATGAATGCATTGTATATAAAATAAATTTTGAAGTGAAGTATGAGGAAAAAATGATTATTAAATGCCTAAGGGTAAAGAGGCAGCAAACTATTTTCCTAAAACACCAGAGAAGAACGCATATGTAATGGGAAAAGAATTGGCGTGTGTGGGCATAGCAAGACTGAAGGTGTATCTCAGCATTTTGTAATGAACAGTGAGACTAAAGGCACAAAAACCCTGCTTTGAAGGCAGGACATGTCTATAAACAAAGCACAGTGGTTTGAGAATGGTTTGTTTTTTTCATCCAAGCTTTGAATGTTGAAATGTACCACTCATGGTAAGGCTTTAAGAGTATGGAACGTTGATTTTTAGGGATAGATAATATAATTAGCGAATAGGTCTGATATTTGAATCCTTATCACTTGATAAAATGAGAAGCCCAGAAGAAACAAAAATATGCTTTTCTTGCCGTGTGATGTTCTGTGATGCATTAGGAATTTGACAAGAATTATTTTAACCTCCCTTTGCATCCCTGGGTTTCACAGCCTCCAGCTTCCTGGTGCCAGCATCTTTCCTGGGTAAATCCCATGGTGCCCACTGTGCCTTGACTCCCCCAGCCTCATTCACCCTCCCAGGTCCCCCAACCTATCTTCCTCCTGGCCTTGGTACTGGCCCATTTCTTGTCTTGGCACCCAAGACCCCTGGGCTGAATTCTTGTCCCAGAGTCCCCACTGCTTCCTAATCCTTTGCATCCAGACCAACCCACTTCCTCCTTGTGGTCCACAGGAGCCCTCTGGGCCTAGTCCCTCCCCCACCTCACTTTGCATTCCTGGGCTGCACAGCCACTGGCTTCCTGATGCTGGCATCTTTCTTGGGTAAGTCCTGTGGTGTCCACCGTGCCTTTACTCCCCCAGCCTCACTCACCCTCCCAGCTCCTCCACTTCATCTGTCCCCCTAGCCTGGGTACTGGCCCACTTCTTGTCTTGGCACCCCAGACTGCTGGGCTGTCCTTTTGGCACAAAATCCCCACTGCTTCCTGATCTTTTGCATCCAGACCAACCCAGTTCTCCCAGTAGTCTCCAGGAGCATTTGGGGCCTCTTCCCACCACCTACCTCCCTTTACATTCCTGGATGGCACAGCCACCAGGCTCTTGGGACCAGAGTCTTTCCTGGGCACTGCTCCTAGGCCAGCACACCCCCAAATTTCTGAGGTCAGCATTTTTCCTGGAGGGATCCAGATCTTAGAAGAAAGCCTGAGAGCATCTGATCCTCATCTGACTTGGGCCTCTGTGGGAACTCCTGAAGACAAAAGCAATTTGGCCATTCCAATATAAAATCAAAAGAGAGAACCTGAAGCCTAGACCAACCAGC
>NW_008332088.1:3214725-3243415 GCF_000622305.1 Nannospalax galili
AACTCAACAAAGGAAGGCTTGAGTCTCACACAAGAATCAGAAACCTCAAAAGAAATCCACATGTCAAAGTCATAGAGAAAAAATAACATGCAAAACCAAAATAATATGTCCTCACCAAGTACCAAGAGTCCTATAGAGGAGTACAATGAGAATGCTCTAGGGATAAAACAGGGAGTAGAAGTCAAAAGAAGAATTATAAACATGATAAAAGAATTCAGTGAATTTAAAGAACACACAAACAAAGAAATCAAAGAACTGAAGGAAAACAGGGATAAACTTCTGAATGAATTCAGAAAAGTGCTAGAAACATTGAAGACTACTCAGGCTGAAATGAAGAAGGAAGTGAAACGCTCAGTAAGCCAATTAGAAATGACAGGAAAAAATAGGATGAATAAAATAGAAAACAGAATATCAAGACTGGAAGATAAAGTGGATGAAACTCAAACAAAGGTTATGAAAATTTTAAGAAAATATAAGAATGGCATATTTAGAATTGTGTGACATCATAAAAGACCAAAATAACAAACCATAGGCATATTGAAAAAGAAGAATCTCAATATAATGGTATGGATCAGAACTTCAAAAGGATTGTAGAAGAAAACTTCCCCAAATTAAAGAAATACATGACCATACAAATACAAGAAGCATATGAAACACCAAATAGATAGGACCAGAAAAGAAACTCTCCATGGTACATCATAGTAAAAATACTAAATGTACAGAACAAAGAGAGAATACTGAAAGCTGCAAAAGAAAAACAAGTCACATACAGCTGACTTTTTATTTCAAACTATGAAAGCCAGAAGAGCCTGGAACAAAGTATTCTCAGTTCTAAATGACCACAGATGCCAACCCAGATTACTTTACCCAGGCAAAATATCTATTATAGTCAAAGGGGAAAGAAAAATCTTCCATGACATAAATAGACTGAAAGAATTCATGTCCACGAAATTATCCCTTCAGAGAGTTCTTGAAGCAATACAAAGAGCTGAAAAAAGGAACAACTATACCCTACGGTTTATGGAAAGACTCTCAATGAGTGTGTAACTGTGGAAATGCCCAGCTATACCATGAATGTGAACAGAAATTAAAATGACAGGATTCAACACACATATTTCATTAATAACTTTAAATATCAATGGACTGAACTCCCCATTCAAAAGACACAGACTGGTTGAATCAATTAAGAAACAAAACCTGGGCTGGAGAGATGGCTCAGCAGTTAAGAACACTAACAGATCTTACAGAAGACCCAGGTTCAATTTCCCGCTCTCACATGGCAGCTAACAACTGTCTGTAATTCCAGTTCTAGGGGAACCAACAGCCTCTTCTGTCCTCTGCAGGCAATGCACGACACAGGTGCACTTACCTACATGGAGGAATAACACTCATACGCATAAAATAAAAATAATAAATAAAATATTTAAAAAATATATTCTTAGAAAAAGAAACAAATCCCATCTTTTTGTTGCCTGCAAGAAACTCATCTCACTTTTAAGAACAGGCACTACCTTAAGGTGAAAAGATGGCAAAAAATACACTAACCTAATGGTTCTAAGAAGAAAGTAGGTGCTGTAATTTTAATATATGATAAAAAAACATTAAACTAAAATTAATCAGAAGAGATAAAGAAAGCCACTTCATTCTGATCAAAGGAACAAGAAAACAAGAAGATATTATAATCATGAACATATATTCACCAAACTCTGGCATAACCACCTTCATAAAAACAATACTACAGGACTTTAAGACCCAGATTAATTCCAACTCAATAATAGTAGGGAACTTCAATACCCCATTGTCTCCATTAGATAGGTCAACAAGGCAGAGAATTAACAGAGAGACACGTGAATTAAACAATACCATGTATCAAATGGACTTAACAGACATCTCCAGAATATTCCACCCAAGCTCCAAAGAATATAGTTTCTATTCAGTACCCCATGGAACCCTCTCCAATATCAACCACATATTGGGGTTAAAAAACAAACCTCAACAAATACAAAAAGATTGAAATAATTCCATGCATCCTATCAGACCACAGTGTAATAAAGCTGAAAATCAACACTACAAGGAATCCTAGCATAAAATCTTTATGCATGAATGCATAGAGATTAAACAACACACTCCTGAATGATGAATGGTTCAAAGGAGAAATTAAGAAAGAAATAACATTCTTGAAACTAAATGAAAATGACAATACAACACAACAAAATCTCTGGAACACATTGAAAGAAGTCCTTACAGGGAAAGTTATAGCTCTAATTGCCTAAATTAAAAAATTGGAAAGAACACAAATAACTGATTTAACATTGCAACTCAAAGCACTTGAAAAGCAACAACAAATGAAACCTAAACTGAACACATAAGAAGAAATAATAAAAAACAGAGCCAGAATTAATGAAATAGAAACAAAGAAAAAAAAAATATGAAGAATCGATGAATCCAAGAGCTGGTTATTTGAAAACATAATCAAGATTGACAGACCAGTAGCCCAATTAAACAAAAACAAAAACAAAAACAACAAAGAAAGAGCACCTCCAAATCAACAGAATCAGAGATGAAAGGGGGAAAGGGGGAACATCACAACAGAAACCAAATAGACCCAGAACATTATAAGGCAATACTTTAAAAACCTATATGCTATTATTAAATTTGAAAACCTAAATGAAATGGACAGCTATCTAAAAACACGAGAACCATCAAAACTAAACCAAGAAGAGATTAACAGCTTAAACAGAACCACAACACATAAGAAAATTGTAATACAGTAATACAAAACCTCCTAGCTAAAAGAAGCCAAGGACCAGAAGAATTTACAGCAGAATTCTACCAGACAGTTATAAAAGATCTGTGTTCAACACTACTTAATTTATTCAAAAATAGAAATGGAGGGAGATCTTTCAACTTCCTTCTATGAAGCCAGCATCACTCAATACCAAAGCCAGCTAAAGGTACAACCAAAAAAGGAAACTATAGACCTATATCCTTAATGAACATAGATGTAAAAATTCTCAATAAAAAAAACTTGCAAACTGCATACAGACAAACATCAAAAAGATCATCCACCATGATCAAGTCAGGTTTATTACAGAGATGCAGGGATGGTTCAATGTATGTAAGTCAATAAACATCATAATTCATATAAATGGGCTCAAAGACAGGAAATGCATGGTCATCTCAATAGATGCAGAGAAGGCCTTTGACAAAATTCAACATGCATTTACGTTCAAAGTCATAGAGGGAATTGGACTGGAGGGAACATACCTCAACATAATTAAAGCGATATACAACAAACCTACAACCAACATCATTCTAAATGGAGAAAAACTGGAAGCATTTCCATTGAAATCAGGAAACAGAGAAGAATATCCACTACCTCCACTCCTCTTTAACATAGTGCTTGAAACTCTTGTAAGAGCAATAGGACAAGAGAAGGAATTGAAGGATTAATAATTGGAAAGGAAGAGATCAAATTATCCCTTTTTGCAGATGGTATGATATTATATGTAAGAGATGCCAAAAACTTCAGCAGAAAACTCCTCGAAATTATTAACGCATTCAGTAAAGTGGCAAAGTTCCTAAATTAATCTACAAATCTGTAGCCTCTCTATATACCAATAACAAGTATTCAGAGAAAGAGTACATGGAAACACTCCCTTTCACAATAGCTGCCAAAAATAAAAATAAATAAATAAATAAATAAAAATATCTTAGAATAAACCTGACCAAAGATATTAAAGGCCTCTACAATGAAAATTTTAAATCCTCAAAGACAGACATTGAGGAAGACATCAGAAGATGAAAGGGCTTCCCATGCTCATGGATTGAAGAATTAAAATTGTGAAAATGACCATCATACCAAACACCATTTATAGATTCAATTCAATGCCAATCAAATTCCCCATGGCATTTTTCACAGAATTGGATAAAACTCTTCCTAAGATTCATATGGAAGTACAAAATACCTCAGATAGCCAAAGCATCCCTGAGCACTAAGAACAATGCTGGGGGGATTACTATGACAGATTTTAAACTGTATCACAGAGCTATAGTCATAAAAAGAGTATGATGCTGACACAAAAGATGGACCCATAAATCAATGGAACAATATTGGAAATGCAAATATGAGCACATGCAATTCCAGCCTCAGGATATTTGACAAAGGGGCCAAGAGCATTCACTTGAGGAAAGGCAGCATGATCAGCAAAAGGTGCTGCCAAAACTGGATCTCCACCAGTACAAGAATGAAAATAAACCCCTATCTTTCACCTTGCACAAAGGTCAAATCCAAATGGATTAAAAACGTCAATTTGAAGCCTGAAACTCTGATACTCTTAGAAGAAAGCATTCACCATACTCTACAAGATATATGTGTAGGAAAGGGTTTTCTAAACTCGACATCAGTTGCTCAGGAAAAAGGGTCAAGAATCAACAAATGGGACATCATTAAACTAAAAAGGTTCTGTACACCAAAAGAACCAACCAAGAAAGTGAAGAGAAAACCCCAGAATGGGAGAAAATCTTCACCAGCAACACCTCTGATGGAGGTTTAACATCCAGAATTTATAATGAACTCAAAAAACAAAGAATCAAGAAAGGAAGTAACCCAATTAAAAGATGGGCTAAGGAGCTGAAAAGAGAGTTCTCCAAAGAGTAAAGACAGCTAAGAAGCATCTTAAAAGGTGTTCAATATCACTAGTAATTAGGGAAATGCAAATTAAAACCACTTTAAGATTTCATCTTACCCCAGTCAGACTGGCCAAGGTCAAGAGAACAAATTAAATGAAATGTTGGAGAGGATGTGGAGAAAGGGGGAAGCTCATCCGTGCTGGTGGGACTCCAAAATTGTGCAACCCCTATGGAAAGCAGTGTGGGAAATCTTAAAAACTACAAATGAACATTCCATTTGGCCCAGTCATACCACTCCTTTGCGTATACCCAAAGAACTCATCCTATTGCAGAGACAATTGTACATCCATGCTTGTTGCTGTTCTTTACACAATAGCTAAGAGATGAAAGTATCCTAAGTGTCCCTCAACTGATGAGTAGATAACAAAAATGGGGTTCATTTATACAATGGAGTTTTCCTCAGCAGTAAAGAAAGATGAAATCATGAAATTCACAGGTAAATGGATGGAAGTAGAAACTGTAATACTAAGTAAAGTAACATGGGCTCAGGAAAAAACAAAACAAAACAAAAAACAAATAAAAAAAGAAAAATGACATATATTCTCCCTCATTTGTGGATCCTAGCACCAAATCCTGAAAAGTGAGTATGTATCCAGACATAACTACAGGAATGAGGATAATGAAAAGGAGCCAGAGAAGTAAAAGAAAAGAACGAATTTGAAAGATAAGAACAGTAGGAAACAGGCATTAATAAGGGAGGTATTGATAAAAATGGGATTATTTTAGGGGGGAGAGGGAAGGTTATACAAGGAACCTAAGGGATTATGGTGGTTTCAATGAAAACGTACCCTATAAGCTCCAAGTATTTGGACGTTTAACAACCCAGATGCTGGTACTGTTTTGGGCGGTGTCAGAAGGTGCGGCTATCTTGGAGGAAGTGCATCACTGGGGGTGGGCTTAGAGAGTTCTTAAGCCTTGCTGTCTTGTTTCCTGTGCCTGCTGGAAGATGTAGAGCTTAGCTTTCACTGTCCCTCCTCCAGCCAAATCTGCTGCCATGCCTCTCTGCCAGGACAGACTGAAACTCCCCAGGAACCATAAGCTCAAGTTAATTTTTCCTTCTATAACTGTTTTGGTCATTGTTTCTATCAAAGCAACAGAACAGTGACTAATGCATGGATAAAGGGAGAGAAGGAGCTCAAGAAGGTGGGACCATAGGAGAAGGCTATTATTATGGGAGAAATGGGAAAAATGGGGGTACTTTAAATGGGGAAACCATGGTGGAAGGGTTAGGCAATGATAGAGATAAATAATGCCTAGCTAGTTTAAAAAAAAAAAAAAACAGAGGGTGCCATATTAATTGAACAACCTACTGACAAATTATACATGCAACTAGCTCAAGGAATATAACTGCTATCTAGGCAAAGTTTATCTGAGAACGTTTGGTCTTTGCCCAAGCTTTATCTACATGGCACATGGTAATTAAAAGTACCAGACTGGTGGAAGTAACATTCTTGGATGTTTAACAGCCATACTTTGAGGCCTACACTAATTTGGTCACAGGAACATAAATGACAGTTTTTGCTCCTTGCCCTCCTAGGTCAACTAAGTTCCAGGGGACTACAAATATCTCTCAAAATGTCCTGTAACTGTCCTGTCCTCTTGATCAAGGAGTCCAAGGAGACCCCAACAGATGGACTTGAACCAGTGTCCAGTCTACAAAGTGGAGGGTCAACACAGAGGAACCATTTCCTCTCTGCTTCCAAGTGAAGCCAGCCATGGTCGAGCAGTACATTTGACTTATCTTCATATAGATAGAACTGATAAATGAAAGAGCCAGGGGTTCCTCCCAAGCCCATGAACCCCTGGGAACCTATCCTCAAACGGCTTTAAGTGTAAAAATAAATTGGTTTATCTGGTACCACTGTAGGGTCTTAAACACCCAAAACGAAAGTATAACCAAAGATTAAAGGGGACAATATATTTTTTATGAATCCATGTATATAGCTAAAGGCTGCAAAACAAGAAAAAAATGTCAGATAGGAAATATCTTTCTTTGAGTTGTTGGCCAGGTGGCCCAAGAGACTCCCAGACAGTAACCCAGCATAGAACTGGGAAAATGAGCAGAAAGACACCAACCTTATCTAAAGGAATATTGGCAGCAGCTTGCTACTAGATGAGAAACAGCTGATCTTCTTAAAACAAGGAATGCTAGATAGGCTAACTACATTCAGCAGATGGACAAGCACTGGGGAACAGCTGGGGGCACCGATAATACAGTGGACAGTAACAGGGATAACAGAGTATATGGGCCCCAGTGTGTTGGGGTGAGCTATGGGAGGGTGCCATTTGGGAAGAGAGTATATAGATGAATGAGATTGTTTGGGATGTTCTGTATGAAATACACACACAAAAAATCAACAAATAAAAATCATGAGTTATATTTAAGAAAAAAGCATAAATATTTTCTTCATGTTAATTAGAAGAGATGAAAAATATTACCATTGAAATCTACTTGATAACTTTATATCCATGCTCAGGTGCCAAGGATCTGAGTGTAACTGACTGTGACGAGTAATAATCAGATACATAGAGATTAGAGACTAAATGTTAGTAGCATTAAAAATGAGTTTTTCTATATGAAACAGTATGTTTTAAAATGAAGTGGAGATCTTTTTTAAATGTTAAAACCTCATTCAATTTTTTTGTCTGACAGGGTTTATACTGAGACTGTATTAATTAAACTGTGAACCTAAAAATTTACAGCCACTTTTTAAAGAGATGCATCTTTGCTCTGGAATCGTTACTGAATATGTTAATGCTTTAATGAAATGTTTTTTCTCTTCATGTGGTTATTAAATAAATAGTTAAAAAATAAATAAATAAAAAGAATTATTTCAGCAGACAAGCCTCTCAACTTTGTTCCCCCAGAATTATGATTCAAAATACCATTTTTTAACTGATGCACCTTATAGTATTGTATCATTAGCAACAAAACTGAACTGATACATAGTCTAAACTGGGTAATAAATGTAGAAAAGTCAATTAAATACTGGATTTTTGTTTATTCATCTGGAAAATCATGATGCTGTGGTCTACCCACAGTGTCAATATAATGTTTTTGATTCCCTGATTGATTTGCTCTTGCACCCAGAACTTCAGGCATACTAATTAAGCACTTTGCCTCAGAGCCACATCTGTAACCACTTTATGTAACTTTAGAACGGATGCCACTGCTCATATTATTGTACATATTTGTCAGTTCCACAACTTCTTCAGTAGGTCTCTGTGGCTTTTATGAATAGTGATACTAATACAAAGTAAAGATATATTAAGCTAAAGAACACTTATCAGCCTGGATTTCATCAGATATAAACAAAATATAAAGAGCAACATTGCTATCAAGCAGCAGTCCAAGGAAATGATGTAAATTTAAGCTAAGAAATTTAACTAATGCCAACCAACTATTCTACCCAGTCTTTGTGTTCTGTGAGCTGGACACTAGATGGGACACCCAAACTGTGCAGAATCCTGTAATCTCAAGTACACATGCAGGAAGCCCCACTACATTAAAACTGAGGATGGTCTGATGTCTTGTGAACCAATCTAGGGATCACTGCTCACACCTGCTGTGACTACAGCTCCTGCCACATAAGGAAAATGTCCTGTAGAATCTGATGAGTTCTCCATAGAATTCTGGAGAATGACAGCAAGAACCTTCTAATGCTATGGGTTTGCTCTAGGATCAGAAGTTGCACCTAATCATGACTGAGCTGGGATTACTTCTGACACCCTGTTTGCACGTCAACACAAGGTAAGTCCAAAACTGACCCTAAAGCACATTTTAACAGGTACACAACCTAACAAGTTGGGGTAACAGCAGTTGAAGTCCAAACACCCACTCAACGAAGGTGAGAGCAGGTATTCACATCACAAAGCACCACCTTGTGACCTAACTCTGCAAGCCGAGGCCCCATCAATGAAACAAAAACAAAATGAATGACCAAGACATGTCTCCACCAGAAATCAATACCCTCATAATAATGTTCCCTGAGAAATGCAACTCAGATGACGCACAACGCAATGATTTCAAAATAGCAGTTATAAATACAATGAACTCAAAGAGGGTATGCATAAATTCTGGAATGGAGGAAAAGAAAACACAAATAATAAGATGAATGAAATGAAGAAATTAAACATAGAAAACAAAGACAGAATATCTGAAGAAAAGCTAAACTGAAATAAAACATGAAAGGAAAAAAATCAGTCAGTGAAATAAAAAACACTAATGGGAGGCTTCACCAATAGAATGGAACTAGAAGAGAGAGACCTGAAGATAGGTTCAGAAAGTCAGTAAAAGAAAATAAATCTGAAACAAAAAGATAAAGAAAATACAAAAACCCAGGAACTAAACATAAGAATTTTAGGACATTATCAAAAAGAAAATTTATGAATTATAAGGATAGAGGAATGAGGAGAAATCCATGGTAATGGAATAGAAAATATTTCCAACACAATCATAGAAGAAAATTTCCTAAATTTGACAGATGGTTAATATCTAGAATATACAAAGAACACAAACACACATATGCATGCACACACACACACACACACACACACACACACACACACACACAAGTAAGCATCAAAAAACAAACAGTCCAGTTAAAATATGGGGACAAGAATTCTTAAAAAATACAATGCAATGGCTGAGAAGAATTTTTTAAAAAAGTATTCAGTAGGCCTTAACTATGTAATTACTTAGCATTAACTAAATGTAAACTACTTTGACATTTCAAGGTGCCCCATTCAGAATGGATAAGAAAATAAATAACAAAAAAAAAAAAAGAAAGAAAAATAAATGCTGGTGTAGCCGTGGGGGAAACAGAAAATTTATTTACTCTTTGTAGGAGTGCAAACCAGTATAACCAGTATGGAAATCATTGTGAAAGATCCTTAAGAATCTAGTAATATATCTCCAACATGATGCACTGTAAGTCAAATTCATTACGGGAGGCGCAGGTGGCATTCAATCACCTCCTCCCATGGTCCTTCAGACAACCTGAGCAAGGAATTCTCCAAACCCTGGTTTGAAGAATCTTAACAAATTTATTGGACTTGCTAACTGAACTTGGGATGTTGGTTTACTTACGGATGAATGAGTGCTCCCTCATTCACAGCTGTGTTCAAAAGTCCACACCCAGACATAAATCCTGCAGTTCTGGACAGCCTCACAAAGATGGCAAGAGACCAGCCTCGTGGTTTTTGCAGCTTTTATACCCGTAGCCTCTCCCCTGCAAGCAGCTATGGTCAACCAATTGGCTGGAAGAGGGAAGGGGAGTGGCTTCTTTGCAGAGCATGGGAAGGAGGTGGGCCTATGGCTTGTCATCACAGGGTCACCTATACCACATTTTGGCATATACCCAAAGGACTCTATTTCCTCATACTTGCTCATCCATGTTCACTGTTGCTCTATTCACAATAGTCAGAAATGGAAACAACCTAGATGTCCTTCAAGTGACACATGGATAATGGAAATGTGGCACATTTGCACAATGGAATATTCTTCAGCTGTTAAGAAATAGAAAATTATAAAATTCACAGGTAAATAGATGGAGTTCAAAACAATCATCCTGACTGAGGTAACCTAGATACCAAAACACAAACCTGGCATGTTTGCTGTCATATGTGGATTCTAGTTTTGAATCTTTGACTATGCATATTTTATTTGAAACAATTATAGAGACCAAGAAGCTAGTAAAGGAACATGGAGTTCACAAGTAGAGGGATAATATATAATGTAACGATATAGCAGGAAGAAATGGAATAATGGAACAGAAAATGTTAAACTAGATGGTGGATGGGAGGGCCGGGTAGAAGAGGGAATGGGGGGAGGGATAACTAACACTAAAGGTCTTTTGAAAAGTCAAATGAAAACCTATTATTGTAGAATCTTCCTGAAACATATACATATACATATATAAAAAGAGTTTAAATACCCTACCTTATAACAACAGAGAGTGGGGATGGAGTCTGTCCTAGATAATACAAGCTAGCAAATAAAAAATCCAGTGCTGGTAAGGTGTTATCTCTTTTGGAGTTGCTGATCAGTGGGATTCCATATACCTCGAAACATTGCAGCCTAGTGACTTTGTTCTTGTTTATCCCCTCCAAGTTGACAGTAAGACCCTACTGATGAGCACACCACATATTTGAATCACAGAACATGCTACTGAAATGAGAGAGATCTTCTTGATTGGATCATCTGAAGCTGGAAGACACACCCTAAATGTGGGTGTTACCTTCTGATGGCAGCCAGTATAAAAGGCCATGGCAGAGGAGAACACCATGTAACGTGGTGTTACAAACCTAGAAGCTTCATCCCTACTAGCTAGATTTCATAGTACAGAAAGGTGCTATGCATGCTAATGGGGGAGAAAATTTTTCATTAATCTTATTCAGCTGTGAATCTAGAATGTTACGGTAGTGACTAGCCTGGCAAGAAATGCTGGTTGATGCAATAGTGGCACAAATGTTATGGGAAAAACCAAACACTTTTGGATTGGATTTAAGCATGCTACAAGAGATGGAACACATATCTGGTACTGTTAGGGCCAAAAGCATTGGATGGATGGGTCACAGTCCCTAGAAAAGAACCTACTACCATTATTCTGCTAAACGGGCATAGTATTAAACTGATTCCTTAACACACACACACACACACACACACACACACACACACACACACACACACATACGTGCAGACAATAGGAGACTGTGGATTGCTAGCCCTAACTGGAAAATCTATATGACACTCCTCCCTCCAAAGCTTAGAGATTGTTGGAGAAGAGGGTTGGAAAGATTTTAAAAGCCAGAGGCAGTGCATGACTATAATGAAACAGTGCTTTCTGAACACAACAGTACAATTGCACATATGAACTGGAAGTGGTTGTGAAAGCATGAATAAATTCTGTGAGAACTCAAATCAGATAAAATCACAGCATGAAATGGGTTGGGGTTATATGAAGCCCTACCCCTAGCTAAGGTGTTATTGACAACTGATAGCAGCTGGCAGGGGAGAGAGAGTCAGTTTTCTTTAATGGTGTGATCCCTGGTAGATCAACCATATCCCAGGCAATAGCCCCACACCCAAGTGTATTTTGGCAACAAAAATTTACTCAATGGGTTTTAAATGAAAAAAGGAGGGGTATGAATTTGAATGGGCAATGAGCTGGGGGTAGATCTGGGAGAATTTGAGGGAGGGTGGTTAAATGTGATCAAATACACTAGAAGAAATTCTCAAAAAATGAACACTGGGATAGAAGAATTGGTGTTAAGGAAAATTGACTTACAGGATCAATGGGTAAATGATGGGAAGAGTTCAGTATTAGTGAGACATAATGCAGAGCAGAGAATACCCTACTCTTTTCCTACACTTCATGAGTTTAATGAAGGAAAGTTAGAATTTTCACTGCCTCGTCAGAGTTGCTGATTATGTCTCCTCCTAATGTAAGTCTTGTTATGTATGGCATTTAGTTTGTCTTTCAGTAGACATCTTACTTGTAATATCCATTTATTTGTTTAGTCTCTAATTTCTTATGTACCTACTGTGCATTAGGCTTTGAGCCTTACAAAACAAATAATAATTCCTATACATTGATGCTTGTGAGACAGTAGTAATAACTAAAATGTAATTCATTTACCATATGTAAAAATGACTTGTACTCTAGACAAGAATGAATGATAGAGGTGTATTAGTCAGGGTTCTCCAAAGAAACAGAACCAGTAGAATGAATATATATGTATAGAGATTTATTAGCTTAGTTCACAAGATAGAGTCTGAGTAGTCCAACAATGGTTGCACCACACTGGAGAGGCTGAGAATCCATAGTCACTCAGTCCACGAGGCTGAATTTCTCAATAGTCCCAATCTGGCACTGAAAGTCTGACAAATTCCAAAAGATCAGCTAGTCTTCAGTCTACAGCAGCAAGATGAACTCACCAGTGAGAGAGAAGGCAAGCAGCAAGAAGCCAGGCGTTCTCCTCTGCCTTGGCCTTTTATACAGGCTGCCATCAGAAGGTAACACCCACATTTAGGGTGTGTATTCCAGCTTCAGATGATCCAATCAAGAAGATCTCTCTCATTTCAGTTAATCCCAGATCCAGTCAAGTTGACACCCAGGATTAGCCATCACAAGAGGTATCTCAGGAATTAGGACTGTAAATCAGGTGTGAAAACTGTCTTTACTGAGGTTAGTACATTTTAAAGAAAAAGAAACAAGAGATGAAGATCCATTAAACAGGATTCCAGGAAGAAAGTCTATGAACTAGATTGAAGGAATATGATGCCCTCTTCTGTCCTCTGAGGGCTTTGAATGACATGGGTACACTTACACATGTATGCAAAATACTCATACACATGAAGTAAAAATAAATAAATAAATAAAAAGATTGCTCTTATTTTCAGATGGGAGAAAGTTTAGAGAGGTGGAGACTGCTTCAGAAATCATTAAACTAATCCAGGAAAGACACAGTGTGCTAAATCTAAAGTTATATGACTGAGGTGCTGACAAGGTTCAAGACAGAAATACATGCCCAATGAAAACCCACCAGCTTGCTTGTCAGACTGGTCATGGCTTATGAGAGATTGAAATAAATCAGTGATGATTTGGGTTTCTTTGAATCGAGACACTGGAAAGATGGTAATGATTCTATATGAGACATGACAGTGTATACATAAAACAGATTTGGGAACCCATGTCAAGAACTGTTTTGGGGAAATATTAAATTTGAGACAAAATTTGAGGTGCATATTTTTAAATACCCAGTTGAGAAATTGACTTTGGAGTGAAATTAAGTCAGGAATTTAGAATAGTGGTTCAGGATGGAGATTTCTAAGTTTGGGTATTTTTGAGTTTTAGATAATATCACGAAGGAATGTGTTTAAAGACAGCACAATACTGAAACTCAGTTATGATATTTTTTTGTTAAGACATTTCGGAGTAAAGGAGGAATTAAGAAACAGCCTAGAAAGGAACAGCAGTGAAGTAAATGTATAAAGAAAATCCTGCAGGCATGCTGTATTGTGATTCAAGTGAAAGATGCTTCACAGGAGTAAGAGTGATTGACCTAACTATGCCAAATATTTCTGAGATATGCAGGAAGAAGTATACTGACTAGTAGATTTAGTGAATCTGTGATCACTGATGATCTCCATAATGAGGGTTCTTGTCTTGTTTTGACCATTTCCTTTTGCTTTTTTGCAGTGCTAAGGATTGAAGCTAGTATCTCATCTATTCTAGGCAAGTGTTCTGTCTTTCAATTATGTCCTTAGCCTCATAACAATGATTTCAGGGGGACTGGAGAGATGGCTCAGCCATCATGAGCACTGACTTCCCTTACAGAGGACCCAGGTTGGATTCTCAGCACCCACATGGTGGCTAACAACTGTCCATAATTCCAGTTCTAGGGGAATCCAAAACCCTCTTCTGACTCCATGGGCATTGCATGACATGGGTGTACTTAAAAACATACAGGCAATACTGTCATACACATAAAATAAAAATAATAAATAAAATATTTTATAAAACAATGATTTTGTTAAGTTGGGTCTGTCTCAGTTTTTCGGAAATTGAATGAATTCTAAACTGAAACACAGATACTTCCCTATCCCTTTGAAAGCTCTTAGTTTATAAATGGATGATGTCCTGCTGTCATTTATGATTCTTGGTTGTAGCCTTCAAGAAGTTATTTATTACCTTCAGAGTTTCTGAAGGGAATATACAAATGTAATATTTCAGGAAAAAAGTTATTTTTATTATGTGTGTTTTCTGTTCTATTTAATTTTTACTCCAATTCCCATTTCATCCTAGTGATCCATATAGGATTCTTGGAAGAGTAAGAAAAATATTCACCAATGCTAAACAAAATATCATGCTAATGTCCAAAATGCTATCTCTTTTTTCATTTCATATTTGAATAAATGTGAAAGATAAGTAATTAACACCAAGAGACATGTACAAAGAACAATTGTTAAAAATGCTAAGTTTCTCTCTAAGGTATATGAACGTTTCTATCCTAATGCTCACTTTGGTTTTTTGCAGTTCTTTCTGGTTGCCCTTACAGGACACAAATAAGGGACAGTTTTAAAGATTTATTTATTTTTATTAATTTTAAGTATAGCTATGTGTTTGTGTCTTTGTGGGTGTACATGCATGTGAGTTTAGGTATCAATGGAGGTAAAAGGTTTCAGATCTCTTTGAGCTGAAGATATAGGTGGTTGTGAGTTGCCCAAAGTGGGTACAGGGAATTAAACTTGTATTCTCTGCAAATTAGTACAGGATCCTTATCATCAAGCTGTCTTTCTAGCTCTGGTTTTCTTTGAGAAGAAAAGAGACACAGGACCCTAGCTAACTGAAATCAAGCATTAAAAAGCTGGAAGTTTTAGGCCAAAATTTGGAAGAAATTGGAACTTAAGAAAAAAGTATCAGAACACATCTCTACAAAAGCCTGGTGTTTAAATTGAGTCATGTTTAAGTTTCAATTTCTGGCAACACAGGTCAGAGGATACGCTTGTTTTTTATTGTATATACCAATGTGCTAGATAGCTTTAGTTGTCAACTTGACACACCAGGGAGACGGAACCTCAATTTAGGAATTTCCTCCATTGGATTGGCATGTGGCTATCTATGGGACATTTTCTTGGATGTTGAGTGATGAGGGAAAACTTAGCCTACTGTGAGATATACTATTCCTGGGCAGTTGGTTCTGTGTTGTATAAGAAAGCAGCTGGGCACAGGACATTGGGCTGAAAAACCTCTGAAAGAAATTACTTATTCTTTAGAGGCAGCAACATTCTTTGACCAGTTAAGAATCTCTACCTTTCCATCATTTTAATGCTTTCATCCCCTCCCCCAAACTATGCTTATCCCCTGGTTCACTCAGTGTAAAATTGCCTCATTTCTCAACGATTTCTGTTTTCCTGAAATCTTAACACACACAGGAGCTCCTCGTCTCCCTCATTCCTAGATGCTAGGATCCCATTTAACTTCTTTATAATTCCCCAATAGAATTATACACAGATTGTTAGAAATCTTACTCCATTTCCTGTAATTGTGAAGGGGGGCTTAAATCACGTCTGTTAGTGTTTCCTTTGTGGTAATTGGTTGACAGATTTATTTAGCTGGTTCACAATGAGAGTACCTACAGACATGACAGATTTTATACTGAAGGTATGACACCAAATAATTAATTGATTACAGGCAACATTTTCATGTTTAGTAACGTTTTCTAGTAATAGATATTTTCCAGTTTGGAACTTAATTGGAATGGTTATGTTAATTTGGCATGAATTTGTAAATAAAACATTTCAAGTGAAAGTGTTCTTCAACTCACTGAATCATGGAGTTTTGGTGTTGTAAGGGACTTAATCATCAAATTCAGTGCCACTCATTTCACCATTAAGAAAAAAAAAAAAGAGTCAACTGTGACTGACTTGAAGACCATCACTTAACAGGACCTGACAACTCTCCGAAGCTGACTCAGTATTCTTTCTGGTGGTGTAAGTATTCTTGTCCTTGCCTAGGCACATAGAAATGAACTATCTCACCTCTCTGGAGGAATACTTAACATTATAAAACATTACTGTATTTAGATATAACCATTTAGAATTGTTATTCTGACACATTCATGGATGTCTTCTTAGGCATTGCTGTTGTAAACAATGACCTTATTCTAGGAATGCATCAATGGGCACTTACAGGACAATAAGAACACACTGCTTCATTCAGCCAGCATGTAAATGGAAGCTAGGTTGACCTAGCAAAACTTCTCTAGTTTCAGGAGGTTTCTTTTATTACTCTCTGCCTGCTTGAATTACAAACGACTCCTAGAAGCATCTGTTTTCACTAAATTTGACAACCAAGAAGGAAGGTTCACAATTTCAGCAGCTGGTGTTTGTTTTTTGTTTTTTGCTTTTTTTTTTTTCTTTACTTTACTGAGATGAGCAGCAAGACCACAGCGTCTGGAGATGTTTTTGATTATTCAACAGGACAGCAGAAGCTACAGCAGAATGATGGGAGGCAGGAGGAGAGAGAGGAAGGCACACAGCAACATGGCTTGATAAGCAAGGTCCAAAAATAGAGCTTATAGAAATGACAGGCTGGCCGGAGAGACGAGTGTTGATGCAGAGCAGCTGAAACCAAGGACTGATTCTAGGGCATGTGAATGTAGACATTATACAAGCTGAGTCACACACAGCGTTATTTGCAAAGCAGATTGATGTGTTATTGCGCATGAGATTGGCTAGTGCCCCCATCAAACTATTCAACAAGTTTTAAAAAGTTGCAAAGTAAGAAAGTTTGTTTCATTCATCTTCAAGAGAAGTTATTTGCTGCCTGGTTCAACAAGTGATAAAGAAGATAAAGGAGACAAGTTTAAAACCTGGATACCAAAAACCAATCCAGCGTCAGAGGATGAGCTCAGTGTGAAGATGAGCAGACTCGGGAAAGACATAGCGAAAAGCAAGATGTCAATGTCAATATCACAGAAACAGAACCAAATGACTATGCTCAGCAAAAAGAACAGAAAGTCAACCAGTTTTACCACTGGAAAATACACAGATGCCACTCAGCAACATGTCAGAACTAATGAATGACTCCTTAAGAGTCTAGAGTATGGGATCACAATATCTGCTTCTGTGCTGCTGCACACATTGTGAGACAGGGACAGCAAGTATACCTTCCTGAAGAAGAGGAACTCAAAATAGAGAAAGGGGACCCAGTAATTAAAATGGAAGAGTGATGAGAAAAATGCTGTCTTGTGCTCATCTAAGAATTGTGGAGATGCAGCTTGGTGAGCAGTATTAATACAACTAATCTTTGTATAAAGAACCCTGTTTGGAAACTATTAGAAATGAAGAAACTGGTAGTTGTTGGCGATTACAGATAAAATGCTGTACAGAATTTAAAGCGAATTGAAAGGCACGGGCCTCAGTCTCTTTTGCTGTTATAACGCAAACAGTAAAGATTGAGTGACTTATTAAAACAAACAATCAGTAATTTATCCAGGAATTTATTTCTACAGTTCTGAAGACTGGGAAGTCCAACATCAAGGCTGCAGCAGATCAGTGTCTGATGAAGGGTTGCATCCTGGTTCATTGGTGGCTCTCTTTTAGTCACATAGGCAAAGAAGTACTCAAGCATCTCTTACAATTGAACTAATTGCCCCATTTACTAGGGCTGTGCTTTCACATTCTGAATAATTCACACAAGACTCCTATCCAAATGTCACACTGGAATTTGATCTTCAAACTACAAAATTTGTGTGCGTGTGTGTGTGTGTGTGTGTGTGTGTATCACTTACACCATGGCATTCTATTTTAACCTGCTTCCTATACACAAAAGTATTGATTTCTTCCCTACAGTTCCTGTGGTCTTTAACTTGTTGAAACAACAACTCTAAAGTCCCACAATTTCATCTACTCTCTAAGTCAGATTGGGTGAGGCTCAAGGTGTGATTCATCTGGAAGCAAGATCTCCCTCAGTTACCAATCTGTGGATCTGTGGACCATAACATACTATGTGCTACCAAAATACAGTGTAGCAGCAGGGATAAAAAGACAACTTGTTCCAAAAGGGAGAGACAAGAATGGTGAAAGTGTGACAGGTCCTGAGAAATCTAAAACCTAGAGGGGAAAATTCCATTAGACATTAAAGCTTGAGAAAACTGATTGTCCTGTTACCTTTAATGTTCAATGTGACACAGCTTAGTGCCATCTAAGAGGAAAGCCTCTATTGATGATTTGCCTGGCTCACATTGGCCTGTGGGCATGTCTGTGAGGGATTATCTTATTATTTGTTACAAGAGGGGCGTGTCCACTGTAGCCATACAAACCTTAAGTAGGTGCCCTGACTATAGAAGAAAGATAGCTAAGCATGAGAGAGTCAGTGTGTGAGCCAGCAAAGTTGTGTTCCTCTGTGGTCCCTGTCTCCAGGTACCTGCCTTGGATTCCTATCTTGAGTTCCCTTCGTGGTCATCTGGAAGCTTAAGCCAAATAAACACTTTCTTCCACAAATGGCTTTTGGTCAGAATGTTTTATCACAGCAACAAAATAAAACAAAAATGACCTTTGAAAGACTAAATGTTCTGTCTTTCTGGAGACCCCATGTCCAAGGAAAAGGCATCCTAATTACTTGAACCAATGGTGACTCCACATTTTGAAGACACTGTGTGCTCTGGGCAGTGGCACTTTCATCCCAAGATGGAAGAAGCAGTCTTGATAATCTCTGAATTACATTTGGGGTCATTCTTCTATTGTCTGATCTGATCAGTAGCTCCTAGATTCTGTCATATGAATGGATGTCTAGTCTTCTGACAAATGTCTTCAATGTTATCTTTGAAAGGATGTTTCTTATTCCTTTCAATATTTAAATATGGAAAATTTTCTCCAACTTTATTCTGATTCCTTACTGCTTACCAGTTCCATCTTTATTTTTGGCTCCGTGTAAATTGTCAGGAATAGCCAGATGAATCCTAAACATTTTGTTTACAGATTTCCTCAACCAAATATTTAGTTTCGTTATCCACAAGTTTTAAGACTACAGCAACAACACCGGTTAGTCCAGCACCTGGTTTCTTTATGACAGGATAGCCATTCCTTAACTGTCCACTAATGCTTTTCTTTTCTTTTTTTTTTTAATTTTCTTTCCAAGATGTCATCAGATGGGAGTTAATCTGTTCAAGATTACTGACAATGTGCTCTAAAATTTTAGAACTTTTTCTACTGATTTCTTTCTTACTGAGCCATCATCAGAATTATCCTGAATGCTCTGTTCACATAGTTCTAGACTTTTCTGACATAAGTCGAAAAACTCAGTCTCTACCCAGTTCTCAAGCTGCTTCCAGACTTTAGGTGCTTCTTAAGTAGCAATCCCATTTCTTGGTACCAATGTCTTTGTTAGTCTGTTATGGTTTCTATAAAAGAATACCATATTTGGAATCACTTAAAAATAGACTGTTGGTCGTAATTTTTGTCACTCTGAACAAATAACTGACAGAATAACTTGGAAGAGGAAGGATGTATTTTAGCTCATGCTTTCAGGGGGTTTACTTAGCAGTCTTTGATTCCAATGACTTGGAGCCCATGCTGAGTGAGGAACATATGGAGGAGGAGGAAGCTGTTTGCATCATGGTAGCTAGCATAAAAGGAGGAGACACCCCCCAAGGCCAGGGATTACCTTGACAACCCAGTTACATTCTTCCTCCAGCTAGGCATCATTCCTTTGTTTCTACCACTTCCAAGTATAGTGCCACCAGTGGAGGACCAAGTGTTCAATGAATGAGCATATGGGGAACATTCTACAAACGAACCACAACAAATAGATATCAATTTCTCACAGTTCTGGAGGCCTGCCATTCCAAGGTCAGGTACTTGATGATGAAGTTCAAGGAGAGAGAGTGACTGCTGCTTGCTAGACAGCTATCTCTTCATATTTTCTGCATATAAGTTCTCATGGCTAAAGGGTCCATAACGTTCACGGAAGTATTTTTTCATAAGGATATAGTCTTCTATATGTTGCCCATAAAGACCTCCAACAAGTATAATTTTTGACTATTAAGTTTTAATATATGAGTTTGAATGAGAACACAGCATTCTGTCCATGGCCACTTTTGTTTCTGATCTACTGACATTGTGAAGTCATCAGACACATTGTTTTCTGCATGAATTTCTAAGTGGAAAATTAAGTTTTGCTAAATGGATTTACCCCAGTAATCTGCTAGTTAAACTTGTAAATTAAGTATTTTCTTTTCAAAAGAATTATCATTATTTTATCCTCAGTATGGGTCACAGCGACCCTAATTATTTCTTCTTTTGAGAACAAAAGAGCATTCAGTGTCACATACAGAAACTTGTATAAGTTTGCTACTGTTCTCTACTTACGAGGTCTTAAATATAGAAGAACTTCTAAGCAAAGAAGAGTTTTAAAAAGAAGTTTTTACTATTAATAATAGTACTGCACATATTCTGAAGAGAAAGATGAGTTCAAATTTTATCAGTTTTGATGTTTGTTTGACATACCTCAGTTTATTGGTAAATTAGGTTAATAAACCAAGCAAAGTAGTTTTATATCCTAGTCAAAGTTTTACTATATTGAGTAGAAAATATTAATATCAAGAGGTCAATTTGGTTTTATAGGAAATCAAAGAAAATGGACACATTTTTATTTGTGAAAAAATAGAAATCTGAGGTTGAAAAAATAATAGGGAGTTGGAAATTAGTGGGATTGATTTGAAGAAATGGGTATATTTACATTCATATGGATATGTTTCAAGAATGAAAAATAGCAGTGAAACATGTCAGTATTTCTTCAGGAGAATTTGATACACATCCAGATGTTGAAGTTAAGTTCTAGAAAAGACACATTCCAAAAAGTTACAGTTATGAAATAATATTTTTTTAGGAATTGTACAAAATTTTCAAAGGATGGAGTACCTGTCAGGAAAGAGAAATTCAATAAGATTATAATCATTTCAAAATAACTATCTGAGGTGTTGTTTACAAATTCATGTTTTGGTTTTATATGACATAACAATTACACATTGCCACTGCCACTGCTATCTTATATTTTAAAACAGTAAATGCAAATAGCTTTATTTGTCCTAAAAAAATGCCAAAATAAGGCTCTGGAGTGAATAAGAGCAGCCAAATGAGATTTTTGGGCACTAGTTACAATAATAATTTTGAAAGGCAGTGTCTTAGTTTGTTTCTTCATTGCTGTGACAAAATACTCTGACCAATACCAACTGGGGAGGAAAGGGTTTATTCAGCTTACATCTCCCAGGTCACAGTTCATCAGGGAGCACAAGGTAGGAACTCAAGGCAGGAACCTGGAAGCAGGAGCTGGAGGACAGGCCATAGAGGAATGCTGCTGACTGGCTTGCTCCTCTGGCCCCTGCTCAGCCTGCTCTCTTATCCAACACAGGCCTACCTGCCTGGGGGTGGCAGTACCCACAGTGGGCTGGGCCCTCCCACATCACTCAACAATCAAGAAAATGCCCCACAGACATGGCCACAGGCCAGTCCAATGGAGGCAATTCCAATTGAGGCTCCACAACCCAGGTGTGTCAAGTTGACACTAAAGCTATCCAGCACAGGTAGTGTTCTACGCCAAGGGAGTTCCTTAAACAGATTTTTTTTTTTTTCCTTCTGTATCTCACCTAAGGAGATGGTTCTTCTATGACATGATATGATGATGACATTTGAATTTAGCAGTCTGTGCACTTTGGTAGTTTCCTAAACATCATTTAACTGGTTTTGAATGTTCCAGTTTAAAACTTTTAAACCCTACCTCTATCGAACGGGTTTGCAATAAATTTCTCCGACTTCAAGGTTAATATTAAAAGGTCTTCATTCTGAATCAATCTCTCTCTTCCTCCCCCCCTCCTCTTATTGCACACCTTCCTCCTTCTCTCTTCTCCTCTCCTTCCCTCTCTTCCCTCTGGGAAGACTGTATCAAAACAATCTGACTGATTATTTCTGCTAGTGAATTATAGGTGATTATTTTGAATGTTACTCTGTTTCTATTTTGCTCTATTATGATCTTGAGTTTGCTTTCAGTTAAAAGTAAATATTTATATTATTTTCTAATTTGCTTACCTGCATGCTTTGTCTGGATCTGAAAAACTGGACTAATGTTTTTCTTACTACCTGAAAATTCATGAGGCTTTTACTATTGTGTTAGTAATAATAAATTAGTTTAATATGAACTACCTAAAGGTTTTAGAAAGTGATCAATGATTTATTACAGAAGATATTTTATTTTGTACATAAAAAATCTATTTTCCAAAAGATGAGAATTTACCCACATTCGGGCTTTAATCCATGCCCAGCTTTTTATAGTTATTTGGGAGTCAAACTCAAGTCCTCATGCTTCGGGAATAAGCTGTCTTACCCAATGAACCATCTCCTAAGCCCATTATTTTTATAGAATATTGTAGCTAAGGGTATATGATTATTATGGATATGAAATCTACTTATTTTAAAGACTTGAATTTGGATATTATCTAATGGATAAAATATGATCAAATGGCATTTGCCCCAAATTACATGATTTTAGTTCTTCCATCAGGGGAGTCATATTGTTTTCTTAGTGTTTGAGGCAGAGAAGGTGCTTAAAAATGCATACTAAATGCAGGATTGAAAGATTGTGCTGTTAGGACTGGGTCCATCAACACTCCATTATAGATGGGGACAGGGTTCATGGGTGCTTTAGTTAATCATTGTTGGGGGAAGAGTCATATTTTTAATTATTGTAGCCATTGGTATGTTGCCTTGCCTAAGGAAATAACCCCTCAGTTATGCTCAAGCAAGCAACCCTAGTTAAATGCAGTAAGCCACAGGCAAAATAAAATGACAGGAATGTAGGTGGGCATTTCTGCAGCAGAAAGGGTTCAGAGAAAGGGGAAAGGAGATAAGAGAGTGTAATTGAGGGAATGTGACCAAAGTACATTATATGTACATATGAAATTGTGTAAGTTTAAGTTAATTTTTAAAACAGTGGAATAAATAACTTACACAAATAACCACAGCTTCAGTTTGTAAGCACTGACTAGACAAAAATTCCAGCAAAATTTGTTTTAATTGCCATTTAAATACACTATTCTCTATAAGCTCAGAGAATCAAGGACAGGTATGTGTTGGCTCAAAAATACACTTAGAAGTGCATATGATTTCAGTTTACTTATCATTGCTGAAAATTAGTAGTCTTCTTAGTGGGCAGTGGCATAACAAAATACAATAAAGTGCTTAGTTTAAATAAATAACAGTATTTCTCAGAGCAGTGGCATATTCAGGGCCAGATGAGGGCTTGTTTGCTGATTCTCAGATGACTGTGCTTTCACTATATAACCCCATGGGATGAAGTGGAAGTAAGTCTCTCTTGAACTCTTACAAAGATACTAATTCCATTCATTAGTGTTCCAACTTGATCATCTCATTTTATCCCAATTAATTCCCAAAGGTCCCAACTTTTAATCCTTTCAATATTAAGGAAAAAGGATTTCAACACAGGTATGTGAGAGAGGAGCAAGGAGAAATGCATAAGGATTTAACTCTAACACAGGGCATAACTCAAGTATCATGTGCCTGGTAGGAAAAATAAGTCGGGAATCCTGTGGTATATTTATTTTCACTAAAATCAACATTTGTAGACTAAAAAAAATCTGACAGGTAACAATCATAGAGTTCAAAAACTTAATGATAAATACTGTTTTTAAGTTAATGAAATTGTGTGTTAGAGAATCCTTTTCCTTGTAATTTTTTGTTGAATTTTTATGATTTCCATACAATATAGCTTGAGAGACTTAGACCTCCTCCCCTATCTGCCATCTCCCCTTCCTGCCCTTTGCCCAATTTAATATATTTTTTATACATTATATAATAGGGCTTTTAGGGTTAATTTGTGTCACCAAATGTCCATCAGTGTGGGTCCATCCAATGGAGCCTGGTTAACTTACCAAAAGTCATATTTTGAAAGAAACTGATTCTAAACCTCCTATCAGCCATTGATTGCCAATAATTCCTCAGATAAGGTTGGATTTCTAAACTACCTCCTCATATCTATGGTGGGATTTTTGTCTTGTTTGAGCTCATGGGACTTGTGCATGCTGTCACCATTGCTGTGAATTTATGTGAGTAATTGAACAGCTGTCTGGCTCCTAGATTCTTTCAACCACCTTTTCCACAATGATCCCTGAGCTTTGGGAGGCAGAAGTTTGATATAAGTGTCCTGTTGAGGGATAAGCACTCCACAGCCTTTTGTTCTCTGAACTTTGGTTAGCAGTGTGTTCCTGTAGTTCACAGGATTCACAGCTGGGTAGGGTTGATGATATTTTTTTTCCTTCTGTTAGCATGCATACCACCTTCCAGTACAATGAACACTAACCAGTAGAGGTGGAGCTCTGAAGTCAGCACCAGCTTGATTTTTCCTTGTTTGTTCTATAGCTCACATATGTAGTATCTTCAACAATAGGTTCTTATTCTGGTGGGTAAACAAGACCAGGATCCATGATCAGTATTGTTTGAGTGCCTATGGAACCCCTGGTTAACAGCTTCAAGGGAAAGAGTCCATTCCTGGCATTGGAAATTATTTTATTAGCCTCTGTTGTCTAGAAGGGACAATGTTCCCCTGTTATAAGGTAAGTCCTTCAAATCTCATTATATATATATGAAAACATCCATAAGGATAGATTACCATATTGTATTTTCTAAAGCCCTTTAATGTTAGTAATCCATCCATAACTCCATCTTCTGCCCTGCCATCTGATTCCTCAACCCATTTAACCCTTCCTATTTCATTCTTTCCCTTTCTCCCTTTATATTATTGTTTTCTATGAGCACTTCCAAGGAAACATCCCCTCCATGACATATGTTGGTTTCATTACTTCTCTGGATTTTCAAATTGAATCATCCATATCTAAGATTTCAAAGATAACATCCGGCAATGAGATAGAACATGTGAAGTTTGTCTCTCTGAGTCTGTGTTACCTCACTCAAGGATGACTGTTTCCACTTCCATCCATTTACCTGAAAATCCCATTTATTTTTTAATGAACTAAATATTTTCTTGGGCATATACACCAGACCTTCATTATCCATTCATCAGTTGATATATTTCTAGGTTTTTTCTAATTCCTGACTTAAGGAAAGGGAAGAAGTGAATAGGGGTAAACATGGATTTTTGCAGTAGGGTAGAAAGTCTTTTGGATATATGTCCAAGAATGGTATGGCTGGATCATATGGTAGATGAATTCTGAGCTTTTTGAGCGATTGGCCCATTGAATCCCATACTGGCTGCACCATTTTGCACTACTACCAGCTGTAAAGAAGAGATCCCCTTCCTCCACATCCGTGTTTCTTTATTTGGAGGCAAGTCATTCTGAGTGGGGTAAGAGGAAATCCCAAAGCAGTTTTCATTTGTGTTTCCCTGATGACTAAAGATGTTGAACATTTTAAATATATTTCTCAACCACTTGCATTTCACCTTCAGAGAACTTCCTGTTCAGCTCCTTGTACCACTTTTTAAATATTTTTTTATGTTTAGGTTTTGGATTCTTTGTATATTCTTGATACTACCTCTTGGTCAGAGGTATAGGTGGCAAAGGTAATTTTCCCCATTCTATAGGGTGCCTCTGCGCTTGAATGATGGTATCCTTTCATGTAAAGAAGCCATTTGTCAAATTTTTGACTTAATGCTTATGCTATAGAAAGTCCTTTTCCTTGTATATGAATTCCAGTGTATTCTCTACTTTTCCCTGTATTTGAATCAGGATAACAGGTTTATGATGAGGTTCTTGATACACTTGGGGATGAATTTTGTGCATAGTGAGGGATGGGGATCAAGTTTCATTTTTCTACATGCAGTCCCTTCTGCATGAAATAACTATCCTCATCACGACTTCAGCTAAGCCTGATCACTAAATATCGACATAATTTGGCTTGTTGATGGTTGTGCTCATTCATTAAAGGAGGGACAAGCAGGATCATTGAACCCTCACTGGAATATCCAACCACTCTTCCCAGCCAACTGTATGTAAATTTGACTCTGATCACACATGACCTCCTGGATTTGGGGAGGGCTAAAATATACAATCTGGGAAGGCTAGGAAATGAAGGCATGATCCCTGCTGGGTAAAGGCTTTCCAGTGTGCATACACTCAGTTCATACATACACCTTACCAACCCCTCGGTTATCTCAGTAAGTAAGTGCAATAAATTCATTGGTTCCCCAGTAAAACTTTAATCAAATCTTGAATGGGAATAAACATTCCTTAGCACCCCCAGGAAAAGAAGTCTCACAACCAATGGAAAATTTATTTGTTAATGCTATTATGTCTCATAATTATTTTTTTTTAAAAAAGAAAATGAGAATGTAATAGATGTTAAAAGGATATAGGAATGGAGATATTTTCCCAAAAGGACAGAAAAAATGAGAAAGCCTAAGCAAGTGATAAAGTTCTGTTTAGATTTGTTATGATACATAAAAGATGAGACAAAAATAATATACACAGAATCTTAAAATTTCTATGGTAATAGTTTAGTCATCTAGTTTAAGGAACAAAATATATATCTCGTAAAAGTTTATCTGAAAATATTACATTTTTAACCTAAGCCTTATCTACATAGCACATGATAATTAACAGTGCCAGATTGCTGGAACTAACCTTATTGGATGTTTAACACCTGTAGTTTGAGGCCTATACTAAAGTGGTCAGAGGGACTTAAAGGACAGTTTTTGCCCCTTGCCCTCCAAGGTTGACTAAGTTCCAGGGGATTTGGAAATCTCTCAAAATGTCCTATAACTGCGATGAGTCACCTGTCCTCCTGTTCAGGGAGGACACAGAGACCCCATGAGATGGACTTGAACCAGTGTCCAGTCTACAAAGAGGAGGGTCAACTCAGAGGAAACATCTCATTCATAATTCCAAGTGAAGTCAGGTATGATTGAGCAGGACCTTTGACTTATCTTCACATAGATGGTACAGGTAAAAGAAAGGAGCCAGAAGCTCCTCCCAAGCCCATGTGACCCCTGATCCTCAAATGACCTTAAGTGTAAAAATAAATTGTTTTATTTGGGCCAACTGTATGGTCTTAAACATCCAAAAGGAAAGTATAACCAAAGAGTAAAATCATAAATATATTTCCTTAGGAGTTCAAGGGATTAGACTTCCCAGACATTAGGCTTAAGTCTATATAAAAAGTTATTTAGACAATTATTTCTAATTGGTGATTGTGTTCCTAACTAGAAATTGCTGCTCAGATATAAGACTACAAATCTTGGTCTCCAATACTGTAGTGCCCACCTGTACCTAAGGGAAACAACCAGCTATTTTTCTAAAATGATGGATAAATTTTTTTTCTCCCCCTATCTAGAAGCCTTTGAGAAAGAACTGACACTGATTCTAACCACTCCAACAACTATTAAAGTAACGGAAAGCAAACCCTGAATCCATCACTCTAGAGTCCAGCCTTGGAAGACAAAAGAAAAATGAGGAGAAACCCAACAGAGGGATGCTTTTGGAAGCCATTGTCAAGATACCCCAATGGACTCATGTGAACATTTGAAAACTGCCTTGTTCTGACTTTTTTCTAGTTCACTTGCTGGAACTTGTAATGCTAATTACTCATGCCTTTAGTTTTCCTTCACATCTCCTATTCAGGATTCAAGGACTTTCTTTTACTCAAGAGTTATGCAATTTGGGAGTCTTTTAGATAGACTCACTGAAGGGGTATTCCAATTGCCTCACCATACGTCCCTGTTCAGCGTGGAAGAAGCCAGAGAGGTCTGCATCCCTATTCCCTATTGGCAATTTGGGTAACCCCTTCAGAGGATGGTGTGATAAGAATAGGAGGTAGAAATTGACTAGGCAGTTAGGGTAAAAGGACCCCAAAGAAAAGTAGCCAGTTTCTTGACTAAAAGTCAAAACTTCCTTTGCCTCTTAGCAACATACTCTGTTCCAAAGGCCAAAAATGTCAAAAAGTATTTGGGAGCTTGTATCTGATCCTTAAAAGATTTTAGGGATGCCTCTTCAGAGGGGGTAATGTTAGGGTATCCAAAAGCCCCATAAAAATAAATAAATAAACCAATGCTGGGCATGGTGGCACATGCCTTTAGTCCCAGCACTTGGGATGCAGAGGCATGTGGATCTTTGTGAGTTCAAGGCCCGCCTGGTCTACATAGTGAGTTCAGGACAGCTTGGACTACAGGGAGACCTTTTGTCAAAAAGCCAAAAAAAAGAAAAAAAAAAAAAAAGAAAAAGAAAAAGAAAGAAAGAAAGAAGGAAAAAAGGTCAGCATGATGACTCAGTGTTGATAAAGGGCTGGCCATCAAGCCTGACAACCTGACTTTGATCTCCAGTTCTCATATGGTGGAAAAAGAGAACTGACTCTTGGAAGTTGTTTTCTGGCTTCAACACGTTCTCAGTGGTGTGTCCCTTCACTAAATAACAAATAAATAAATAAATAAATAAATAAATAAATAAATAAATAAATAAATAATAAATT
>NW_008332088.1:3243435-3262800 GCF_000622305.1 Nannospalax galili
TAAAGAAAAAAAAGAAAATATTTTCAGAAGAAGGCATAACAACAGACTAAGAGAAATGTTCCCTGCTAATCCTCAGAATCTGTGAATAATTTAGACTAACTATTGATAGCAAAAGGGAGCTACACTAGGCAACAGATGAGGTTTGAATATTGTATTTCCTCCAAAATTCATAATAAAATGTACTCCATGTCATTGGAATACAGGGCATTTAGAAGGAGACATGTCATGAGGGAATAGTCACTTCTGAAGACTGCAAATTTAAGACATTCCCTTGGAAGAAAAAGGCAGCTTCCAGCAGACACTAAACCAGATACTTAGTGTTGGTCTTGCATACCTATTGAATTATGAGAAATTGATTTTCATTCTTTACAAATCATCTACTCTATATTTTGCTATAACTACAAAAAAAGAGCAAGAAATTGGCATTGAAAGAGTATGGAAAATTCTCCTATTCACAACAGCCTCAAAAAAATCTTGGGATAAACCTGACCAAAGACATCAAATGTCATTACAATGAAAATTTTAAATCTTTAAAGAAAGAGAATGAGGGAGATACCAGAAGATAGAAGGACCTCCCATGTTCATGTATTGGAAGAATTAATATTGTGAAAATGGCGATCCTACCAAAAGCAATGTATAGATTCAGTGCAATCCTAATAAAAAAAAATCCCCATGATATACTTTGCAGAATTAGAAAAGAAGTCATTAAATTCATATGGAAGCACTAAAGACTCTGGATAGCCAAAGCAACCCTGAGCACAAAGAGCATTCCTGGGGGAATTACTATACCAGGTATCAAAGTATACTACAGAGTTATAGTCATAAAAACAACATCATATTGGCACAAAAATAGACACAAAGATCAATGGAACATCACTGA
The DNA here is from genome assembly GCF_000622305.1 of Nannospalax galili. Lineage (NCBI taxonomy): Eukaryota > Metazoa > Chordata > Mammalia > Rodentia > Spalacidae > Nannospalax > Nannospalax galili. The sequence continues at coordinate 3,244,316 of NW_008332088.1, forward strand.
AGACCCAAACCTGAGTACATTCAATTTTAGCAATCTGATATTTGACAAAGGTACCAAAAACACACAATGGCAGAAAGACTGTATCTTCAACAAATGGTGCTGGCAAAACTTTAAGTTAATTCTTGTCCAGGGTGATGAAATTTTTATTCTAATTTTTTTAGACCCGAATACAGGTGACATCGTTCATGACACAACCCATTACCCAGTTTTTCAGTTTTAATATTATTGTGCTTCCTTTCCCATTTCACCACTGATGCTGAACCGAGGCACCATTGGTAAAGGTGCAGTCTATCTACATTTTTTTGCTGTCAGCTGTAGCTTCATCGAATTTCTCTCCCAAGGCACAGCAAAACTGTGTAGTTTTCAAAGTGCTCTCAGTTCTGACTGCGGTATCATGGCCCAAACTGCTTTGGCCATTGCACCCATTTTCCATAGCACCAGTTCCATGCCTGGCTCTGTCGTGTTGACCTCAAAACCTTGACTTCCTATCAGGTGCCACTTCCCCTCAAGGTTCTTAACGCTAGTCATGGCTGGTTGGCAGGGAGGTGTGTTTGCATGAGCAGGCTGATAAGGTGATAGGGACTCATACAAATCCTTTTTTTAATTACAAAAAAAGTTCACTTATTTAATTAAAAAAAAGTTTTAAACTTAGAAAAAAAAAAAAAAAAAGGTAGGTACTCTAAGGTACCTAAGAATGTAGAGGCAGCATTAGGCTAGAGTGATGCTAAAGATGGGATCATAAAAATCTGTTACCATGAGACCTAACGAGTGATGTGGAAACAGCCTCGTTTCATGTGATTTTTCTGAGGAATCCTTATTGTATGTTGATAGAAATGACAACAGTTAAGGCCACTCTGACAAAATCTTATATGGAACCAATATCTTTATTTGAAATCCATGTTACAAAGATTTTAAAATATGTTTTATTTATTATTTTTACTTTATGTGTATGAGTGTATTGCCTGCATGTATGTAAGTATACCCATGTCATACAATGCCTGCAGAGATCAGAAGGGGACATCGGATGTCCTGGAACTGGAGTTATGGACTGTTGTTAACCACCATGTGTATGATGGGAATTGAACCCAGGTCCTCTGCAAGAGCAGCCAGTGCTCTTAACTGCTGAGCTGTCTTTTCAACCCCACAAAGATTTTTTTTATAAGCCACTAACAATTTGTAACAGGAGAAATAGAGAGTTATTACAACCTATTTAATAAAATAATATAGGACTTCTATAGCTAGAAAATTATTCTTCTGATCTTACTTTTTCTTTTGGATCTACATTTGTGTCTGGAGTCATTTCACTTCCATCTAAAAGATTTCTTTAAGTGTCACAATGAAAGTAAATCTTTGGAGCTGAATTCAAAGCACATCTGTTTACCTGTACATGTCTGTGAAGGTTTATTTCTCTGAAGGATATGTCAAATGCCAAATGAATGCTGTTTTCATTGTTTCCTTTCCCACTTAGCACTGGAGAGGTATTTTGTAATTTCCAGTATTTATGAGAGGCAGTCAGCAATAGTTTTATTGTTGTATGCCCAAACGGATTAAATCACAACCTGTACCACATCACATTTTCATGTGTGACTCCTACTGATTGCCTAGATTATGGGCAAGTGTGATTTTCTCTGTGTTTATTCTGCTTTGAGATCCTTAAACTCCTTAGACAGGTGAGATAATGATATCACCAATTTTAGAAAATCATCTTCCAATTTACCTTCAAATATTTATTATAATTCATTCTCTTTATTCCTTTTGTGACTAAAATCACACATGTATTAAATTGGTGGATATTGTCCCACAGATCTCAGACATACCACTTTATCCTTTCTCTGTCTCTTTTGTGTTGTTTGATTTTATATAATTTTCACTCATATATCCTCAGTTAAATAATATTTTCTGTCTATGTCCAGTTTCTTTATAAAAAATATTTTACTCTGTGTGTATGAGTGTACTGCCTGGATGTGTATAAGTGCATCCATGTTGTGCAACACCTATGGAGGACAGAAGGAACTCCTGGAACTGGAGTTATGGATGATTGTTAATTGCCATGTGGGTGCTGGGAATTGAACTGGGTTCTCTATAAGAGCAGCTAATGATTGTAATTGCTGAGCCATCTCTCAAGCCCCCCATGTCCAGTTTCTTATTCTAGCTGTAAACTTAATTTCTTATATCTGTTTTTTATCTATAGTATTCTTATTTAGATATTTTAGCAGGCTTCCTCCTTCTGTTGAAGGTCCTCATTTATTGTTTCCCAGTTATAGTTATTTTAGGCCTTTTTTCTTTTTTTTCCTATCTATATACCAGAGCAGAAATTTCTAGATTTGATTATTTGACAATTTTCTTTCCTGGTCACATTTTTCTCCCTCCCCCCTTTATTCTTTATTTTTCTCAATTTTTGAATCCTGTAATATTTATGTCATCAATATTCGGTGGAAAAGAAGGGAGGGAAATAAATTATATTTACATGAAGAGAAGATATGTCCTTCACACAGTCTTTTAGTGTGGGAGAAGAGGTGGGATTTGGTTTGCGGTACTTTGGGTTTCAGCATTCACCATGACATTCAAATGGCTTTAGCCCTGAGATTTGAATCTGGGAAGTCTCATGGGACTGGAGTGATGGCTCAGCTGCAACAGCACCTACTGCTTTTGCAGAGGACTTGGGTTGAAATTGCAACATCCATGTGGCAGCACACAATTATCCAACTCCAGTTCAAGGGAATTGGATGACCTTTTCTGGCCTCCACTGCACAAGGCACACATGTGGCACACATATATACATGCAAGCAAACCTTATACATATAATAAGAACAAATAAACAACAGGAAAAATTCTCACAAGCAGAATGAATGAAATGGAGAAAATCAAGAGTGGGGGATTGTGATCTGGAAGATGTTCCTCTGACCCTGTAATGACAACCCAAGGACCTGCCTTCTTCCCATGCTCTGCAAACAAGCCACTCTCCTTCCCTCTTCCAGCCAATCAGCAGACCATAGCCTCTTGCAGGGGAGGGGCTAATGGTATAAAAGCTGGGAAAACCATGAGGCTGTCCCCTTGCCATTTTGTAAGGTTGTCTGGAAACACCGGATTTATGTCTGGGTGTGGACTTTCGAACACAGCCATGAATGGGGGGTTACCTGCTTGTCTGTAAGTAAATCTCCACCCCAAGCTCAGTTAGCAAGTCCAATAAACTCGTTAAAATTGTTCAAACTGGAGTTTGGAGAAATTTTTCCTCAGGTGTCGCAAGGACCATGGGAGGAGGGGATTGGATGCCATGTGCACCTCCCAGAGGTGAATTTTACTTACAGGGATAAAGTTGAAGATATGCATTCCTTAAGCAAAGATGATACAAAATTGAAAAAAAAAAAAAAAAACCACAGGAATGGAATATTCATGAAATGTGGGACAATATGAAATGACCAAATCTATGTACTATAGACATACAGGAAGGTGAAGAAACTCAAACCAATGGCATCAGATCTTCAATAGGCTTATAGAAGAAAAATTCCCTAAATTAAGAAAGATATACTGATAGAAATTCAAGAAGCACAGAGAGCACCATTAAGACATGATCAGAATAGAAAGTCCCCATGACGTATCATAATAAAAATATTAAATGTACAGAACATAGAGAAGGTACGGAAAGCTGCTAGAGAAAAATTAAAAGTTACATATAAAGGAAAACCCATAAGATTACAGCTGACTTTTCGATGCAAGCTATGAAATCCAGAAGAGCCTGGAGGAAAGTATTCCAAGTTCTAAACAATCATGGATGCCAACCCCAAATACTATCAAGGTCAAAGGGGAATGGAATGTTTTCCATGAGACAAATAGCCTAAAATAATTCACGTCTTCCAAACTACCATAACAAAGATTACTTGAAGCAATAAAATGACCAAAGAAAGGAATGAATATGCCCAAGAGGCTACAGAAAGAAAATAAAGAAAGCTATAACAACGGAAATACAAAGAGGGTCACAAACACAAAGAAATTTAAATGGCAGCATACAATACACACCTTTCAATAATAACACTAAATATCAATGATGTCAAATCCCCTGTCAAAAGACAGGCTTGTGCAATGGATCAAGGAAAAAATTGTTGTCTTAAAGAAACTCATCTCACCTTCAAGGATAGAGACATTCTTAGGGTGAAAGGATGAAAAAAATATTCCAACCAAATGGCCCTAAGAAGCAAGCAGATGTCACAATTTTAATATCTGTCAAAATAGAATTCAAATGAAAACTTATCAGAAGATATAAGAAGGGCCACTTCATTATAATCAAAGGAACAATTGACCAAGAAGATATTACAATCATGAACATATATGCACAAAACTCTGGAGGACCCAATTTCAAAAAATCAGTAGTCTAAGACTATGAAACAGAGAATGACACCAACTCAGTGATAGTGGGTGACTTTAATATGCCACTTTTGTCAATAAACAGGTCCACTAGACAAAGAATAAACAGAGAGACATCTGAATTAAGTGGCATACCACATGAAATGGACCTAAGAGATATATACAGAATATTCAGCTCAACCACCAAAGAATACACTTTCTACTCATCAACTCATGCAAAAATTTCTAAAATTGACCACATTCTGGGGCACATAACAAATCTGAGAAAATATAAAGAAACTGAAATAACTCCATGCCACAGTGCGTTAAAGCTTATAATAAACTGCAAAAAAAAGCTTTAGTAAATATACAAACTCATGGATATTAAAAAACATACTCCTGAATCATGAATTTGTCAAAGAAGAAATTATAAAGAATTACAAGTGTTCCTGGAAAAAAATGAAAATGAGAAAACAACATAACAAAACCTCTGGGATAACCTAAAACAATCCTAAAAGGGAAGTTTATAGTTCTTAGTGCCTACATTAATAAATAAGAAAGAGCACATGTAAATGACTTGATGGTACAACTCAAGACTCTAGAAAGGCAAGAACAAACCAACCCCCAACCTAGTAGACAAGAAGAAATAACAAAACTCAGAGAAGAAAGTAATGAAATAGAAACAAAGAAAATAATTCAAACAAAAAAAAAAAATCAGTGAATATAGTGAATATAAGAGTTGGTTCTTTGAAAAGTTAAACAAGATAGACAGACCCTAGCCCATTTAATCAAATGAAAGAAAGAGCAAATTCAAATCAACAAACTCAGAGATGAAAGGGAGAACATCACAACAGACAACAGCAGCAACAACAAAAAAATCCAAAACATTGTAAGGGAATAGTTTAAAAATCTATACTCTATTAAATTTGAAAACCTAAAAGAAATGGATGAATTACTAAAATCATAACCACCACCAAATTCAAACCAAGAGGAAATCAACAGCCTAAACAGACCCAGAGCAAATAAGTAAATTAAAACAGTAATACAAAACCTTCTGTCCAAATAAACCCTAGGCCCAGATGGATTCAAGGCAGAATTCTACCAGACATTCAATAAAATCTACATCAAATACTGCTTAAATTATTCAAAAAGTTACAAATAGAAGAACTCCCAAACTCCTTCTATGAAATCTGCATCACTCTAATACTAAAGCCAGGTAAAAATACAACAACAACAAAAAAGAAAGCTACATACCTATATCCTTAAAGAGCATTGATGTGTAGATACTCAACAAAATCTTAGCAAAACACAGACACACATTAAAAAGATCATCCACCAACATCAAGTCAGCTTTGTTCCAAAGATTCAGGGATGGTTCAACATACATAAGGCAATAAACATAATAAAACATACAAATGGACTTAAAGACAAAAACCACATGGTCATCTCAATATATGCAGAAAAGGCATTTAACAAAATCCAGCATACATTCACGTTAAAAGTCCTAGAAGGAATTGGTCTGGAGGCAACACACCACAACACAATTAAAGTTATATACAACAAACCCATACCTAACATCATCCTAAATGGAGAAAAGCTGGAAGGATTCCTGTTAAAATCAAGGAACAGTGTTGTCCACTATCTCTACTCCTTTTTGATATGATGCTTGAAACTCTTTCAAGAGCAATAAGACAAGAGGAGGAAATTAAAGGAGTACCAACTAGAGAAAAAAGAGGTCAAATTATCCCTATTTGTAGATTATATGATATTATACATATGAGTGCCCCAAAATTACACTAGAAAACTATTAGAATTGATTAATGTTTTCAGTAAAGCGGCAGGATACAAAATTGACTTACAAAAATCAGTAGACTTTCTATATACCAGTAACAAGCAATCAGAAAAAAATCACTCAAAGAAATCCTCACATTCTCAAAAGCCTTAAAAAAATATTTAGGAATAAATTTAACAAAAGACATTAAAAATCTCTACAATGAAAAATTCAAAACCCTAAAGAAAGAGATAGAGTAAGAAAGTAGGAGATGGAAAGACCTACCATGCTCAGGGATTGGTTGAATCAATATTGTAAAAAGGAGTATTTACTGAAAGCAATTTGTAGATTCAATGCAATCCCAATCAAACTACCCATGACATTCTTCACAGAGCTTGACAAAATCATCCTAAAATTCACATGGAATCACAAAAGACCCCAGAAAGCCAAAACAATCTTGGGCAAAAAGAATAATGCTGGTGGCATCACCATATCAGATCTCAGATTTTATTACAGAGCCATAGAACAGGGCCATAAAAACAACATGGTACTGGCAGAAAAATAAACATATAGATCAATGGAACACAGTAGAAGACCCAGAAGACCCACACATGAGTCCATATAATTTCAGTCACCTGATGTTTGACAAAAGTGCTAAGAACACACAATGGAGGAAAGATGGCATCTTCAACAAATGGTGCTGGCAAAACTGGATCTCCACTTGCAGAAAAAATTAAACTTGACGCTTATCTTTCACCCTGCACAAAAGTTAACTCCAAATATATCAAAGACATCAATATAAAATCTGAAACTTGGAAACTGCTTGAAGAAACATAGGCAGCACCCTCCAAGATATAGGCATAGGAAAAGACTTTCTAAATCAGACACCAGCTGCTCAGGTATTAAGGTCAATAATCAGTCAGTGGGACCTCATTAAATTACAAAGTTTCTGTACAGCAAAAAAGACAAATAAGGAAGGGAAGAGAAAACCAACTGAGTGGGAGAAATATCTTCACCAGCTACACATCTGACAGAGGATTAATATCCAGAATATACAAAGAACTCAACAAAGAAAGAAACAAGGAAACAAATGACCCAATAAAAAGTTGGGTGACAGACCTAAACAGAGAATTCTCAAATGAAGAAATAAAAATGGCTAAGAAGCACCTTAAATAGTGCTCAGCATCCTTAGTAATTAGAAAAATGAAGATAAAAACCAATTTAAGATTCCATCTTACCCCAGTCAGTTTGGCAAACATCAAGAGAAGGAAAGACTTCAAATGCTTGAGAGGATGTGAGAAAAAGGAATGCTCATTCACTGCTGGTGGGAATGTAAACTCATACAACCACTATGGAAAGCAGTGTGGAGAACCCTCAAAAAACTAAAAATAAAACTACTATATGACCCAGTGATACAATTCCTTGGCATATACCCAAAGGACTCTTCATACTGTAGACACCTGTGCATCCATGTTTGTTGCTGCTCTTTTGACAATAGCTAAGAAATGGAAAGAGTCTAAATGTGCCTCAATTGACAAATAATGAAAATGTGGTACATTTACTCAAGGGAGTTCTACTCAGCAGTAAGAAAAGATGAAATTATGAAATTTGCAGGTAAATGGGTGGCGCTACAGAGTGAAGTAACACAAACTCAGAAAAGCAAGTGACATATTTTTCTCCTCATTCGTGGATTATAGCAGTAATCCCTTAGATGAGACTATAACATTCTGATGTAGCACCAGGATCCAGGTAAAGGCAAAGGACATGGAGGGAAAAGAAAAGAAGCAATCTGAAAGTGGATAGTAGGGAACAGATGTTACCCAAGGGAGGTTGAAAAATTGTGAGTAATCGGCAGGGAGGAGAGGATGGAGGGACATACAAGTGTGGGAGAGCGAGGGAAGTCAGGAAAGGAAAGATGGGGGGAGTCGGGAGGTATTTGGGGGAAGGTAGGTATAATGGGGGCACTGTGACTAGGGAGGGAGGGAGGACGGAGAGAGATCAGTGAATCTCGAGGGGGGGTTAGGAAGCCTAGAGGGAAAAGTGATGCCCTCGGAACTCTAGGAGAAATGTACATAGAGTGTCTGAACAAATATCTGGGAGCTGCTTGGCAGGGCACACAGTGCCTGATTGAAGAGCCCTCCCTTAGAGTAACAAGCATGCTGTACAGCACTCATCAAAGAATCTTCTTTTCACAACCTATGGAGGCTACTGCAGAGTTGCACATCTGATCAGACATAGAACATATGCCTGGGAGATGCCCAGTACCAGGGTAACACATCTGCAGTTGAATCTCTACAACTAAGGCTCATGGAACATAGTGGAATTAGGGGTAGAGAGAGAGCTGCTGCACCATTCAACTCTCACCTTGAAGCTTCCATGTATATCAGTGTGTGATGAATGCAAAAGTCCACAACTGGCCCAGTTTTGGAGAATAAGAGACTGTAGAGTGTAGGGTGGGACTCCTATATGAAACCTCACCTACCCATGGCTCAGGGACCAATGTGGAAGATGAGGCAGAAAGATTATAAGAGCCAGGGCTGGTTCATGAGCACAAGGAGGTGGAGGCTTCCAGGCCACTGGAGGCTTGCTCATGTGAGCCTGTGGCAGTAGTGGCATCAAGAGTGGGACCCATGTCAGCTCAATTAAACAAGGGTCAAAGGTGACATGGGAAATAGGTGGCAGGCCAGCACTAGATTGAGAACTATCTGAGACTGATTGCTGCTGTGTGACAGTGTGACTTACATACAACTACTGGATGGGCTGACTAGCCTCCAGTGAACACATTTACACTGATGGACATTTGGGTACAAACACCTGAATGAATAGGTTTGGTGGGGGATAGGGGGATGAATGGTTGGGGAGGGCTTGTGGATTTGAGTGAGAAGTGTATGAAATTTAAAAATATCAATAAAAAAAGAAAAAAAAAAGATTTTGTACACTGAAATTTTAGAATCTTTAAAGAAAGAGATTGAGGAAGACACCAGAAGATGAAAGGACCTCATATGCTCATGGCTTAGAAGAATTAATACTGTGAAAATGACGATTCTACCAAAGCCATTTATAGATTCAATGTAATGCCAATCAAAATCTCCATTACATTATTCACAGAATTAGAAAAAAGAAAATTTTAAAATTCATATAAATGCACAGAAGTCCCCAGATAGCCAAAGCAACCCTGAACACAAAGTGCAATGCTGAGGGGATTATTTTACCAGATTTAAAACTATATTACAGAGCTATAGTCTTAAAAACAGCATGATACTGGCACAAAAACTAGACCCATATATCAATGTAACATAACTGAAGACCCAAACAAGAGTACATGCAATTTCTGTACCTGATATTTGACAAAGGGGCCAAGAATGACGACAGCCGCTGGGTGAGAGAGTGTGCCTTACATACATTGGATGAAAGACAGCATCTTCAGGAAATGGTGCTAGCAAAACTGGATCACTGTTTATAGATGAATGAAACTGGACCCTTATCTTTCACCTTGCACAGTAGTATTCTAAATGGATCAAAGATTTCTTTGTGAAACATGAAACTCTGAAACTGTTAGAAGAAAACTTTACCAGTAACCTACAAAATATAGTTGTAGGAAAAGACTTTCTAAACTGGATATCAATTGCTCAGGAATTAAGGTCAAGAATCAACAAGTGCAGCCTCATTAAACTAAAAAGCTTCTGTACAGCAAAAGAAACCAAATAAATTAAGAGAAACCCTGTAGAGTGGGATAAAATATTTACCACCAACACATATAACAGAAGTTTAACATCTAGAATATATAAAGAACTCATTAAAAAAACAATCAGGAAAAAAAAAGTGACCCAATTAAAAGATGGGTTAAAGATCAGAACAGAGAGTTTTCAAAAGAAGAAATAAAGATGGCTAGGAAACATCTTTAAAAATGTTCAACACTGCTAGTAATTAGAGAAATTCAAATTAAAACCACTTTAAGATTTCATCTCACCCCAGTCAGAATGGCTAAGATCAAGAGAACAAATGATACCAAATGTTGGAGAGGAGGTAAGGAAAGGGGAATGCTTATGCACTGCTGGTGGGGTTGCAAACTCATGCAACCCCTATGGAACGCAATGTGGAGAACCCTTAAAAATCTAAAAATGAACCTATCATTTGACTGGTTATACCACTTCTTGGCATATACCCAAAGGACTCATCCTATTGCAGAGAGACTTTTACATCCATGTTTGTTGCTGTTCTTTTCACAATAGCTAAGAGAGGAAAGCAACCTAAGTGTTCCTGAACTTACCAGTGGATAATGAAAATGTGGCACATTTACACAATGGTAAAGAAAGATGAAATCATGTAACTGCCGGAACCAGGATAATGGCTATTTCTTTTTTAAATGCTTTGTTGATGGTTTTATTTTCTCTGTGTGAACATTTTGCCTGCATGTATGTTAAGTGTAATGTCCACAGGGGATAGAAAGGGGTATCAGATTTCCTGGAATTAAAGTTACAGATGGTCATTAGCTGTCATGTGGGTGCTAGGAATCAAATTCTGGTCCTCTGCAACAAGAGCCAGTGCTTTTAACTGCTGAACCTCATCTCCAGCCCCCTGATTGGGCTACTTCTTCTTCTAAGTTCTACTGCCCTATTAGACACATTTATTTTATTCTCGTGACTCTTGTGTATTTTTATTTTTGGTATATTTTACTGAATTTTTTTGCAATCCATACAAAACATCATAATCATCTTCATATGCCCTCTGTACTGTATTTCATGCTTTATGTTATATATGTTACAGCTCATCAAGCCAAGTGTGTTACCCAGATGTTCCTCAGTGCACATTCATCCACTGGAGTCTAGTCATGCTATCTAGAATGACTCTCAAAGAATATCCAACTCTCCCTCACCCAGCAGCCAGATTAATTGAACAATTATCAATGAACAACATATGACACACACAAAAAATCATATACTATACCATTTCCTTTTGGAGTAAGTTAGCTTAGTGGATTTCCGAGAGTTGTCAAAAGTGATATATGTGAAGTCTGCTCTGAGTCAGAGTAGACAAAGACAAAGGCAAAGTGCATCCTCCTGTTCTTCATCATCATAATCTGAAGGAAAACTAAATGCCTTTCAATGCTCACGTATTTAACAGAAAATCTATTCCTTGTTTTGAATTAAAAACATTGTATATTATTTGTGGGTACATGTACATGCATGCCACAGCATGTGTGGAGGTCAGAGGACAACTTGTTTAGACAACTAGCTTCAATTAGTACTCTTCTTCCACCTCAAGTCCTGGGGATCAAAGTCGTGTTCTCTGGCTTGGATGCAAGTGCATTTACCTGCTGAACTATCTTAGTAGCCCTCTTGTCTATTTAATAGTCATTATATCTAGAACTTTGTTAATCTAGTCTTTTAAAATTGCTCCTGATGTAAATAAATCTACTATGTGTTTTCCTTTTAGAGATACCAGTTAAGAACCATCAGGCAGAACTTTCTTTAATGTGGAGTAAAATAACTCAACAATTTGAACGACTACAACAACTTGAACCTTACACTGAAATTTATCAAAATGTTATTATATCTAAGACCATTGAGGAAGTTTTCCTTATTGCAAAAATATAATAACTGTTGATTAATTAGAGTGAGAACTGATGAACGGGCTCTGGGTAGAAATCAGTGGTGAAGTGCTGGCCAAGTATGCACAAAACCCTGAGTTTGATCCCCAGTGCCATAAGGAAACAGAAGGAAAACAGACTATCGATCCGCATTTGTCAAGTACCTCATGCATTAGTTAGATTTTTTATTGTAATGATAAAAATATATTGAAAAAGGCAACTTAGAGAGTTCCTTTTGACTCAAAATTCCAGGGTACAGTCCATCAAGGCAGGGGAGTCATGGCAACTTGAGGGAGCCAGTTGTATTGAGTCCAAAGTCAGAAAGCAGAGAACAGTGATGCTTGAGCTTAGCTAACTTTTCTCTTTTGGGGCATTCCAGCACCTAATCACAGAGAATAGTGAAAGGGTCTTCTCAGAGAATTATCTCGATAATCTCTACAGGCTGTGCATTTCCCCCATTCTATGCTGGGTTTCTGTCTGACTGAGTCAGCGTGGTCCCAACCCTAGCCAAGAAACTATTGGCAAATGTTTACTATAGGGTAAAGGAGAGTAGATCTTCTTTAAGGGAGTGACTTTACACAGGCTGATTAGATGCCAGTGAATGAACTTGCACCATTGGACCTCTGATACAAATGCTTGACTGGATAGGACTTAATATATATATGATAGACTACCTGAAATCTGGTGATGGTGAGGGTGCTATGGAAGCAGGAAGAAGGGAGGCAGCCTAAATTTTGATTAAGCTGTATTATATGAAATGCACAAAAGTTCAATAAAATGTTAAAATTAAAAAAGATAGTCTCATCAAATGGACAATGAGCTAAACATCACATAATGAAAACTGAGAACATTTTAAAACACACATCTGTTTTCTATCATCTATGTATATATCATCTACATCTACCTGTCAGCCTATGTATGAATCCATTACTCAATCCTTCCACCTGGCTATCAGTCATCTCTCTGTCATTTACCTGTTGCTTAATTATAATGATTGACAAGAATAAGAAGCAAAAATAAGAGTCAAATTACTATATCACTTCCTGTCCATTTTAAAAACTTTTGCTGAGAGCATTGTTCAATTCCTGGACTATGAATTGTAAGAGCATAAGGAATTATAGTATATGGGTCCTTGGAAATGTTTTTGATGATACAGATGAGTATGTTTAGGACAAATGAGTAAGTATGGTTGAGTTACTATTAATGCCAGGTTATGGTATTTAAGATTGTGTTTTATCAGAGAAAGGTTTGCTTCTGTTAAACAACAGTAAAATAGATGAAAGTACCACAAGACTGAAAAAAATCCTGGGCCTTAGGTGCATCTAATTGCTGACATACAATTTTCAAATGTGTACAAAAGAGGAATGTATAATTTTATCTCACATGTCACATGAAAACGTAATGAGAACATCAGGCATTAAGAAATATAGAACAGAAAGACACTGATGACATTATTATGTATACAGAAAACAGCAGACTGACCATCTGTTCCCCCAAAAGAATAAAAGTTCAAGTTTCCTTTGGAAAAACTGATACAAGTATGCTTCTTCGAGTAAAAATAAAACAAACTCTCACACAAACACAGTAATATTGCAAAATTCTGAAATTAATACAGTTTTTTAAATGGTGCATTTTAAATTGGTATAAATCAAATAGCTATTTTCTCAATTTATCTTAATATCTTTATCCTTATCTCCTACTCATTGAACGTCCAAAAGGATTGGCTGGTATGAATGAATGAACAGTCAGCTGAGCGAGAATTCTCTGTGCTGAGGTAACTATGGAGGCTGTGTAATACTCAAAACTGGAAAAAATCAATATTACAGTTTTTGATTTCCTTTCTCAGTTCAATTTATTATTTAGAAAGAACAATCAACTTAGCCCTTCCTCTGGAAATATCTTCTTTATGGTACTGCAGCACAAAGCAAGACAGTTTCACCAGATGATCTTACTAGGATACAATTAACATTTGGATCCCAAGAAGGTATCCAACACTTCTATTCATTTAACTCAAGGAAGGAGTGCTACACAAGGCTACGTAGCACCATTCTCAGAAAGAACTGTCAGGCAGTGTCCTTCACGGTATAAAGAATGAAAATTCTTATGTTGGCATGAAAATACATTTGATGGTAAAAAATTTCAGAACCTATCCATTTCAAAGACAAAGCTAAAAAGCTGGGAACATTTTACTCAAAATTAAGAGCTGCAGAAAGAATCTTCTTTGGAAGTTGTTGCTGAAATATTTCTCAAGTTGAATTTATGTAACCAGGAATCACATTGTAGACTTAAATGATAGTATAATTTCTGGTACTTCTTCAGTTTTCCTTTAAATTAGGGCTTTGAGTTTATAATTCTGCATAATTGAAATTAGAATTAATTTAGAAATTTAGAAATCAGTTAGGTGAGATTTAGAAAGGGATATGTTGGTAACTTGGATAATAAAAACACAAACCATAATTAATGCAGCTTCTACTAGCTTTTGTTAGAAAAAAGTTCTCTTCAGTCTAGGGGTTGCCCTATACCCAAGAGTATTTGAACAACATAAATTAGACTTGATGGAATTTCTAAAAAAGAGGACACGAAGTTGAGTGGGCAGCAAGGTGATGTGGATCTGGGAGGACATGGAGGAGTTAATATCATTTACATGTAATTCATGAAATTCTCAAGTAATTAATATGTATTTAAAATTTTAAAACTACTTATGGAAAGTAAATCATTGCATCCATTTTCCATGGCATAAGTGTAATGACTGTGAATTCATTGAAAGAGTATCATGCAAAAATATAGACAAATATAGGAGGCCACAATTTTGAAAGACTAAACAGTATCCACTATTCATTGATTCATGTGAAAATTTTAAGACTCATGGTCATATTGTGTATATAATGGTATGAAATGGACTCCTCTTGAAAAATTCATGTAGAAATTTTCCTCCATTGCAATAGTATTCATAGTCATAGATTTTAGAAAAATCATTAAGTTACCTGTATGAATGGATTAATGTCCTTATTAGAAGCTGCAGGAAATCATATCTTTTAGCCTTTTTTCCATGCAAAATGATGATACGGCATTCATCCCTCCAAGGACAGCACAATAAGGTATTAAGAAAGAAGAGAAAATCTTCTTACCTGCCAACAACTTATCTTCAGACCCTAAGAGAAGTGGATGTGTATTATTTATAAATTACGCAGTCTGTGGTTTTATGTTAAAACAACAATCACTAAAATAGAATTCATTATCGTCAAATGTGTGTGTGTGTGTGTGTGTGTGTGTGTGTGTGTGTGTGTGTGTTGTATTATTTATAAATTATACGCAGTCTGGTTTTATGTTAAAACAACAATCACTAAAATAGAACTCATTATCGTCAAATGTGTGTGTGTGTGTGTGTGTGTGTGTGTGTGTGTTGCTATAGTAAGTTCCTAAAGTGTGCCAGAAACTGTGGAATGGAAATGATGGAAAATAGAGTAGTTATGAAATGATTACCAGGAAGAGCCTGCATTACTATGAACAGGCAATGAAGGACAGTTAAGGCATAGGCCCAGAATAAGAGAGAACTATTAAAAAAGCACCTCAGTATTAGAAAATTTTCTGATGGGATTTAACAGATGCACAGAGAAATGCAGAGAATAAGAGCCATCCTGAGGTGGTGTTAGAAAGGAAAGATATTTTATTGGAAACAGGAAGGCTACTACGAGGCTTTGAAACCTTTTGGCTTTCTGCTCAGAACTACAGTTAAGTCTCTGCTCCCTGTGTTCCAATGCTTTCTTTCACCTCATAAGCCGAGGCTCACAAGTGCCCATGTACTGGCATCTCTGCCCCAGAAGGCACAGCAGCAAACCTTGTCCACATGCATGTGGTGCTACGGGTCATGACTCCCTCACCAAGGTTTTTGAAGGATGCCTCAGAGAGTTCTGAGGCCAAGTGAAGGTATTACCACAGAGATGTGAGCACCAGTACCCCTCTCCATCCCCAGTCAGTGCCCAATAGGAGTCATGGGATTGAGGCTAGCAGAGAATCCTTGTTAGTTCAATGCTAAATGGGGCGATGGGACAGGGCTTTCCTCAAGAACTGATACACATGAAGCTACAAGCATGTAACTCCTGCCCTTGAGAGCTGCAGGCTCTCTGTTCCCTTCCTTTTGTATAAGAAGGGGAAACAAATTAATAAAATGTTTGCAACAATTTGCACATAAATGGTACAATAGGTTTTTGGAGACTTTACATTCATATATTGCATATGCACACACATATAGAATACATCATAAATTGAGAATTATGAGTAAGGAAATGTGACTTGTTTCTTCTTTCACCATCTCTACTTTGGCTTATTTTACCATCTCATCTTTTTTCAACTTCTTCTCATGATACATAGAAATATAGATTGTAGATAATAAAAGTTACTGAGATGCCCAATAAAGGAGGATATGATCATAAATCTATGGATTGGAAGAATGCATGTTTCTTCCTGTCTTTCCCCCCAAAATGAAACAAAGCCCATGCATACTTGTCTGGCGAGCATGAAATTGTGTCTGTGGAAACAATTATTACTGATTATAGTGAGTAAATTACTATTACTCACTTATCTAATCAAAACTATTAATTTAGGCTGAGGATAATGGTTGGCCTAGAGATAATACAAATAACACAGTAAGCATTTTCCCTATAAGTACAGAGCCCACTCACATGGCAACATTGGAATGTGCACAATGTTCCACATGGGGTATAACAAGAAGGAAAGCAATGCTCTGGAAGGAACATGAAAGTGTTCTAGCATCTCTGTAGTATAAGGAGAACTTCCCAGAAGAAAGTGATACTGAAGTCTAACCTTAAGAATAAGGAAATATTTAAAAGTGGAGCATGGAAGGACTAGTGCCATGAAGAAACAACAGCATGGTACTAGAAGAGACAAGGTAGCTACAGCCAGGCAGCTAGGGCAGAAAGTCAAGCCGGTGTTCTAGAGAAAGGCTACAGTCAAGTAATCACGATTCTTTCAAATAATGGTCAGTATTTTGAGAGTGATATGTGCTAAAAGCCTGCGTGTGGGAATTCACATGACTAATTTATACTGTATGCTGAATAGAGATACAAATATGGAGTAGAGATAAGGAGAGCAGTTAGGAAGTAACAATCCAGGCAAGGAAAGGTATAGGTTTGGACAACTGATAATATAATGTGGAAAGAAGCTGAAGAAGACAGAAGGGATATCACCAGACTGTTAACTATGAGAGAAGGAAGCCAGTGAGGGCTGTTCCCAGGACTCTAGCTGCAGTTTTTAAGCTGAGTACAGTGACACTGAGGGGCTGAACCTGGGAAAGAGTGGTTTTGAGAAAAACATAACTTCAGCCGACGATAGGAGTTTAGAGCAGCTTCAAGATGAATAAGTAAAGATGCAGTTGATTAAAATAGTCTGGTATTCAGAAAATGTTTAATTTCTGTATAAACTTTTAGACTTTCAGCATACTGGTGGCAACTGAAAATATGCAAAATGCTGTTTGTCTGGGGAGTGTCTACTGAGAAGAGACTAATGATTGGTCAGTGCATAGGGAAATTTTAATTTTGGTGTTGCTTGGAGCAGTTGCTTCCTTTAAAGGAAATTGAGAAGTACAATCAGAAAACCAAGAATATGTGATTCCATGGATGGAAGGTAAAAGCAGAAAGGCAGAAAGTGTTAAAATAATGTAGATGTACCTCCCTAGTATGTACTAAAAAGCCAAATAAAAAGGCTGGTTAATATCCAATAGTTCTGAAGGGAGTTCAATCACTCTTTGTGGGGGGGGAGTCATAAAGGGTCTCACTATGTAGCCCAGGCTTGTCTTGAACTAACAGGTCTCATGTTTCAGCTTCCTCTGATGGAATTACAGATGCAAGCTTCCATGCCAGAGCCAGCTCATTTAGAACTGTGTCGATGACACAACTACATCATTTCTAAATATAGTGAAGGACCCGACTGACAGCAGGAAGGCCATTTTAGAAAAAGAATTGTAATCAGCCATTCGATAAGCCAAGATTCTAACCCAGGTCTTGTGAAACTAGCAGTGGAAGATAGGACGTTTGCAGTCGGACCACCTGCCACCACCCTGAGGCCCCTACCGGGAAGTTAGTGATAACAGCCCCTACTGGGAAGTTAACAATAACAATCAGTTTGACCCATAGCCCCTTCTGAATTTGGCAATACTGTTTCCTCATACCTTGTACCCATTGAAATGCACTAATAATAATCTTGTAACCATGCATCTGCTTCTGTACCTTGCTTCTGCTCTATAAAAAGCCCCCCCAAACTAAGCCCGGCACACAAGTCCTGACTCGAGCGGGACTCTGCGATCGCAGGCGCCTGTGTATGAATAAATTCCTCTTGCTTTTGCATCCCGAAACTTGGTTTTGTCCCTGTGTGTTGAGCGCAATTCTTCATTTGGAGGTCCCACCGAGATCAGCTGCATCATGCCGGGGACAACCCGAGTACCAGGGAGGTAAGCTGGCCAGCCTAGGTGTTCTCGTTGTGTTGTTGTGTTGTCTTGAAGTAGTCATTGTGATTGGCTGTGTGGAGTTTGCTGCTGTTCTGTGTTACTTTGTCTTTTGTGGGGACCCACAATCCGTATCGGGGCGGATCTGGGAAGAGGCTGACGAGCCTAGGATCCCACCCGCCACCCTGGGGGACGCCCCAGGGATTTGGTGAGCCCGTCTGGGTGAAGGCTTGGGGCCTTCACCATCTGAATTCGGAGAGGGTTCGAGTCCCTCTCTGAAGTTCTTCTTTGGGGTGCACCAGTCGGATTTGGTGAGCCCGTCT
>NW_008332088.1:3262821-3266278 GCF_000622305.1 Nannospalax galili
GCCTGGGGGACGCTCCAGGACTGTGAGACCCACGTCTGTAGAACTTTTTGTTCATCTGTAGGATTTCTGTGGATCTCGTCTGGACAAGGAACTTCCTTGTCATCTGTTATTCCGAGCTGCACACCTGAGTCAGTGTCGGTGTTTCTGTGTTGCTGTGTATTTGTGTTGGTCGCGACCGGCCCCCATGGTCTGGGGAGCCCGATATTTTGGGGCTCAGCATGTATCTGAAGGATACGTGAACCTGAGCGAAGTGACAACCTCGCCATCTGATTTTGTTCTTTCAGTTTTTCTCCGGAGTGGCGCTAAGCGGTACCTTGTCACTGGCTGTCTATTTTTGTTGTTTCTGTTGTTTGTCTGTTTCATTGTGATTTTAGATTACCCCAAAATGGGACAACACCTAACCACCCCCCTGAGTTTAACTCTAGATCACTGGAGAGAAGTTAAGAGCCGAGCTCACAATCAATCTGTGGAGATCAAGAAGCACCAATGGATAACCTTTTGTTCCTCCGAGTGGCCAACGTTTAATTTTGGCTGGCCTCGAGATGGGAGTTTTGACTCTGATGTTATTTTTCAGGTTAAAGCTAAGATCTTCTCCCCTGGACTAACGGGACATCCGGACCAAGTGGCCTATATAGTCACTTGGGAAAATCTCTCCCTTGACCCACCGCCGTGGGTGACTCCTTTTCTCAGTCCTACACGAAGAGCCCCCCTCCCTTCTGCCCCTAATCCGGACCCTTCGACCACCTCTTTGTGTCCTGTTGTGGTAAAACAAAAGCCTGTTCTTCCCCCTGATGAGAGTGTTCCCGCTGATCTGCTGAGTGAGAATCCCCCTCCCTACCCCCCTCCCCCGCAGGCCGCTGCAGCTGTTCCAGACGAAGCCCCAGCAGAAGGACGGGAGGTTGCTCCCTCCCCCATCGCGGGGCGACTCAGAGAAAGAAGAGGACAGGGAGATTCCTCACACGTCCTGCCCCTCCGACTCGCAGGAGGGGAAGGAAACCAGTTTCAGTATTGGCCCTTCTCCGCTTCAGACCTGTATAACTGGAAAACTCATAACCCGTCCTTTTCCCAAGACCCACAGGCCCTAACGGCCCTGATAGAATCTATCCTCCTTACCCACCAACCCACGTGGGACGATTGCCAACAGCTCCTGCAAGTCCTCCTAACTACGGAGGAAAAGCAGAGAGTCATTCTAGAAGCCCGAAAGCATGTCCCGGGGGCAGACGGGAGACCAACCCAATTGCCAAACGAGATCGAGGCTGCCTTTCCCCTTACCAGACCTGCTTGGGATTTCAACACGGCTGAAGGTAGGGAGCACGTACGTCTTTATCGCCAGGTGCTTGTAGCGGGCCTCCAAGGGGCAGGGAGATGCCCCACCAATTTGGCCAAGGTAAGATCAGTAATGCAGGGAACCGACGAGCCGCCCACTGTGTTTCTAGAAAGACTTAAAGAGGCATATCGGAGGTACACTCCCTTTGATCCAGACAGCCCCGAACAGGAAGTAAGTGTTTCCATGTCTTTCATATGGCAATCAGCTCCTGATATTAGGAGTAAGCTCCAGAGAATGGAAAATTTGCAGGGGCAAGGTCTTAGAGACCTCTTGAGGGAGGCAGAGAGAATTTTTAACAAAAGAGAGACACCAGAAGAAAGAGAAGAAAGACAAAAAAGAGAGGCAGAAGATAGAGAGGCAATGAGAGATTGAAAGCGAAATAAGGAATTAAGCAGAATCCTGGCCACAGTAGTAAGAAAGGAAGACGAGGGCAGAGTAGAGAGGAAGGGAGATTGAGGGCGTGTCCAACTAGGGTCAGACCAGTGTGCCTACTGCAAGGAAAAAGGACACTGGGCAAAGGACTGTACCAAGAGAAAGAAGAAACAAAGGAAAGACAGAGCTGAAATCCTTAACCTTGATTAGGAAGGTTGGGGCCAGGAACCCCCATCCCGCCCAGGGATGGGAGGATGAGGATCAGAGACCGACAGCATGTTCCCCGACGTTGCACAGCACGCCCCCGGCCTGACCTTCGTCTCCACCCCTCCGCTCTGTCCCCTGTCCAGAGTCATCATGGCTTTTTGCCCTCAGTTGACGCTTTTACTTTGGAAAAACTACATTTATCGCAGGAGACAGCCGATCCAGCTACTCGAGGAACTGCTGTGGCCCCTGTTCCTGTTCTTCATCCTGGTGGCCATTCATCACTCGCACCCCCCAGTAGAGCACCATGACAAGCCACTGCCATCTGGCTCCAAGGACTGATCTACTCTTGCTTCCAACATCCAACGCCAGGAGAGAAGCCAGGGGTCCTGAGCAACTTTAAAAACTCCCTGGTCTCCCGGCTCCTGGCTGATGCCCGCTCAGTGCTGGGAGGCGGCAGTGCCCGAGACACACTGGCTGCCCTCAGGAAACTGTTGCCATTGCTCAGAGCTACCCAAAGTGAAGCTTGGCTACAACGGAATGACCAGCCAAATGAAGAGCCCATGCTGACCACAGAGATCCTAGAGACGCTTCTGAAGAGGGCTTCCCTGGTGTCTGCAATGGGGCAAGCCCAGGACCCCCTGGCCCGCTTTCTGGATGCTGCTAAGGACTTCACACAGGAGCTGCTGACCTTGCCCAGCCTGATGGAGCTCCGAGGTCTGCTGTGGAGGCCCAAAGGGATAGCTGGGCCCCTAGAGCTGATGTCAGAAGCCCCGTGCAGTGACAAGGGGCCTAGCAGCCCAGGTGGCCTCTCCCTCAATTGGTATGACGCCAGCCAACTAAGTGACTTCCTGGAGCCTGAGCTGGTGCCTACCCTGCCTGATAGCAGCCTCAGCCCTGCCTGCTCTGAGTTAATGGGAGCACTGGATGACCACCCACTATCACACCAAACTGGAGGAGCCGGAGCATTGACTAGAAGACATCTTTCCTCGATTCGGGATGCCTCAGGTAATAGGGTCAGATAACGGACCGGCCTTCGTCTCCCAGGTAAGTCAGAAAGTGGCCAGGTTGTTGGGAATTGATTGGAAATTACATTGTGCTTACAGACCCCAGAGCTCAGGCCAGGTAGAACGAATGAATAGAACAATTAAGGAGGCTTTAACTAAATTCTCGCTGGCAACTGGCACTAAGGACTGGGTGACCCTCCTCCCCCTAGCCCTATATCGGGCCAGGAATACTCCTGGGCCCAGTGGATTAACCCCCTTTGAAATTCTGTACGGGACCCCTCCCCCGGCTGTCTCTTTTCTTGATCCAGACATCTCTAACTTTGTTAGCACCCCTTCCCTGCAGACGCACCTGCGAGCGTTGCAGCTGGCACACGAAGAAATCTGGAAGCCCCTGGCAGCAGCCTACCAAGATGCTGTTAACACCCCTATTGCCCCCCCATCCCTTCCAACCAGGTGACACCGTCTGGGTCCGGAGGCATCAGGCTCGAAGCTTAGAGCCTCGCTGGAAAGGACCGTGCACAGTCCTCCTCACCACCCCTACAGCCCT
>NW_008332088.1:3267385-3277131 GCF_000622305.1 Nannospalax galili
AAAGCCCCCCCCAAACTAAGCCCAGCACGCAAGTCCTGACCCGAGCGGGACTCTGCGTCCGCAGGCGCCTGTGTATGAATAAATTCCTCTTGCTTTTGCATCCCGAAACTTGGTTTTGTCCCTGTGTGTTGAGCGCGATTCTTCAATAGGACACACTTTCAGTGAGTCAGTGTCATTTAACTTTAATCGTTAATTTCAATGATTTGAATGTTAGTAACTCTTCCAACATTCATTCTGAAATTATCCCAAAGACAACAGTATTAAGAAGGACTGCTTTAGGAAGTGATTGAGTAGAGTCTTCATGCACTACAACCCTTACTAAGGGGTTTGAGGGGTTAGTTCTCCTGCTATTTTCTTTCCCTTCTAATGTGTTAAGGCAAAGCTCACCATCTGCAGAGGATATAGCAATTATTATTTATTGTTGTTATATGGTAGGTGCTGAATCTCCTCGATCTTAGACATCCTTTGATCTTAGACTTTCTAGCCTTCAGAATTCTGAGAAGTAAATTTCTGTTATTTGCAAGTTGGCTCATCATTTCTAAGAGATTCATTTAAAAAAAAAAAAAAAAAGAAGGAATGAACTGAAACAATCTTATTCCAATATATTGGAATGACATCCAATATCAGTCAGTCAAAATCAGAACTATAGTCAGTTGGTCAAGCACTGGAAGCCTGCCATTTCACATGATATTCTGATAGTCTTTGTGAAATCAGTCAAATGATGAAATCTAAATAAAAACTTTTAATTTTTGAGTCCCTGAATGTGGTCACCAGCTGTGGCCACTCTCCTGCTCTCTCAGTTTCTCTGATCAATTGTCTGGTCGAGACCCCAGGGCTGGTGAGGAGTCTGTGCCAGCGACGCAGCATTCAGATGCAGGAGACCAGGTTCAATGACACAGAGCTGCTTTATTGCAAGAAAGTAGCCTGCTTATATAAGGGCAATTGTCCAATCATAACACAGCATATGGGATCCCTTATTAGCATGGCAGACTAGTATATCTAGTGGGCCAAATGCCCTATTAGCATGATAAGTTTCAGTTTCTCTAAGTTTCGGATTCCTGGAAACCATGTGACTTACATAGTTTTCTCTCTGATAAGAAACAGGAAGCACTGCATTCCAGCATGATAGGTATGTAAGGCAAAAGGCAAAATCAGTCACAAGATTTTGCACAACACCTGAATAAATCCATAATTTTTCTCCAGATAAATTCCAGGGAGTAGGAATCTTCTACATGGAATTCCTCATTAAAAAAACAAAAAACAAAAAACAAAAAAAAAAACTAGTAGATGGTGGATTCCTTTAATCCCAACATCTGAGAGGCAGAGGGAAGTACATCTCTGTGAGATAGAGGCTAGCCTGGTCTACATAGGGAGTTCTAGATCTACTGGGATGGTAGAGCAATCTTTTCTCAAAAAATAAAAAAAGAAAGTTATATTATGGATATATTTGCCTGTTAGGAGGACATTCTTGAAGATCAAATATCTTCATCATTCAGAAATACTCCAGTCCAGAGGTAGTATACATATTATATTAAGCTGGATGATTATTTTGTTTATTACTGGTGGATGTGTATTTGTCTGATGGGGCAGATTTCTGATTTGCTCTAAATTTCATTCCTTAACTAAGCCTTAACTGACTTAGAACAGGGAACAGGACATCACTCTGACTCTAATCTTCCTTAAACTCAAATGAATCATCACTATGTTAGACTGACATGAACTTTACATGTGCCTGTGACAGTCTGATGAATCTTATTGAGGTGTCTATAATTCTATTATATTTTGTAGACACACAGTTTTTTTTTATAGGCTGATACACACAGCAACTGTTTAGAATCTGACTTTATTATTTATTTTTAATTTTTTCTTTGAGACAGGGTCTCCTGGTACCCCTAAAAGGCCTGGAATTCACTATGTAGAATAATCTGACCTCAGTCTCACAGAGATTTGCCTGCCTCTGCCTCCTTTGTGCTCGGATTAGAGGTGTGTGTTACCATGTCTAGCTAAGGACTGACTTTTTTTTTAAAGACTTTTTAAAATTAATTTATTTTTATTTTATGTGTATGTGTATTTGCCTGGATGTACATAAGTGCACCTGTGTCATGCAATGTCTGCAGAGGTCAGAAGAGGCTGTTGGATCCCCTGGGACTGGAGTTATGGACAGTTATTAGCTGCTTGTGTGTGCTGGGATTTGAACCCAGGTCTTCTGCAAGAACAAACAGTGTTCTTAAATGCTGAGCCATCTCTTCAGCCCCGAGACTGATTTTTTTTTTTTAAAAATTGCATTGTATCAGGGAAATTGCTTCTTTTCTCTTAGTAATGGATATGTCCATTACTTCTTTTCTCTAAGTAATACTTGCTGTGCCTGAGAATCAGTGGGAAGTGTTGAAAATACAGCAGGAAACTGGATATGTGGTTCAGTTGTCAGAGTGCTTGTCTAGCATGGATGAAGCCTTTGATTTGGTTCCTAGTACCTCATGAAACTGAATGTGGCAGCATGTGCCTAAATTCCTGCACTGAGGAGGTGAAGGCAGAAAGATGAGAGACTTAAGGTCATCCTTGGCTACACAGTTCAAGATCGGGCTGGGATACTTGGCAGCCTGTTTCAAAAATAAAAATACGAATAAATAAATAAATAAATAAATAAATAATTACTTTAATTTAGTTAAAATGCCTGGAAATATGACTGGGGAAGGTGCTTAAAATTCAGAATTCTATACTAGAAGAAGAGGTACAAGACCCAAGACCCTCATTATGGTAGTGTTTCATAGGAATTCCACATGAACATTTCCTACTGATAGCCATAGGAATATTGGGAAAGCATTAGGTTAATGTTACCAAATGTTTCTTAATGGCTGTATTGGTGGTAGGAGTCCTCTGTAGAATGGTCTTTCTCCTCACTGCAAGACTGCTAGAGAAATATTTTCTATGTTGGAAATAAAAGTAACTTTTGGTTGTAAAAATGGCTCAATCGTATCCCTTTGAGGCAAGATAATAAATCTGTACGAATTTGTCCCTGAGGAAAAATTTTCATTTTCAGACTCTTTGCCATTTTTATAATGGGAGAAAGAACAATAAAATGCTTGTGGCAATACAGCAATTCAGAGCTGCACTTTCTGACTTCTTTTGAACCAAAGTTGATGGTGTCAGTGAAAATTGCTCTGCTCATTTGGACCCTACAGAATGCATGATGTTTCCATCTTTTTTTTCTACTAAGTGCAATGAAGATGTTTCAGCTTCAGGAAAGATAAACATGTACAGCCACATTATACCCTTGAGCTCATCCATTATTTTAATAGAATCACAAAAAGTCTTATATTTACTAAGAAAATCTGTTGCTTTTTTGATCATTCCTTTAAATGATAAAGTATGAATCAATCCTTTATCATGTGGAAACTTGAGAACTTAATAGACTTCATTCTGAGACATAAGTTCTACACCATTTTTAGATTTGCTTGCATCTGTAAAGAAGTCATTTAAACATTTACTTAATTTCCTTATTTGGGAAGTCAGATTATATTGTAAAATGATCAAACTCTGTTATTTTGTCTCAGATCAGAGTTCAACAAGACCATTGGACTTTTATATTTTGTAAGAGCAGCTTTATTGAAAGACTGTCATGTTCATTTATTTATATGTTGACTGTAACTGCCTTTTTAATTACAACGGCAACTTAATCATGAATGAGACACTACCACCCACAAGCTTGACTATAAAATCATTAGGAAGAAATTGAATATGCTTCTTTTGACTGTTGGTAACATTGTAGCCACACAAACATAACTTTATCTATGATGGATTGGTTAGAACACATACATGGATAAAAGCCATTCTTGAAATGATGGTGAGTTAGTAAGGACACTTTATTAACTCTGCACTTTTCCACATGTGGGGTTGACCTTACATTCATTTCTGAGGCCCCCATTGAGATATTTCAAGTCATATGCTTTCTGATGCTGCCCATAAGCCAAAAAACCTCAGAGTCATATAAGCCTGCAATCCTGAGCCAGCTGACAAGACTTTTCCTTTAGTGATAAAAAGGTAAACAAACATGACATATTCCCTTCTCATTATCTGTGTCTCACAAAACAATCCAGATATTCACAAATTCTTGTTCTGTTTCTAAAAGGTTTTAGAGTAAGTAACCATGCATTCAATTATTTTATTCAATAATAGATTTTTTTTTTTTGGTCTTTTTGAGACAGGGTCTCCCTGTAGCCTCAGCTGTCCTGGATTCACCATGGAGACCAGGCTGGTCTTGAACTCACAGAGATCTGCCTGCCTCTGCCTCCTGAGTGCTGGGATTAAAGGTGTGCACCACCATGCCTGGCTTCAATAATAGATTTTTATGTCTCAACAAAAAATATTTTTCTGGTTCTTTACTCTTTACACTTAGAGTAAATAAAAAAAAAGGTATGTTTTACAAAGATGAGTTTAAAGTTATACAAAATTCCTCATTGTACCTAACATAATTTTTTGATTAATATGAATGATGTAAATTTACAATTGAAATTCTTCTCTTAAACTGCCATTAGCAGGAGTCACTATGGAAATGAAGATAATTCATTATATAAGGATGCTATTTGATTTTATTAGATAATTTGTAACATATTTTCTTACAGTCAGGTAACATTAATGAGTGCATGAATATTTTCAGCATCAGTATAAGACAAATTATGTTCTCAGATCTGAAAGATGATGTAGTTATATTCTTTATAAACTGCATTAAATAAAGGTCTCATATAGAAATCTTGCTAACAGCACACAATATGTTCTCTAGTTCAATTCAAGTACAATGATGGAATATAATAATATGATGAGATGTTATACAATAATTCCTGAGCAGGCTTTGTTCCTCATACCTGTAATCAAAACATTTACAGGGCTGAGAAGGGTGGATTTCTGAGTTCAAGGCATGCCTGAACTACATGCAGAGTTTCAGGCATGCATGTTCTGAACTACATAGACTCTGTCTCAAAAACATAAAACAAAACAAGTTTGTATATATGTACATTGTATTATGCATTTATATAACATTATTCACTTATATGTATGTAGTGCTTTTATCTATTATAGCTGAATGTCTTAAATTAATGTTTCAGTCCTTAGAATGCAAGAAATGTACACTTGATTAATTAAATGTGCACATATGCATTAGCTAATAAAGCCTATAGAACACGGTTTAAGAAGAATAATAGTATAGAAGATAAGGTCTTCATATACTTATTAGTTGTGTAGCATTCATAGCATTGATTCTTTGTAAGTTTTACTAAGAATCAAAGCACCCATATTGAGTGCCATGACCAAAAGACCAAGGAGATATAAAGAATGTGGAACACAGTGTGGTGTACAGTAAAAGTGCATTGACATGGGTTCAGGTTTGAATGAGAATATCCCCCATAGGCTCCAAGTGTTTAGACATTTTTTTGTCCCCAGTTGGTGGTACTGTTTTGGGAGGTCTTAGAAAGTGTGGCCATGCTGGAGGAAGCACATCACTGGGGGCGAGCTTAGAGAGTTCTTAAGCCTTGCTGGATCTCCAGTCACAAATAAACTTTTCCTTTTATAAGTTCCTTTGGTCACAGTGTTTTATAACAGCAACGAAAAGTGACTAAGACAACATCATTCCTATTAATACTATTGCCGTCACTGCTATTATAATTCCATGTTGAAGAAAAGGAACAAGATCAGCAATAGCCAAATTTCAACACAAAAGAGACTATAAAACGTTTTGGAAAGCTTACTAATGATTCAGGATCATTAAAAACATTAAATAAGTAGATTTTTATAAAGACTGAATAATATTTATGGATACTATTAAGGCTCATATGTAAATAAATGTACATATAACATATAATATGTAAATAAATGTACATATAACATGGAGATGCTATATATAATGCTAGTATGGTTTACCGAAAATATATAGAAACATATGGATTATGTATATTAACATATATGTAGTATAGGAGCACACTATTATGGTGAGTACAAACAAAGCAGAAAGATAGCAACAAAGAAGCTAAGAGGCTTGAGAAAAAAGTTAAGCACAACATGTGAAATATGAGTTTTTTAGTAAGAACAGGAAGAGTTTAAGGTAATATGAAGAGGAGAGAGAATTAAAAATGAATGCTGAGGTAATGGAATTAATAAAGTCAGGAAATGATTAAATGTATTAAATTCTCATATTCAATAACTACTTGAAGCAGTACAATGAGAACGTTAACAAATACAATGGAATATGTTGTAGGACAAATGGCATAGATGTGCATGCATCAATATGAAAACACTTCCAAAACTTGCTGTTGAATTAAAAAAAAAAAAAAAACGTTTTGTCTATTATTGGCTCCATTCATTTAAAGTAAAAAAATGTTTTAAACAAGCATATATAAAAAGTAGCAAAAAAAGGCTGTTTTCGTTCATACTATTTAAGACTATAAATGTAAAGTAAAAATTAAAACCATGCTTAGAATTGAGTAGGTTTAAAGGAATATGAGATTTTATATATTTATATATATGTCAAATATTTTTCTTTGAAATAAATAATAAAAAGAGAAAACTGAGCCAATCAATTGATGCTCATTGAAGTGATATGCTCTTTTCTTTGCATTTTAAATATTTCAAGAATATTTTAAATTATTAAACTTTATCTTTGTTTTTTACTTTTAAGATAGTGCTTTTATTTTTTATTTTTTTAATTATTTATATTTTATCTGTGTATTTGCACCTGTGTGTGCAATGTCCATAGAGGTCAGAAGAGAATGTCAGATCCCCTGGACGTAGCTGGAATGTTGGAGCTGGGAACAGAATTTGGATCCTCTTCAAGATGAGTCAGTTCTCTTATCTTCTGAGCCATCTCTCCAGATTCCTCTAAAACAATTCTTAAAAGAAAATCTTTCGGGAATTCTAACATAGCACTTCAGGAAAAACTTTCTCCCCAAACTGAAATAAGCTTTACCACAAAGGAATGCACCTTATCACTTAGAAAATTAAGTATGTCAGTCTTGCCAAGAGCTGACACTGTGGTTCCAGAAAGTCTAAGAATTTTAGTGCTCATATGTACCCCACGAAAAGTCATTTGAAGAGACATTTACCAATTGCATGTTCCAAATTTACCCTTTACCATCACAATTATAAAATAATTTAATGTGGAAAGTCATTTTTTCATTGGGAACACAAAAGTTGAAGTTAGAAATATTTTTTAAAAATAAGCTCATGAAAGTAAATGAGACAAAAATCACAAAAATGCCCTTTTTTTGCCTAAAGTCCAAACTTTGTAGTTCTGTAAGAACAGGACAAAAATCTGAAAGCAAGTTGCGCACACATCAGGCTTGCCTGTGCTTTGTGTTTGCAAAGTGAGGAAGGCTCAGCAATGAAGGCAGGGTCACCAGAGTAAGGTTACACAGGGTAGGAGCTCAGACAGACTGTCCCATTGCTTTGCTGATTTCTTTCTGCCCTGGCCTGCTGCTGCAACAGGTCCTTTCTAGAACCAGAGGTATTGTTAGCCCTGTAAACTTTCAGTCCCAGTGTAGCACTAGGCAAGGCCTCTCTTCTTGATTCTGGTGTCTGATAAAAGAGGTAATCACATTTAAAACATTTTTAATATTATAAAAATACAGTCAGTTATATGTAGTGAAGCTATAAAGCTGGCAGTGACTGTTAAATCTGCATCTTCCTGTGTTCCTTTTAGCTTTTCTTTTTCAAATTATATATCCACAAATACATACAAGTATTCATGGTAGAAAAATTGAAATATACTCAGAATATTTTATTACAATTCTACCACTGGAACAGAGCTGTGAATAACATCGTGCGTATACACAGCTATGCATATAATTTTAAAAATTCAAATTGGTTCACATTTTCCCACTTTGCTTAAAAAAATAATTTGTGTTCTTCAGCTTAACAATACAAAACTACTATCTTTCTAGGCAAATGTGTATTTTTCAATCTCTATTTATTTAGCATCATTTTATTTGATGTCATTTGTATATTAAGATTTTTAGGAACTGAACATCATTGCACAAATATTCCTGAGCATGGGATATGTGCAAGCGCAGAGTCCTACAAAATAAGCCAGTGCAGAAATATAGCCCAGTGCTCCTCATAGACAACCCCCCCCTCTGGTCATAAAGTACTGACCAGAAATTCAAGCCTCAGTCTCTAAAAATTGTGCTTCAGACTATTCTAGGGTAAAAGCACAAGTTTGGATAGAACCATATATCATATGCCTGTGTTCTTTATAGCTCTTAAGTGCACAGATGCATGCCAGTGTTAACAATGGGGTCTTGAACACAGTGATGTGAGCAAGTATGATCATTACCACTAAGCTACTACAACCCTGTGAAATGGCAGTCCTGGTGCAAATACCAAGTTTTAGTGGATATTCACAATTAATATACCATTTTGGAGGTTCCACTCAGCACCATGTCATTGACTTTAGCTATTGCTAAATAACAAATACAAATGATGACATGTAAATTTGGTTGGTTACTTACCCAGAGGATCAATTTATGAAAAACAATAAGTAACTCAGGGATGCTGAGTTATTAACTAAATTTAGTTATTAACTAAATTTATTCTTTGGCATTTTCATACATGTAAAAAATGTATTCTAATTATTCTTACCTCTCATAACCTCCTCCCTATCAATGCTTTTTTTCCACATTCATATGTTTTTGTTTTGTTTTGTGGTCCACTGAGTTTAACTGTGGCAGGTTGCATGAACATTGGTATGGAACTATCCATTGGATCACATCAGAAATCCGTATTACTCTTCCAGTGTGACATTATTATTTGTATAAGTCAGAAAAGGGCTGCAGAAAGTAGGAATTGTAACACTGATAATGGCATAGGAATGGCAATTAGTACTAAGTACTTTTCCTTAAAACTTGATGAATTGTATATTTATCTATCTATAATCTATATCTATCCATCATCTATCATCTATCTATCTACTATCTATCATCTATCTATCTATCTATCTATCGATCATCTATCTATAAAAGTTGGAGGCTTAACTGGGTGTGGTCTTGCCCTGGAGGCACTCTCTCCATTGTTTAAGTTTGAATCTCTAGGCCCCTCCTTAATCACTTTAATCTCCTTATCAATGGGATCCTCTCCATCATATGCCAGGGCTCCAACATTTATCTTCCTAGTGCTCTTTTTCATTCCAAACTGTATTTCTTTCTGCCCCATTTGCTCTTTTTCACTATAGATCTGCATAATATTCCCCATTAAAGTCCACACAACCATTTCTACATTAGGCTGTCTTGAAATTTCTTCCGCCAAAGAAATTAGTCCATTACTTTTCAACTTAGCCTCAGGCAAACTTTTTGGTCTAGGGCACACTCCACCTAGACTCTGCCAAAATATCCCAAGTGCTGCCTAAGTCCTTATTTCTCTCTGGAACTACATTGTTCTCAACACTGCTTTCTTCCAGGTGTTTACTAGAAAGACCTAAGCTCTGCTTACAGCTATCAACCACTTTTCTAGCCCAAACTTCCAAAGTCTTCCACATTCCTCCAAAACCCCACAGGGTCAGGCTCTTCACAGCCAACAGCCCACTCTCAGGTACCAATTACTGCATTAGTCACTTTTCTGTTGCTGTGATAGAAACACTGACCAAAACCACTTATAAAAGAAAGAGTTTATTTAAGCTTATGGTTCCAGGGGAATTGGAGTCCATCATGGTAGGGAGGTATGGTGGCAAGAGGAGACAGGGCAAGAGCAGAAAGCAGAGGCGAACA
>NW_008332088.1:3278071-3302746 GCF_000622305.1 Nannospalax galili
AAAAAGACAACTCTTACTGCCATGACTGATAGCCTAAGTTCAATTCCTGGATCCCATGTGGTCGAAGAAGAGGACTGACTCCCACGAGCCATCCTCCAACCTTCACATGTGCTCTCTGCCATGCACTGCCCCCCAAATACATGAATAAATGAATGATTAAATAGTTGTTTAAAATTAAAAAATAAATATTTTAAATAAAATGTGATGTAAGAAAAAAATAAAGGAATGGTGTACAATATGTGGTCTGGAATCTTTTCAGAGATTCAGAGACGGCAGTAACGATCTGACCTAATATGGAGAGAAAAGAAAAGGAGGCAACCACTGGGGCACTAATTCATAAAGGTGGCAGTGGCCACTGCACACTGAGGTTGGTAAATGTGAGGGAAAAACAAATTTGGGATGAAATCAGGGATTATTTCAAATTGATACTCAGAATAAAAAAAATAAGGACTGTATTACACAGATAAGTTTAAATATTATTTCAGGGAAATAAAGAGGATATTTTCAAGGTTTTACTTAAAAGCGTAACACAGTCAGATTCCAATCTTGACTTGGCTACGTGAGTTGAGGGTGAAAACAGAGACCCTTAGGGAGCTTCTGCTTCATAAATATCAGATAAAAAATAAGGTTTAGAGTCTGAAAGAATCATGAGGGGAGATTTATAATTCATTTCAAAGACATATCTGTCTGAGAAATGACTGAATATTTCTGAGGAAAGGTAAACTGCAGGTCTTGTGTTTAGAAGGTCCCAGTTCTCTGGAGAGTAGGCTGATAGAGTTAGGAGGTTGATGGAGTCAGGAGGAAGCAGGGGGACCTGTGGGTTAGCTGCAGAGGTGTCAAGGTAAAAATGTGGTGTCCAAGGAGCCACTGATTCAACAAGTAATTTAGAATTAGAAATAAGAATTCATGAAGAGTCAGAAAAATAGGTACACCATGAATGATTCCCAGGTTGTTTTCACCTGTCAACTAGAATGAAATACCCATCAATAAAAAACAGACTGAATGTAAAACTATGGGTAGATTGTAGTTTCATGTAGTTTCTGTTTTTTATGTTTACTGGAAAAAGCACTCTAATTGCCAGATATGTGAAGTTTTGTTAAGAGTTTTAAAATAATAGCCTAATGGGCTAGTTATAATTCCATACTATATTGATCTACTAGATCTACTATAGTAAAATAGAGTATATTTCAGTTGTATAGACCTTTAAGTATAAGGGTCTTTCATGATAATAGCATTCTGAATACACAAGCAATTTTGTTTCTTTTTTTGGGAAATTTATTTATTTATTTATTTATTATTATTTACTTATTTATTGGCAATGGAAAAATGTTTATTTATTATTTATTATTTACTTATTTATTGGCAATGGAAAAAATAATTTATTTTAAATAGTTAACTCAGAACTTGTCTACATTCAAATTGCACTATTTGATGATTTGTCCTATGTATATGGTGTGCAATGGTTATCACAGTCAAATTAGTTAATACCTCCATCTCCCAGGCATATGTTCTTTGTGCCTGACCAGATGTGCAGCTCTGTAGTATTGTACATCTGTTACAAAAAGAAGATTTTTTGATGAGTGCTGTATGGCATGCTAATCATTCTAAGGAGGTCTCTTCTGTCTGGCACTATGTTCCCTGCCAAGCATTTCCCAGGTATACATATGTATTAATGTTCAGACACTTTATGTGTATTTCTCATGGGGTTTCTAGGGCATCTCTTTTCCCTTTGTTTCCTAGCTCCCCGAGATTCACTCATCTCCACTCTTTTTTTCTCCAATCTGGCTTCCCTCTGCCCTCCCCCCAGTCACAGTGCAGCTGTTATCCCCAGCCCTTCCCCACTACCTCCCCACTACTTCCATCTTTCCCCTCCTAACTTCCCTACCTCCCCCACACCATGGTCCCTTGCATCTTCTTCCCCCTCTCCTCCTTGCCAATTACTCCCACTTTTCCACCTCCCTCAGGTAACATCTGTTCCTTACTATCCCCATTTCAGGTTCTTTCTTGTCCTTTACCTCCATGTATCCTTTCCCTTTACCTGGATCCTAGGGTCACATCAGAAGTTATATACTCACATATAAGCGATTGGTGCTACAGTCCACAAATGAGGGAGAACACACGTCATTTGCTTTTCTGTGTCGGTGTTACTTCACTTAGTATAACACACTGTAGCTCCATCCATTTACCTGCAAATTTCATAATTTCATCTTTTCTTACAGTTGAGTAGAACTCCACTGAGTAGATCTTCCACCTTTTCATTAACCATTCATCAGTTGAAGGACATTGAGGTTGTTTCCATTTCTTACCTATTGTGAAGACAGCAACAGCAAACATGGATGTACAGGTATCCCTACAGTATGATGAGTCCTTTGGGTATATGCCAAGAAGTGGTATCATTAGATCATATGGTAGGTCATTTTTAGTTTTTGAGGATTCTCCACACTGCTTTCCATAGTGGTTGCATGAGTTTGCATTCCCACCAGCAGTGAATGAACGTTCCTCTTTCTTCACATTCTTTCCAATATTTGGAGTCTTTCATTCTGTTGATGTTTGCCAGTCTGACTGGGGTAAGATGGAATCTTAAAGTGTTTTCTATCAGAGAAATGCAGACAAAACAGTGCTCAATATCCTTAGTAGTTAGAGAAGCACCTTTAAAAGTGTTCAGAAATTTATATATGCACTCTGTGAGAGATTTAGCAGTTTGATCTCTAAACTTCCCAAACTTCATTAGTGAAAACTAATGAAATAAAGTTCAACATTGTTTCTGTAATAAATGTAGTAAAATAACTCATCTATTTATCATCAATTTCTGAAACCCAAGATACTGCAATTTCTTCCCTGATGTCCAGTTATTAATCTTATAGGGGAATTCATCCTATACCTATCATTGACCCTCTGTTTTGGATGCATGCATATATTCAGAACACATCAATAGTCCAAATGCAGATAGCTATTTTCGCTGAGGGAGGAAGATGTTCAAATATAAATAAGTGCTTTCAGGGAGTGACATTAGCATCATGGCATTGATTTGTCTCTGATTCTTCGGGTTGGACTTTAACCATTATTCTTGAAAGAAAACAAGTGTGATTTATCATTAGGGTGATTTAGATTCTAGTATTCTTCCTCTCACTCTGTTATACAATGATTCTATACAAACTTAAAGCTTGTTGAATTATATATGCATATCCAGCTTGTCTTCCTGTTTTATCTGACAAGAGTATGATTCAATCATAACATATTAGCTTGGAACAAAGTGGCCATATGGTACACATTCTACCTTGAGATAAACAACTCTTATCAGCTTTTTAATTGATATTTATATATATTCTCCATTCCAGTTCCATCTGTTACATAAATAAAGTTCAAGTAGCCTATAGCAATCTATTGACAGGACCAAATTCAGGTTACCCATGTAATATTTTGAATAACATAATTAAAATCTATCATAAAGCTACAATTAAGAGATACTGAGTTTCAGAGCATCACACAGAAAAAGGCATGCTGGTGAGATTTCTGGTTCATTTCTCCTCTTACGTCTTTTGAATATTCTAAAAAAAAGCTTTATATGTCCTTTTGTAAAAGCAAAGGTTTCTGTGTCTTTTCTGCAAAAACAAATGCAGAGTTTCATAATGAAATGGAAAGTTAGATGATGAACATCATTATTTATGCATCTGAAAAGAGTTTCACTCAATGTTTCCTTCAGTTTGGTTTAAGCATTCCAGAATGCAGAATGTTTAGTATTCAGAGATCTGGAGTTCTTATGTGTTATTTATATTCATTGTCATGGATTAAACATGAGATCTTTACTACCACCACATTTCATGATTTACATTACTTCTGAGTGACAGAAAGTAGAATTATCTCCAGAAAGACAATCTCAGTGTTTTCTTATTTTCTGTGTTCCGTCCATACACATCTCTGTTAAGTCCATTTGAACTCTGCACTGAATAGTGTATGAACACTCAAATTTATGACTTTATTATATTTACATAGGAACTATATAATTAAGTGATATGAGAGGAACATTATTTTAAATGCTTTTCTTGTTTTTCAGTAGTTATTTATATAAAAGTCTTGTGTTCATTACAATTTTTGCGATATTTTCACTTTATTTTTTAAATATTTTAACACTGATTATAGTGGCATAATTCTCTGGTAGTCATGCTATATTTTCTCTCAACTACATGTATTTTATTTTCTCTGATGAACTACTCCTTAATTTTTATTTATATTTTATCTGTTTCTCTAAAGTATAAGTTCAAAATATTTTAAATCTTCTATATTAGAAAATCACAAGTACATGATACACTATTGCTGACTGTCACCTGCATTAAGGGAAGCCAGGTCTATAGAATAATTTATTGCATATTTTGAGTTTGCCTGATGGACCAGCACCAATCACCTCCAGCCTTACCTTGGCCCTTGAGCCTTCCTTCTAGTCTTCAGTTTCGTAGTTCTCCATCTGTATCTGTTTTCCTTTAACTGTAGACAAGTATGAGATTCTTTACTCAGAGAAGCATGAAGCTTTCAAAAAACCTGGAAAAGCATAGAGTCTGAAAGTGAATAGCATACCATACATAATTTAAAGAGAACTCCACTACTAATACTTCAGTCTTAGCTTTCCAGACTCTTCCTAGTAATGTTTACTCATGCATACAACATACAACAAATATCATTTCTTCTAGCCACAAGCTGAAAAAGAGAAAAACTATGTCTCGTTTATTTTCCTGTATCAGGATTCATATTTTTGTGAACTTTGCATTCATTTTTTGAAAGTGTTAAATTTAGAAACTGGTGTTTTTTGTTCTGAGATGTTCATAGCCATGCGTGAATACTTTTGAATCGAATTGTCCAGACATTCTAAAGCTCTACCTGTAGCTTCTTGATCATCACAAAAGGTTACAGCGTAATCTGAGAGGGAGGTGTTGCTTGATATCCTTTCATGCCATGTAATTCCCTAAGGAATGAATGACATAACCCAACTCATCAGTCATGCCTATAATCCCTTCCCAAATAGGTTAAGTTTTCAGTGATAGTGGCAGGTGGTGAGTACAGACTTAGGACCTCTCAATTTATCCCCCACACCCACCCAACCTAGATATTTAGGAAATCAAATTCATATTATAGGACATACTTCCTCTTCATATGCACTTTGCAGTTATCTTCAAACTTTGTAAGAATTACCATTTCTTTCTTTTTTATTTTATTTATTATTTTTGTTTTATGTGTATGTGTGTATTGCCTGCATGTAGGTAAGTACAACTGTGTCATGCAATGCCCGTCAAGGACAGAAGAAGGCATCAGATCTCTGGGAACTGGAGTTTGATCAGTTGTTAGCTGCCATGTGGGTACTGGGATTCGAACCTCGGTCTTCTGCAAGAACAGTCAGTATTCTTAACCGCTGAGCCATCTCTCTAGCCCCACCATTTCATTTTTTAATAAGAACTTCAGTCTCCAAACATAAACATTTTCTTTCAGTAATAATTAGGAATTCCAAAGCATATCTAGAATTTAATTGCAGTGAATTTGGTTATTTTGTACCTGTTTATTATCATTGCTCTTTTTTTTTTCTTGAATATATCAGTTACAACTCTCCTTAAAATTAGTACAGGAAACATGTATAATAAAACTGGATAGATAGCTTGGGGTGGGAAAGATGGCTCAGCCAGTAGGAGTGCATGCTATGTAAGCATGAAGACCTGAGTTTGAATATGCCACATCCATGGAAACAGTCTGATATGATCTTACAGCAATGAAGCGGGGGTGGAGAAAGACAGGACCCAGTAGCTCACTGACCAGCCAGCACCCAGAATAGCTGAAATTACAACAATGAACCTCAGATACAGTGAGAGCCCTGTCTCAAGGCAAAAGGTAGAGAATGGTAAAGCAGGACACATGATATCCTCCACTGGCTTCCACCCATGTGTACCAGGTGCATGCACCCACACAGGTACACATTTACACACAGTCTTCCAAACACAAGCATCACACATACACACAAAAGAACAAGATGAATAAGAATTGAACTTCAACTTTTTCAAAATATTATGTTTTTTTGTGCTATAGGAACACTATATAACTTCAGAATTAGAATTATTGCTTTAATAAGTAAATGGTTCAGAGCTATCAATGATAAATTGAGTTTGTTTGAAAAACTAGCTGATCTCAGAAGTTCATCAGGCTTACAATTAAAATCTTACACAAGTGCCACTCTCTTCAATCCAAACTTCTTAAAATTGGCATTTAACTAGAGAACAACTATTTTATTTTGCTGTAACAATGTAAATAATAATTTGTAAACACAATTAGAGAATAACAAAACAACTGTAAGACTGCCATTTGCCTATCCAGTTATACACATTCAGTATCATGAGAAAATGAAAGTATATTTGGCTTGGTATAAAACACTTGCTAATTTTTACAAAGACTAAACTATCATAGAATATATCTGACAATATATAAACAGACAGATATATTATTTAGAAAGTCGTTGTGAAAAATTTCTTACATGATTAAACTGTACTAGCTATAGACATTTCTACATTTGTTATAGCCTAAAATAATGTTGAAATTTTTATTTTCCCAAATTGTTGGGTGTAGAGTTTTTAATGTATATGGAAGCTGTGGTTTCTAAATGTTCAGATTCTTGTTTCTAATAAAGAAATGTCACTCCTGTTATTTTCACCTAACAATTTCAAAAATTTAAAAATATATGAATTTTTGGGAAACTTTAATATTTCTAGAAGAAACATGAAGAAATAAAAGACTGAGAACTGAAATGATACAGGGCTCAGGGATACTCCTGAATGCCAATAGAATCTCCAGCCTCAGCTCTGAGCTATTGAATTAGTTCCATACACAAGTGTGCAGAGAAGAGCTGGCCTCTCATGGAGACCTTTCTCATCCTAGGAAGAAAATGCTGCTCATTCTCCCTGTGATTTGCTTAGGAAACTATTTTTATTAATAAAAGATAATTTAGAATTAATAATGAAATCTAGGGGCTGGAGAGATGGCTCAGTGGTTAAAAGCAGTGGCTGTTTTTGCAGAGGACCCAGGTTCACATTCCAGCATTCACATGACAGCTAAAAACCTTCTATAACTGTGATTCTGGGGATCTGATGCCCTCTTCTGACCTCTGTGGGCACTAAATGACAAGTGTGTATTTACACACATGCATGCAATAACTCATACAGATAAACTAAAAATAATATACAAAATATGTTTAAATAATATGCTCTAAAAAGGACAAAAAATATATTAGAAGTCTGTAATTTTAGAGGTAAAACAAAATTTACAGTTAAAAAGCAGATAATTTGTGTGATGCCATAAGTCAGATATTTTGTTTTTAATATTTTATTTATTACTTTATTTTAAGTATGTGTGTGTTTTCTTCTGAATGTATTTTGTGTATCACAGCATGCAATGTCCATGGAGGCCAAAAAATGACACCTGGTTCCCTTGGAACTGGAGTTTTGGATGGTTGGTAGGCAACATGTGGGTGCTGGAAGTGATCCCAGGTCCTCTGAAGAACATCCAGTGTTCTTAACCACTGACCCATCTTTCCAGCTCTAATGTATTCTATGTTTTTGATTTGTGAATAACAAGGAATACTCAATACTTGATGACATTATTTCAAAAGTTTCTTTGTGTACTTGTGTACACACATTTCCATGTCTTTGCGCATATGTCTGTGTGTGAATTTTCATTTGATGATAATTTTATATTTTCTGAGCTTTAGTTGATGGGAGAAGCTCCATTTTGTTTTAAAATTGCTAGAGACTTAATGATCCTGAATGAAATGTCTCTAAACCAAGATTTACCCTGGTGTCAGTGAATATTGTGGCCAGTTTGTAGGTGCACAGCATACAATAGAGCTGAGTCTCATGACCACGGAGATAAGAGGTTAGCAGTCAAGGGAATGATGAGTATTGAATATCAAGTCCATGAACAAACCATTTCAGGCACCATTGTCTCTGTTAGAGGAAGAGTCATAATCCTAGTGAGTCAATGCATCAATTCATCCATGGGCATTTTATAAAAAGGAAACTGTTTCACTACATAATCAAATTTTTTCTTTCATTTTCCTTGGACACACAATTTAAGTCTGTTAGAGGCTAGTTAGATCAGAGGTCCTGAAAATTAAAAGTAAGGTTTAGGCTAATAACTTATTTTTCTTTTTACCCTTTCTTAAAGAGTAGAAGAAATAAAGTGTATTTGCTAAATTTAATTTATACACATCACTTTTTATGATGCTGATGGACAGATAGGCTTCTACACTTAAAAGAAAACAAAATGAATAGAAGTAGCGATCATAGTGATATACTTTTCATTGGAGAAAAGGGAAAATTATACTACAGTGAGGGGGCAGCTAAATCAAGAAATATTCATTTTAGTGTATTCCATTTAAGTCATTCGATTTTGCCTTCATCTCTTTATTTTAAATAATCTTTTTTTTTCTTAAAGTCCATATAACTGGCATGCTTATTTGTTACATTTGACATTTTAGAAACACTAAGACTATTGAAACAATAAAGATGAAATTATCTAACAATAAAGAAAATATTCGGCATCGTTTTTGTTTCTATCATGAGTGTATCTAAAACAAAGTGGTGTAATAACTACTTCTTAAGTTTCAAGTTTGTCCTTTGAAAATCTGCATTATTTACTCATTTTCAGTCTTCTAAACTATATAAACTGTTTTTTAAACAAATGTGTATTCTCGCCTGTTGTAAAGATAAAACAGTTGAAAACAATAAAAGAAAATGAATAGTTTAATCTGGTAACCAAAGAATTAGAGAGAGAGAGAGAGAGAGAGAGAGTATTTACAGTTTTAGTACTGCCTATGTGACATGGTAATCTTTCTTCCAAATTGTGTCTTTTTAAACGCTAATTCAGAAATGAGAAACGCACATTGATTTCTTGCTTGATATGTGGGTATGTGCCTGTGCATGTCTCAGTGAGTTTGCATGTGTATATACATTCACATATGTGAGGCTACCTCATGTTACTTCTTGTGAGGTGCTTTGTTTTTATGTAGCAGATGATCTAATTCTAGACACAACTATTACATCACTTCTAATTTGTATACTTTGAAAAGTGTTTAGCTCCCTAAATAATTGTAAGGAAACCATGATATTCAATACACATGAGCATGTATATTCTTTTTTATATTTAAAAAGCTTGAAATGGTTTCTTGGTTTTATTGTTCCTTATGAGAAAGAACATGATTTTCCCT
Source organism: Nannospalax galili (assembly GCF_000622305.1). Taxonomy (NCBI): domain Eukaryota; kingdom Metazoa; phylum Chordata; class Mammalia; order Rodentia; family Spalacidae; genus Nannospalax; species Nannospalax galili. The sequence goes on from NW_008332088.1 coordinate 3,287,307, forward strand.
GAGGATCATCCCAGAGATCACTGTATTTTCTTCCCTTACATTCTCCTCCAAACAATGAGCTGAAGTCTAACCCCTAAAATGACTTTCTGTCATCAGTACAGTTTCATCATGGTCTTGAACTGTGGAAATAAAGTTGAGTTTTCTGGAGCTGGAAAGATGGCTCAGTGATTAAGAGCAGTGTTGCTCTTGCAGAGGACCTAGGTTTGATTCCCAGCATCCACATGGTGGCTAACGATCATCTCTAACTCTAGTTTCAGAGAATTCGATGCTCTCTTCTGACTTCCATGGGCATTGCACTTACACATGTGCAGGCAATACATTCATACACATAAGATTAAAAAATAATACATGGTTTTTAAATATGCATTTTCTGGTCATCTCCTGGGAACTATAATCCACATTATGCAATCTGGAATAGGCATACATTGCTTCCTTAAATCTCCCTCTTTGGAAGGAATGTTCAACTCACTTAACAAAAAGGAGAAATGCTTTCTTCTAGAATCAAAGTAAGAGAGTTCTGTCTCACAGTCTATGGACTTTTCACTAGCAGATTATTTTTTGTCCTTAAAGGTAATCAGAATAATATATAGCTACCAATTTTTTTTCTAAATTTACTTTTATATTATGTCTATGAGTATTTTGTCTGCATGTATATAAATGCAACCTTGTTGTGCAATGCGTGTGGAGACCAGAAGAGGATTTCAGACACTGAAACTGGAATTACAGACAGTTGTGATGAGTCACCATGTGTGTTGGGAACTGAACCCCCATCCTCTGGAAGAGCAGCCAGTGCTCTTAACCACTGTGCCTCCTTTCCAAGCCCTAGCTACATATTTTAATAGTGTAATTAAGAGGGGGTGATGTTTTCTCTGGTTAGGATAGTGCTGTGGGACAAATGTGACATGAAAGTACAGGCAGGGATTATCCAGGGAAAGGATAAGAATTAGTCCGAGGCAGAGAGCAGCCATGTAAAGGGCAGAGTGGAGAGGGATGAGAAGAAAGTACAGTAATGCACTAGTATGGACATAACAAGATGAAGTCCATTGCTTTGTACCCTAACTGAAATTATTTTTTTTTAAAGAGGAAAAACTAAGAAATCTAAAATGTATGTAAACTTTTCTGTACTTAGGGTATTAGTTATTTCAGAGGTTATCCAATATCGAAATCTTTTTTAAAAAATAGTACTTATTATAAAATGCTGGGTAATAGAGATAAGTAAGTTTAAGTAGAATAATTCTTGTGTTTTCAAATTTTTTTAATTATATTTATTTACTTTGTGTGTGTGTGTGTGTGTGTGTGTGTGTGTGTGTGTGTACATGTGCACCACAGCAAACCTGTGCATGTCAGAGGACCATTTGCCAGAATCTGTTCTCTCCCCATTTCATATGGGTTCTGAGGATTGCACTCAGGTCATCAGTTTTGGCGGCAAGCACCTTTACCCGCTGAATGATCATACTTGCCATGGAATAATTATTTAATAAGAACTTTTTGTATAAAATTAATGCTTTTCAAATGGAAATATATAAAAATAAAAAGTATTCTGGAGAAAATTACAGGCATCTAACTATAATGTTTTGTAAGAACAGATCATCTTAAGTTCCCTATAGAAATGGCCAACAAATAACATGCGCTAGACCCTGAAAGAAGGAAAAACAAAGAAAAACAGTGTATTTTGGGTGCTGATGTGTTTTTTTCTCCTGTGTTACATGTTTTTTCTCCTGTTATTACACGTGGCCAGTTATTTAAACTATTATAGGGAAAAAAAGCAAAAGTGGAAAAAGCACTGAGTTTAAGATCATATTGAGGTTTATGATTTATTCTTGTATACTTCCATTTTCAGGTCTTAAGTGAAAAAAACAATGGTACAAGAATTAAGTCGTTTGGTTCACTTAGCATAATTAACCATTTAAAATACCAAAACCCACCATATTTAGATTGATTATTTTCAACACAATGAGGAAAACTGCTTTAAAGATATTATCTATTCATTATATTTTTCTATTTTTATTTTTATGTGTGTGTGTGTGTGTGTGTGTGTGTGTGTGTGTGTTACATATGCCTTTTATGTACATTTACCTGCTAAGGAAAGAGAGGGCCATGTATTTCCTGGAGCTGTAGTTATGGAAGGTTGTAAGCTGCCTTACATGGGTGATTGGAAGCAAATTTAGTTCTTCTGGAAGAGCAGGAAGTGTTCTTAACCATTGAGCATCTCAAGACACTGAAAATTATTTTTAAAAGAATGAAATAACACAAGGGATACAGCTCAGTGGTGGAATGTTTGCCTAGCACATGGCCCTTTTGTAATCCACAACAACACAAACAAACATTCAGAAAAAAAAAAAACTAAAATAAGAAAAAGTTAAATATATGTGTGTGTGTGTGTGTGTGTGTGTGTGTGTGTGTGTGTGTGCTAAAATAAGAAAAAGTTAAATATGTGTGTGTGTGTGTGTGTGTGTGTGTGTGTGTGTGTGTAGTGGAATCATAGATGGCTCATCACTTGTCTCTGACATAAGAAATAAATTGTGATTAATTATCATCTGTGTAAGAATGTGTGTTCTCATTCCTATTCAGAACAGAAATCTACTTCTTTCAGAAAATGTGAACACAGTTCTATTTTTTCCTATCAAGTGAATCAAAGTTAGATTTGAGGTTGATGTCTCCTTTCCTTCCATAAATTCTTCCTGTGGGCCAGGTTTACCTTGTGTGTCTGAGCTGTCACCCTCACTTGAGGGAAAACATTCCCTATTGTAAAGAGCTTCCTGTGGAGGCCAGTTTGGGAATGGCCTCTGATCCTTCCACTAGGTAAATGATATCGATAATTAAATCATGACACATTACTGCTGCTCAGGATGAAGGTGAAATGTAACAAGAGCAGATTTCTTGTTGTTCCTTCAAAGACAACTTAATTAGCTGATCATCCTTAGGACTCAAAAGCCAAAGCTAGATAATTAGGCTGAAAGGGGAAAATCAACTTCCTTGACAAATGTGCCTATTTAGAAAATCACCTTAAATCCTCTGATCATTGCAGGGACCTTGTAAGTCAGATCAACAAGGGAGGGTAGCCCATGGGGATGGTTCTAATTGCTTTGATATGTTTTAGTATTTCTACTGTAAATTTCATGATATAGTTTGAATTGTTTCATCCAAAAGTTTGGAATATTATATGGTTCAAACACTTAACATGAATCTAAGATATCTGCCAGCATTTATTAAAGAAAATAGAAGATCCTACTCTCCCTTAGGTCAGTGTGAGTTTCCTATTACGTAGGTGCTTTGTGGTCTTTAGAAGAAGATTGTTTCAATTTGATAAGCAATACTCAAATTATTTTATATCTCTTCATATAGGTAATAAATAAAGGAAAATTAACTACATTTGTTTCCCCTATTATGATTAGTAGAAAAATGCCAATATTATGTCTTTTGTATTTTATGTTTTACCCTTCTTAATATATCATTCTCCAGGAGATAGAGGGGGAAGTGAGAAGGGAAAAGGAGAGGAAAAGAGAGAACACAACAATAAGAAAAGCTTCAATTGCATTACTGTGATGAGACACCTCAGTGATAGGAAAATATGTAACTGCAATAATATACTATTACAGATTATGAAATCACTCAGGATGCAGCAGCAGTAAAGGTTATCAAAATTCATGTATAAATTAAAGAAAGTATAGGTTTGGGAATATCTTACCATGAAACAATAAAAACAAACAATATACTGCTGCTTGTAAAAATAATGAGTTTCTAAACCAGACCCGTCTGGGCTACCTGAAACTTTAACAATAAGCTTCTTCTTACAATAATCTCTCTAAAATATAATAGTTGTATATATTTTTTGAAGAGAAGGGTGATTATACAGAGACAGGAGAAAAATGTCACCCTTTACCTTATAAATGAGAACCAATTGAGAACAGACCATAGACTGGAACACTAATGTCAGAAAGTTTTAAAAGGCAACACACTTGCTCAGCTATTCACACTTTTACGTTATGAAACCAAGAAGATAGATTATAATGCAACATAAACATTTGCTATCCTAGGCATGAACAAAATGGTTTGGAAATCAAAGGAGAAACAATGTCATTTATGACTGATGTTCTTACTTTAAAAATATGAAAAATCAAATATAGCTGTTGACTTATAATGTGCTAGAAATATATTTGTTGATATATATTAATATAATGGTGCATCTAAATAAAAATCACAGATCATGTGTATTATTTTTTCCTACTTTATTTGTGCTAGCATTGTAATTAAAACAGTTTAGAACTATTTTTAGAATCTCTTCTTGACAATTTTGAAAAAAGAAAGTAATGATTCATTTATTTTAGGAAATGATGTTGCTTCACAGGAAAACAGGAGTCTATCAATAAGAGGACCCTGCAGTAGGTGCTTTGTCCTGTGAGGCTGGTAGAAGAATTACTCAGAAGGCCATGCTAATCAGGTCAAAGTCAGGGTGTGGGCTTCCTTACTTTGTTCCAAAGCTGCAAATAGATTTTTCTTTTCAATTCACCTTCTTGCAAATATCTGCATTTGATAATGCTGAAAGGTACTTTAAATAAATCAATGCAAATCCATCAGCCATATATACAGCAGGCATTGGATGAGTTATGCAGGCAAACTTGTTTGCAAGCAAAATTGATTGAAAAGAATGTTCTGTGAATACTGACTGTAACCTTTGTTTTGTATTCCAGAGCAGTCTGCAAGTCTTTTGGGGAAGATGTAAATGTAAAGCTTTATATTTTCATCCATTGTTTCTTAAACTCTATCACTCTTTTTTGGTAAGTTCCTTAGATATTTTTCCCCCAAATATCTGTTTTCCCATCTTTACAATTAGGATAATCATCTGTAAACATGCCGGGAAAATAGTGTAATAGTGTTTTATCTCTATTCTTAGACATTTTTTTTTTTTGCATTTCATAGTCATGATTCCTGAATTAAAACTATCACTTAGGACTAGCTATTCTGTGTTAGGTTGCTGTCACTGTAATAAATACCTGGGAAAGTCAACTTCAAATGAGGAAAGGCTTATTGTGCATTATGGTTTTAGAGATTTCCGTCCACACTTCATTGGCTCTGTTGCTTTCAGGTGTAAGATGAGGTAGTTCATCATTATGGGAGCATAGGATGAAGCGAAACTTCCCACATCATAATGACCAAGAAGGAGAAAGAAGAGGGACCCAGATCCCAATAACCCCTTCAAAAGCAAGTCCTCCATAATCTTCCTTCCACAAGACTGCACTTCTTAAAGGTTCCACCATTTCCTAATAGGAAACAAATTCTTCAACAAATGGGGTCTTTGAGGGATATTTCAAATCCAAATTATAACACCTTATTTCTAAAAGTGCATTTAAAATACATTAATGTATATAAAACTAAGAAAAATTCTGACCATGTCTCCTTGTGTTTCTCTTTCCATTTCTTTCTAATTCATATTTATTCAAGTTGCCTGCATCACCCTTCATCGCTCAAAGTGGCTCTTTCTATGATCATACACACACAAAAAAACTTCCATGTTTGTATAAGGCAAGGGCGTTGAGAACACACAGGAAAGGCTTTTCCTTCCTTCACACTTTCTTGCTATGTTATTTTATGGCTCTATTTAAAATCAATTTGTGGGACCAATTTTGGATTTATATATTTTACTTATTATTTTTATTATATGTGTATGTATGTATTGCCTGCATGTGTGTAAGTGCACCCATGTCATGCAATGCCAGCAGAAATCAGAAGAGAGAGTCAAATCCCCTGGAACAGGAGTTATGGACTGTTGTTAGCTGCCATGTGGATGCTGGTTATCGAACCTGGGTCCTCTGCAAAAAACAGTGAGTGCTCTTAATCTATCTCTTAAGTTCTTAAGCTATCTCTCCAGTTCCTGCCTAGTCTAAACATACTTTGACTAAACAATCTCTAACATCTGGTCCCTTTTGATAACAGTAGGATAACCTACCTTGACTATTATATTGAAATAAGTCAGAGAGAAGCTCAACTATAGCTGCTTGACCAAGAAATTAAGGCAAATAGACTCTGCCATTTGCTATTCCAGATACAAATTTGTGAACAAATCAGTTTTTTAAAGATTCTATGACCAAGAATCAGTCATACCCAGAACTAAATATCAACATTACTTTCTTTGAAATCCAAAAGTATTAATATAACATCCATGACTATACTTCCTAGATATGTTTATTGGGTTGTAGAAGACAGGAATAGTATTTCTTCATAGAACAAAGGTAAGGTTGATTTGTGATACAGTAAAATAAACATAATGTCTCTCTTTGGGGCAATAATAAGGCATATTTACAGCACATTCAGTCTTCCTGTTCTGATACGATATGTTTAGACATTACTTACACTCTCCTTTCATACATCAAATGAAAGATAAAAAGATTTTTTAAATCACTAAATTAAAATGAATTACTTTATGTTAGTGAAAGTAACATAACTTTCAAATCAATTTCCAAAGTCGACAAAGTCTGTATTCAGTTCTCTGTCTTCTGCCCTTACTGATAAAGTTCAGAAAGTGGCTACCTCTTTGGGAGACTGATCATCTATATTTGTTTCTTCCTCCTCCCCTCCTCCTCCCCTACCTCCTCCTCATCCTTCTCCTCTCCCTCTTTCTCCTCCCCTCCTTCTTCTCCCCATACTCCTCCTCCCCATCTTTCTCCTCCTCCCCTCCTCTTCCCCCTCCCCCCCTCTTCTCCTCCTACTCCTCCTCCCCATCCTTCTCCCCCTCTTCCTCCCCCTCCTCCCTCTCCTCCTCCCCCTCCCCTCCTCCTCCTCTTCCTCCTCCCCTTCCTCTTCCTCTTTTTTCCTCTCTTCTTCCTTCACTGTCTTATATTGAATGGCTTCTTAGGGATAAAATATGTGATTGCATATAAACACACCTTGCTGTATCTCCTAAATTTTATTCCTTTGGGTCACAGCCTAAACTGCTGATTATTGTTGATTGATATTTTCTCTAGCACGTCATGTTATACATCACATACTAAGTACCAGAAAAATGAAAAAAATGTAAAGAAAAGCAAAAAACTGCCAATCAGCAACCATGAAGCCTGTTAAAGAGTTTCTTCTCATTGTTTCAGTAATGAATAATATTTAATTTACAAAATTTTGTAAACTTCCTGAAATTGTAGTAATTCTTCCTGTTTTAAAAATAAGGAAATTAAGTTTCTTGAAACCAATATGCCTAAGTAAAAAGTAAGTATATAGCAGAAGCTAGGATTAATGCATGCTAAAATTCACCAAAATATAATAAAAATCTGTGGTGATTTGAATGAGAATTCCCTACATAGGCTCCAAGTATTTGAACTGTTTGTGCCCAATTGGTGCAGTTTGCAGAGATTTAGGAGGTGCAGCCTTGCTATAGGAAAAATGTCACTGGGGCCTGCTTTCTGAGTAGATAGCCTTGACTACTTCCTGTTTGTTTCTTTCTGCTTCCTGTGCCTGCTTGAAGATGTGAGCCCTCAGTTTTCCGCTTAGGCTTCCTCTTGCTTTGCCCTCTAACCGTCTGTAACTGCAAGCCAAATCAACTCTTCCTTCTATAAGTTGTGTTGATCATGATTTTTTATTACAGCCACACAAAAGTAATTAATATTCCATCTCTTCTGCCATTTCCAAAAATCTCAATATCAGCTTTAAGTTATCAATTTTTATAACGTTTCTGTACAAACAGACATTGGAGGGAACTTTATCTACTGGAGAGAATTCTTTTTACTCTGTTCTGTTTCCTGTATTTTCCTTTTTCTTTGATTTCATGATCATGTATATTTCAGATACTGAGTTATAAACCAAGTAAATATTATGAAACTTATGAAAATTTATTAAGTAGAATATTTTCACAATTTGTTATTTTCCATAGCATTTCAGATCAACAACTGATAATAAGACCACATGTTCATTCATGAGTAGAGTTCATGCACTAAAAATGCACTTGGCATTTTGAAAAAGGCTCAGTTGCCTCCTTACTCCTGTAGTTGGCTGCTTCCTCATGGCTAAAGCTCCTAAGTGTTTGAATCTGTGATCCCTGATTTGCATAGCATTGTCTAATTCTACATATGAGAGAGAACTTAGAACCTGTACCAAGAAGTTATTAAGGCTCACAGAGTCATTTCATTTCATTGCTTTCTGGTAGCAGTGGAATAAAACTCTTTTTGTAGTGTATTAAGTCATAGGAAAAGCCTTTGCTTTCATTGCAATAAAAGCTATTGTTTAGCATTCTGGTTTTAGTGACCTTTTATATAATCTTTGTGGGATTTTATTTTATGACCTGTCAAGCTTTTACCTCAGTGAATAAATTGTATCCTTTGGAATTTACCAAATTAGAACTGTGGCCAATCACTTATCTTTTAGGTAATATTTAATGTCTGACTATAGACTGGAGCAAAGAAAGTAACTTGCAGATGACAAATCGCATTAGCTGAACCAAGAACTTCCCCGGTGAAGCTGTGGATTGATTTGTTTCTGCCGTGTCTCCTGTACATTTAATAGCATGTTAAACAATTACAATGACTTCCTAGATGAAGAAGAAAAAAATTAAGTGTACTTAAACTTAATAAATGGAATTAAATTAAACCTAGTAGAGAATTTGTTCTAGGATTTTATTGCATATGATTAATTAAGATGAATTCACTCTCATTTATGATTTTCACTATTTTAGAAAATATACACAGTTAGAAGTCTTTAACTCTAATTATAGTTTAGACTCCTCATGTTTAATTTTGGTCTTGAAGAAGAATACTTTAAAAACAATTATTTTTGGTTAAATATTAAAGCTAAGCAGCCTAGCCTCCTTAGAAAATATTCTGCATGTGTTACCACCTTTTTACGAAATAGAGTAAATAGAATTCTATTATGATTATAAGTACATTTCATTTTGAAAAGATTCCTTTAGTGTAATATTGAATTTCTGGATTAAAGTAGCTCCAGGATCATTCTAAATAATACTTCCCTATAGAAAATGTTGGTGATAGATAAAGATGGTTATATGAAGTCACGTTGGCTACAGAAGGTGACAAGGGCAACATATGAGAACTGAGAAAGTGTGGATGCTAAGGGCTGTTTCTGATACAGCACATGCTGTGATCTTGATCTTTTGCCAATTATTTATCCTGTCTTGCCTCTTTTTTCTCCTCTCATTTCATTTAAAAAGAAGATAATTACTTTTATCCTGGAAGATCTGGGCCAAGAATATTTGCTATCACGTTTCCAAAATAATGAGTTTATTGTCTAAAACATATCAAATGTTTAAATAATTGCCCATGAATTCTGTTTTGCTCATATTCATTAAAATATCAAAGAGCATTGTTCTGAGTAAAACAAGCCAAATGATTACCGAAAACATGAATGTCCGCATAAAATAAACATTTTAATATTTAATTTGAATAATCCTTTGTGAAGACTGGGCCAAATCAATTCTAGGTTATGGCAACCAAATACAGAAAACTGCTTTTCCTTGAAGTAAAAGGGTTGGTTGGGGAAAGACAGACAAACAGCAGTACATATTAGGTGACTTGCTGGTTTAAGGATTTCAATCCACAAACCAATATTAGGTACTCACAGGAGAGCAGACTTTGGATCCAAAACACAGAGGTTCAGGGTGGCAGGGTGACCCAGTGAGGAAACAAAAAGTGGTGAGGCCACTCTCAAGCATCTGTGAACTCTGCATTGAAGCAACCTGCCTAACCCCTCTTGAAAGTAAAAGTAAAAGAAATTGAGCTCATTGGTCCAAACAGCCAACTAGTGAAGGAATATTAAAGAATGAGGGAAGAGAGATGAAAGAGAAAGAAACTGAGAACCAAATGAACTACAGAAGACACAGCTAAGAATTCAAAAAGAGAGCAGCCATCCTCAAAGACATGACAAGGACCCTATTCCCCAACACACATTGGTCAAGGTATATTGAAACACAAAACGTCAAATTGTTTGGTAATATTTTTAAAAGATTTAATCCCCATGCTTCAGCTTGTAATAGACTAAAACCAAATTCTTCAGAAATATTATCTAAATAAATTCGGGAGTTAAAATAAAGACTAAGGTGGGAAACAGCCCTGAGGGGGCCTTTCTAGGTTTAATATATCAATTGGTCTGTTTCACATTAGTTGGGGCAGCAGAGACAGTGCTCAAGCAAAATAAGGAGTTAGATGCTTCTTGATGTTGACTTGTTTGGCTTTTTGTTTGCGATAGTGCCTCATTCTGTAATCCAACTGGCCCAGAATTCACTATATAGCTTAGTGTAGCCTGAAACTCATAGCAATCCTCCTGCTTTGATGTACCAAATGTGAGGATTATAGACACACATCAATATGTGTGACTTGAGCACCCTCAGCACTTTACGTAGGGATCTTTCATTTTCCTTCACAAGCACAGGCTTTTCACTTGGGGGGTTGCTCAAAATTCTGGAGTTGGTGGACTATGTTCCCATCTGTCTCTTCTGGAATCTCTGTCCTTTTTGAGTATAATCTAATGTACTCCCAAACTAGGTCCACAGCAGTCATGTGTCTCTGTCCATTTACCAGTGAAGAGTAAGGCATTTCTTAAATTTAGTCTTGTTTACTACATTAACAAAGCAGGAGCTTTCAGCAACTGTGTTCCTTCTACTGGGTGGCTGGAACTGCATTCATGCATGGGTTGAAAAATTCTGTCCACAATATGTGCAACTGGCAGAGAAGAATTTTAAAGCCATTATTAGTGAGGTAGGATTGTCATCAGTTCAAATCCAACCTGGGCTAGAGTATGGAATCCAGTCTCAAAATTAAGAAACATAAAATAAATGATGGAATAAATAGATATGTGTATTTGTCTTGCCAGATAATAGTAAGCAACTGAAACAGAAGCAAAATAAACAAAAGATAGAAATCTCATATATGGTGTGGAGAAACTTTGGAAAACAATGTCATTCAGGAAATGTCAGAAGCTTCCAGAGAGAATAATACATTAGTAGAATGATGGAGCTACTCACAGATCTCTATATATTCAACCTTCCATCTGAACACTTTGCTATAATTTCCACTTATTCCCAAGAATCCCATTTTATATTGCATATGACATTATCATGTTTGTTCAGCCTTCAGTATGAATTATTAGTTTCAATGTAATTTTTACAGTATGTTTTCACTGGACAGTAGATTCTAAGCTGACTGTCTTTCCATCCTCGAAGTCCTTTGACAATATCAACCCATGTTTACTGACTGAATTTCTATTATGATGCATGAATTTAATTAAAATTATACTAAAAGGAAAATCTTAGCATTACCCATGTAAAAATAAAGAGCCTACACAATTTAAGCTCAAGAATAATTCTAAAGTCACATTCTTCAAGGCAATGTGTTAATGAAAAAAGAATAGACATGTACACACAGATGATATAAAGCCTATTTAAGATCTTATGTAAAGTATTATTTGATCAAATTATTTTACACAATTTCAATCCCATAGGGAAAACTTTTGATGTCCTTGATAAAAAAAATCTACGCATATAGAACAGAGAAAATATAAGTCAAAAATGGATAAATAAAAGCACTACTAGATATTATATTTAAATATTGCTCTTTAAAAGAAGATATTATGCATCCTGTACCTACATTTTAATAATTGAAAATAATTATACTTTGTATATATAACATCCAGCCTGTGACAGACTTGCTGTGATACAACGACAGACATAAACATCTTAAAGGATTGATTTTAGCCTATTTTTCAGGGGTTTAGTTCCTTGCTGACTGGCTTCCATACGTACCTGAGTCAAGGGTTGGTATAATGGCAGTGGGAACATGCAGAGGGAAAAGCTATTTACCTGATAGCAGATGGGACGTAGAGAGAGAAAGAAGGGATCAGGACAGGTGTAGCCTTCAATGACACACCCCAGTCCTATATCCTCCACCTAAGTTGTATCTACTAAACTTTCTTCTACCTCTCAAAATAGTTCTACTAGATAGACACCAAGAATTCAACATATGAAACTGTGGAGAGCATTTCATACTTAAACCATAACACAAACTAAAATAAATATTGAATATACAGTTTCCAAGGGATATCCAAATAGTCAACACTCCAATGCCACTATTCATTAGAGATAGGAAAATAAAAATTACAAACATGACTATTTTCATATACTAGAATAATGAACATTAAAATGATTATTAGTTGCATTGTTATGCTGAATAAGTGGGTGGGTTATGAAACAACAGTGAATAAAGTTATTTATATTAAGAGCTAAACCTGAAAAATCTAATCTTGAGTGATTACAACCAAACCAGTAAATGATAAATGTCAGAACACATGTAATCATATACCTCTGAAGGGGTAGTGGTAGCATGGGTATGTGCATCAAGATTTATCAACTGTGCTAGTACAAGTTTGTGTATTGGTACTAGACTCTAATCCCAATACCAGAGAAGCTAAATCAGGAGGATGTCAAGTTCCAGACCAGACAGACAGAACTACATAAAGAGGTACTGTCTCAAAAAGCAAGAAAACAAACAAACTTTATATATTTTGCCCCATATGAAAACATTAAGTTTAACAATATCATGTTAAAAATATACCACATATAAGGAGTCTTACATGTGGAAACAGGAAAAGGGATTCACAGAGTAACTGGGGAGGAAAAAGTTCAAAGTACATGGCAAGCATTTATGAAAATATCATAATGAAACCTATTATTTTGTACAGTGACTATATGTTGTTTCTATATAAAAATCAGTTTACAACCTGCTTTTCAAAATATTATTTAAAGTACTTTATAATACTTATAAAATTTTAAAGAAATGGAGTTATAAGAATTAAGAAACATTCATTAAAAGTAGACTCATTCATTTAATATATTAAAGCCTAGGCTTGTGATGTGTCTCAGTGGGTTAGGGCCCTTGCCACCAAGCCTGCTGACATGAGCTTGATCCTTGGAGCTTACCTGCTGGATGGAGAGAAGCAATTCTTACAAACCGTCTTTTGCCACTGCATGAGCATACCCATACAACTGTGGATTCATGCATATGTCCATGTGTGTTTGTGTACACACAACACACACAGACACATAAACAAAACAAATAAATGAATAAACAAGCATTTTAAATTAAAAAAAAAATAGTTGTACTGGAGAGGTAGCTCAGCGGTTAAGAACACTGACTGCTCTTGCAGAGGACCTGGATTTAGTTCCCAGCACCCACATGGCAGCTAACAACCGTTCATAACTCCAGTTTCAGGGGATCCGATGCCCTCTTCTGACCTTTGTGGGCATTGCACAACACGGGTGGGTACACTTACAGATATGCAGGCAATATATTTATACACATAAAATAAATATATATATAATTTTAAAAAGAGGGAGATAGAAGAATAGGTGGTGGGCTGCGGAAACATACCTTTTGCCCACCCACCCCTCTCACATGGGTGCTAAGCAAAAGTGCTGGGATTAAAGGCATGTGCCACCACAGTCGGCAAATAATAAAATATTTTTAAAAATCAAAGTACTAAGGCCTTAGCACAAATTCAGCTTCCTTGTTGAAACTGGGGTTAAGCAATCAGTGCAATCTAGAATGTGCAAAGGTTTATGCTGAAATGATAGACAAGATGGCCATTGATCACCAACTGCCTCAGGGACATGAGCCGACCCACTAGGGAGGATCCCAACCAGTCGGCAAATAATAAAATATTTTTAAAAATCAAAGTACTAAGGCCTTAGCACAAATTCAGCTTCCTTGTTGAAACTGGGGTTAAGCAATCAGTGCAATCTAGAATGTGCAAAGGTTTATGCTGAAATGATAGACAAGATGGCCATTGATCACCAACTGCCTCAGGGACATGAGCCGACCCACTAGGGAGGATCCCAACAGAAATAAAAATGTGATTTTTGACAAGGTAAATACGAGGCACAGAGCTCATTTAAAGTCACTTAGAGTCCAGTTAAAAGCATAATATAGCAGGAGAGAGAGAACCATTTTCTCTGCATCGTTAAAAGGCACTTTTATAATGTAAACTACTAAGACAGTTGTAAGTGAAGAATTTCTTTGCTCGGTGGGAGGGAAGTAAAATTATTCTAAATGTACCACTAAATTAAACTTCCTAATATAAATATAGGCTTGCCAAAAGGGCAAGTCACCTTCAATCTATTGTGAAAGCAAGACACCCGCGAGGGAAGCCGCACTTCCAAAGAGCATGGCAGGGCTGCATGCTGGTTTCCAGCATCAGCAAGACACACCTTGTGACTCAGGAGCAACTTTAAAGGGGAATTTGGAGGAAATTAAAACTCCAGCATGAGCAAGCAGGAACAAAATCCAGAAAGTACACTTGCAACTTATGATTTAGAACTGCAGGATAAAGAGGGTGAGGGCATGTTGCTAATATTACTTCTGGGAGGCACATGAGTCGCACTGCCCCCCTCCCCCCACTGTCCTTATGAGAAAAATGAGATATAATTTCTCCAAACCACAGTTTAGAGAACCAACCAAAGTATTTATTTAGTTTCCATACACGTCAATAGGTGAGAAGACTACTTACAGAAGTGTAGGCACAGATGGGCTCCCTTCTTCATCCTTGTAGGGACCCTGTGGCCTCCCAGTGGCTGCCCAAGATGGCAAAGCCAGCCCTCACTTTGGCTTTCCCTGTCCCTATCCTTAGTCCCGCCCCCATGTACTACTCAAGCCAGATGATTGGAGGCCACAAGGCCTGATGCACTCTTTCTGCCACTCCCCTCCTAAGGAGCAGCCAAATGTTCATGATGATCAAAGCAAGCTGGTGAATCCAGGCTTGCCAAGAAGGCATTTGTCCATAGCTTGCCAGTCTAGCTTGCCAGGCAGAGGACAAATCCATACAACAAGGCAATTTGCTCACAAAGGAGGATAAAAAGAAACATTCTAGAGGAATATCAGATAAACAAAACAAATCCTAATTTTTGAAGGTGAGATCCACAAATTTGACACCTCTAAACTAAGCAAACAAAATTATTAAAATGTTGCCTAGTCCTTCATTATTTGGTTTTATTTTTAGTACTTTTGGATATAATATGTTTAATTTGTTCTTGGGAGTTTTATACATGCCTACAGGTGTTTTTCATCTCACATACCCCTCCAACTCCTCTTGGACTCCTATCTTCCTCTTTGTACTAGTTTGGTTTCTGTTGCTGTGATCAAACTCTGCAAACACTGACCCAAGATTTGTTAAATCTTGAAGTTTGTACTCCGTAATCCAGGGAAGTCTGGAGCTGAAGCAGAGTCTGTGAAGGAACACTGAGTACTATCTTGTTTATCCCTGGCTTGCTGAGCTACTTTTCTTACACAGACAAGACCCACACGCTTAGGGATGGTACCACTCAAGTGGGCTGATATCAAGAAAATGCCCTAAAGTCTTACCATAGTCTAATCTGATGGAGGCTATTCTTCAACTGAGGGTCTCCCTTTCCACATATGTCACACTGATAACAAATATTAGCCATCATACTCTCCCAA
>NW_008332088.1:3302835-3340250 GCF_000622305.1 Nannospalax galili
ACTGAGCCAAGTGAGTAATGCCCATATATTCATGGGTGGACTGCCATGCACTGGAACATGGTCCATCTACCAGGAACCTCATCCCTAAAGAAAACTGACTTTCTCACCCCTAGCAACCATGAACTGTCAATAGCTCCTCAACTTCGGGTAAGGGTTCTTGTGCTCCTTCCCAGTCCAAGATTGAATGTTGACTGGTTTCATCTTATACAGGCTTTTTGCAGTTTGTTCACATGTCTTGTTGGTTCCTGAGTGCAAATGAATCATTCTACCATGTCTGGAAGACACTATTTAACCCCAGTCCTCCCATACCTGTTGTTCTTAAAATTTTTCTTCCCCTTATTATGTAATGTCCCTGAGCCTTGGTGGGGAGGGTGTGTGATACAGAAGGCCTTTATATGACTGCCCATTCCACAGATACTTGTTCTCTTCACGTTGACAGGTGTTGTCACTCCATTAACTTTTATCCACTTCACTACACAAAAGCACTTCGCTGTTGAGGACTGAGAACTCCATTAATCTATGGGTATAGAACTGTTTTAGAAAGCAGTTTGATACTATGTTCATTTAGCAAAACAATAGTCATATGTTCACCCCTAGGGCCTATGAGCTCTCCAACTACATATTCTTGATCAGATTTACCAGGCCTGATGTTTCTCCTCCAGGGGAAGGTCTTAAATTCAAGCAGTAAAAATTCCTTATCGTTGTAACATTCATTTTTATTTCTTAATGAGAATTGGGTTTCTAAAACTCTGACATTTTTCATCTACATTCTTTTTAACGTAACGTAGAGGATAAAGGAAACTGAGCAATACTGTTGTTGCAAGGCCTGTTTCCTAAATAACTTTTGCCATCAATGTTAGATTTCCTCAATCAATAAACAGGGAGTCAACTGTTTGTTTGATGATGAATCAGAAATTTTCAACCCTGTGGGATGATGTGATCTATTAACACATGATATGTTTCTTGAGTTTTGTGCAGTGAACCAAACAATAACAGATAAACCAATCTCTTGGGCTAGAGAGATGGCTCAACAGTTAAGAACACGGGTTGTTCTTGCAGAAGACCTAGGTTGGAATCCCAGCACCCACATAGCAGCTAACAACTGTCCATAACTCCAGTTCTAGGGGTTCTGATGGCCTCTTCTGTCCTCCGCAGGCATTGCATGACATGGGTGCATTTACCTACATGCAGGCAATACACTCATACACATAAAATAAAAATAATAAATAAAAATATTTTTTAAATAATCTCACCCTGTGCAGCTGTGACTTCCCATATGACAGTTGTAAGCCACATGTGACTGGTTACAATGTAGATGGACTAATAATATAAAATTAATTAGAACTTGAAAATGTGGCATAAAAACAAAACAAAAAGACAACATAGGTTATTAAAGGTTATTATAATGAATATTTACTGAATTTATGGTACTTTAGGTAAATTTTGTTAAAAAATAATGGTTCAAAAATTAATCTTTCACTTCATTTTATTTTATTATTATGGCTACTCGAACATATTCATTTTTGTTTTACTTTATGTTTCTAATATACATTCCTTCCCTATGAGACCAAAACATAATAAAAGGGAGAAACATTCTGAACAGAACAAGGCAATATCTGTAGTCCTCCAATGTTCCAAAAATAGGTAGGAAGGACTTCTGAAATATAACCGGTTTTTACCAAGCATGAGAACTTGCAGGTCAGCATTCATCTTTTGTTTTTTTAATCACTATTTTTATTTTATTTTATTTTATTAGCAAATAATAACTGTATATATTTATTGCCTACAAACCAGCATTTCTATATGTGCATACATTGTGGAATGATTGTATTAGTGTGATCAGCATAGACATTAACACCAACATTTCTCCTTTGTGAACGAACATTCTAAATCATCTCTTTTCCACTGCTTTGAAATATAGACTAGATTATTACTAATTATACATACCATATGTGTTTGCTGTATCTTATATCAGCAAATCTTTCAATGCACTCAGAAAAAATTAAATCAATTTAACTAATACTATCTTAAAAACAAATTATTGTCATTTTGGTCTTATCTATGCAGAATCAACACCTGAAGGAATTACAGTTTAGCTTATTGTTTAGAAAGCTATTGATGGCTTAATGAAAACGTGAATTCATACCTCACCTGGGTGTTTTGCATTAGTGCTGGTGTCCTGGTCTGTTGGGAAGAAAGCATGGACGTTTTAGCCATTACCAGATGTCAATTGCTTAAAAATAAGTAAATGCTAATTTCTTATTTATAGGCCCTTTATTACAGATATTTCTTTTTTATACACTATTTATTTATTTAAATCTATATTGTTAACACTTGTATGTGTGCTGCACATGTATATGATATATGGGCTTCCAAGGCAAAGGAAGAATTTGGAGACTGAAGACACCTTTTAGGTGTTTGTTTGTTCCCTCTAGCTTTAGATAGGTTCTGTGTATTGAACTCAGTCACTGGGCTTCACTGGCAAATGCTTTATGGACTGAGCCAAATCTCTGGCCAAAGATTTTTCTTATCTAATAATAAAAACAATTAGCTGTGGCTATAGCTATGTGTTTACTAAGAGAATTTTTAAGTGTTTTCTGGCATATGATTTGTTTGTCCTAGCCATGCTAGAATAACTGTGTGCAGTAGGAAAATTGTGGCCACATTCTTTACAATCAGCCATAAGGAATTGTTTAAAGCAAGGACCAATATCTGCATTTGATAGAAGGTGTATTTTCTGTGTTCAAGGCTATGCTCTAAAATTCTGGTGTGCAGGTTTCGATTTATATTATAAGAAGACTTGAGCTTTGGGAAGATTACCAAACATGGGAATCATAAGCTTTGTTGGCTTAACTTCGTATTCCTGTGACTCATGAGTAGTGGAGAAGGAACAAGAAGTCACTTCACCAATAAAACTACATATGGTCTTGATGATTCTGTAATTGATACTGTGTAAAGAGATATTACAGAAAGATATGGAACAAAACTTCTAAAACAGAATGAGTTAAAAATTTAGGCAGTTGGTTTCTCGTGTGCCTTTTTAATTCTAAAGGCTAATGATTTTTTTTAAAGTGCTTTCAAGGGTCATACAAAAATCCTTACTTCATTGAAATCACTTCAGCAAAGATTTTCTTGTCCTAGCATATAACATGCCTGTTCAAAGATTAGCAAGCCATGATCCCTGTTGTTAAATGTAGATGATGCATGACTTAGAATAGATCACTTAATGACTTTCAACTATGAAAGCACTATTTTCAGTCAATAAGGTACATTGGGTTTTGGGTTTTGCTATTTCTTGGGCTAGCTCTAAGTGGTTATAATGCACTCTAGTGATATGTTACACAGTATAGTGTTTAAGCTATATTGTACAGTAAGCCAGGTGTGTTACTTCTAATTTAAGATGACTTGACTGAGATTTAACTCCATCTAAAGTTAAGGAATGTTTTAATGAGAAAGGGAAAGAGAGAGAGAGAGAGAGAGAGAGAGAGAGAGAGAGAAATGCTAATCTATAAGAACAAGACAAGCTACCTAGAAGAGGTTCAGACCAACTGAGCTACCTGCAAAGACATGCTCTTTCCTCATGAGCTGCCTACAGGTTGTGCAGTATGCTCATGTTTCCAGATTTCATGAGTTGTCACAAATGCTAAGGTGGGCTTTTGACAATACAGCTGTCTTTGAATCATTTCATCCCCTGTCACCCCTGACCTATACTCCTGTAAGTAACTAGAATAAAACTCATTGGTTTACCAAGTTAGATTTTTGTGGTATCCTGACTTGGTCTGTCATTGGTTCTCTATATGGAGTGAGTCGATATTTATTCATCTCTCCCCAGAAACACCCTCCACTATAATTTTTGAGTCAGAGTCTCTCACTGAAGTTCATCACTGGACTAGAATAGGTGGCCAGTGAGCTTCAGGAGTCTGCCTATCTCTATCCTCTACATACTCCCAGCAATGGTATCCAATCCCAGGTCTTCGCTTCCTCCCTAAGCATTTTACTGAGCCATCACTCCCAGGCCCTGTTTGACATTTAAATTTTTTACACGTTTAGAATTTTATACAGGAATATTGTATTTGCAACATTTTCACCATTCCCAGTTATGCTATAAGCCCTCCCATGCTCCCAACTCCCCCTCAGTTTCTTACGTTCTTCTTTATTATTGATAAACACACACACACACACACACACACACACACATACATTCACAACACACTGAGTACATTTAGTGGTGTTCCTGTATATCTGTGTTTAAGGATGCCCCCTTGGAATTAGATAACCTTACTCAGGGAACTACTCTTTGGGGAATACTAATGCTTTCTCCCTCAGCATCCATTAATTGCCTGTAGTTCTTCATGTTGAGGTGGGACCCTGTGAATTTTCCCCTGTCTACTTTGACATGCTGATTGGTTTTGTAATTACACAGATTTCATTAGACTACCATACTGTGAAGATTTCATTGATATAGCTTCCCCATCATGTCTAGAATGTATTAATAGTAGTGGGTATCTTATCCCTCTGACATTTTTAATGACTTGAGAGAGTTGTTTCAGTATATCATTTATAAGTTACTTAACTTGCAACTATTAGCTTGTCAGCAAAGGAGTCAAATCAGATAATCTCAAAAAATAGATAATTGTAAATTTTTCTGAAAATTATAATTTAATAGTTAAAGATGAAATTTAAGAGTACCTTCATTGTTCAGTCAGAATTTATTCATTATTGAGAAGGATAGAAAGAGGAACAAATGTCCTGAATTATATCTATAGGATTACATGATCATATAGTGCCATGATGGGCTGTGTGGTAAAATGACAATTTGCAATGATATGCAAAAAATAATGAAGGATATGGGGTCAGGTTAAAAGGAAGCAAGAGTATGAAG
Organism: Nannospalax galili; assembly: GCF_000622305.1. Classification (NCBI taxonomy): domain Eukaryota; kingdom Metazoa; phylum Chordata; class Mammalia; order Rodentia; family Spalacidae; genus Nannospalax; species Nannospalax galili. The sequence continues at coordinate 3,307,718 of NW_008332088.1, forward strand.
GAACATTCTGGCAAGATAACATCACCTCAGGCATTGCAAGTGTTTTTGATTCATTTGATCAAATATTTCTGTTTTTCTCCAAGTTCTCATTCCATATCCTCCATGTCCCTTTTCACTGTGCTGAATGCTTCTTTGCTTTCTCATAATAAGGTAGGTGGCATCCATTTCCACAAGAAAATACAGCAATTTTTAAAGTGGCAAATATAATCTTGTTGTAGGTGGGAATCTGAGGCATTACTTATGTGGTCTGAGGCAGATTCTAAGCAGGTAGCAGCAGTCTGGTTGCTTTTAAATTGGTTGTGTGCTTGGAGCACTGTGTGGATATTAGTCTGCTTGCCTTTATATGAATCATTTACCTAATGGACTATCAAGTGCTTGGATAAATCTATCCATAATGCAGACTAAGGCTCCTGTATTTTCCTGAAATGCCTTCAAACCAATTTGGTAAATTATACCCACAATGAGGCTTGTTTGACATGTCATAAGAGATCAAGCTTTTTGGTAAAATGTCATTTCTTTGAAAGGCTTACATTTCCTGTTTAGAAGTAGTATTTTGAAAGGGAAAGTATCCCATTTCTATCTACTTTCTTTGTTCACAGAAATGTATAATGTATGGAAAGTGTAAACACACATTTGAATATCGAGTTTGTTTAACTTGTAAGAAAACTTGAACGTTACTATTTTTTCTAAACAATATATTAATCTGCTGTAAGCAGGAAATTCTAGATATATAGTCATAGCAAATGTAAAAAGAATAGCAGTGTGTTTTCTATGGTAGTGGCTTCTACTACTCGAATATTTTTAAGACAGAAAAAGATGGAGACCGGACAGTTATGTTTTACTTGTTGATCTCACCGAGGGCAATGTTTTGGTTCCCAGCAATCATGTCTGGGTGCTCACAAACACTTGTAACCCCAGTTCCAGGGGACAATAATTCTCTCTTCTGACCTCTGTGGACACCTGCATTCACACGGTACACATACATACACTCAGGCATGCACATGTGCACATAATTTTCTTTTAATGTTTTAATTTTTTAATTTTTTGTGTATGAGTATTATGTCCACATGTGTGCTAGTGCACCTGTTTCATGTAATGCCTGCGGAGGACAGAAGAAGGCATTGGATCCCCTGGAACTGGAATTACAGTTATAGACTGTTTGTCTCCATGTGGGTGCTCAGATTCTAACCAGGGTCTTCTGCAAGATCAGCCAAGGCTCTTAACTGCTAAATCATCTCTCTAGCTCAGGTTTTAACATTTTAAAAATATTTTTTCCTCTATATTTGAACTATGCTATAGAATATGTGAAATAAATTTAATATAAAAATCAAAATACTTTTGTGCCTTTTAGAGACTCTATGGCTGTTCACTTGCCGTAAACATACTTTGTGAAAACAATTTTTCAATCTTGTGGCACACCACTCTAATAAACAGTACTATGTGTAAGAAGTGATGCATGTCTCTAGTTAAACTACTGTATGTTCAGAGAAAAGAAACTTAGAGGATATTGACTTTAAAATTTGGACTTGCAGAATAATTTACATTCCTTTACTACATCTTCTAGGAAGAAATTAAATGAAACACAGAAAGCAATAATTGGTACGTTGCTGTGTTTCCTAAGTGCCTTGGTGGGATTCTTCTGCCCTATCCATGGGGGAGGGCACATGCAGTAGACCTCTTGGTTTTTCCAGAATTGTGTCAGTCTTTGCAATTTATATTATAATACCTACAACATTATGTGTAAAGGCTAAATTTTTCACTGTAAGTGAATTCTATGGCAGCTTTTGTCTCATTATTTTTGCAAATGACATGAGCATCTTCATATGTGAACAGAAGTAACTACTAGAGTAGGTATTAGAGCTGAGGGAGATAAATTTATGAAAGTTTTGATAGCATATTTTTAGAACAAAGGATTTTTAGAATGCTGACTTTTTTTTTTGGTCTTTTTGACACAGGGTCTCCCTTTAGCCCCAGCTGTCCTGGAACTCACTATGTAGACCAGGCTGGACTTGAACTCTCAAAGATCCACCTGACTCTGCTGCCCAGTGCTGGGATTAAAGGTGTGTGACACCACACCTGGCTGCTGTCTTCTTTTTTAAATAATTTTTATTTTATGTGTATGACTGTATTGCCTACTTGTGGGTAAATGCACCCATGTCCTGCAAAGCCCATGGAGGCCAGAAGAGGACACTGGATTCCCCTGGAACTGGAGTTACAGATAGTTGTTAGTCACCATGTGGGTGCTGGTAATCAAACCCAGGTCATCTCCAAGAGTAGTCAGTGCTCTTAACAATTGAAGCATTTCTCCAGCCCCAGATTGTTCTCTTCTTAAAGCCTCTAGATAAAAGGAAATCGTGGGATCAATAGGTCTTTACTTCTAAATTCTCATTTTATATCTATAATTTTGATCTTAAGTCGAACTTGAGAAGGGAAGAAGAGTTAGGAAATAATCTAAAATAGCTTTAATTTAAATCAGCTGTGGCTACCTGAACAAGATCTGCACAATATCAAGCCAGTCAACATTCCATTATGCTTCAGGAGGGGCCATCAGTCCCACCTTAGTGGAGGAATTATTGACATTGAAGGGTTCCTGAGGGAGAGATAGAGTCACTCTCCATGACTGTTAGTAGCTAGTAGGTTTCCCAAACCCCTTTGTGTGTCCCCACATTCATGCACATATGGGCAGCACTAATTGGACTCCTTTTTGCTAATAACAAAGTGGAGAACATGAGTTTGAGAGAGAAAGATGAGGGTAGGAGAGCACTAGGAAGGCTCAGAGGGAGATAATGATGGATAGATATGATCAAATACATTGTATAAATATATGAAATAAAGAATAAATGAAAAACTCTTTTAAAAAAGCTTTTTTGTCTGTTGGAAAAGTGGTGTGGCAACGACAACAACAACAAAAAAAAATGTAATCAAACATATAGTTTCATTCTGATCCATACTCTTGAGATTTAGGTCTATAAAGGATTTTACTAGTAGTATACAAATGTGTCAAGCTTAAGTTATTTAAAACTGATATATTTAGTCACATTAGAAGTCATATTAAGCTAAATTAGATCTAACTAAGTTAAACCTAAATGTGTTAAAAGATTTTAACTAAGTGAGAAAGTTAACTGATTCACCTACTCTGGGCCCATAGCTTGTCCCTGCTGCTCTACTATACAGATGCTGGAACAGTCATAATCACTCATGTTGTAACTTGGGAAGAAAATAATTTAACAATTACCTCTGAAAACATATGTTCTTAAAATTAGATAGTGTACAGCTCCTTTTATTTTTCGGATAAAGAAATATTCCTAAAATGTGATGATGAAGACTTAAGCAAGCAAACAAATGCTATAGTCCTTGTCCTGCATCTGCCATATTCTAACTCTATGATCTTAAGCAAGGCACTTAATGTTCCAGGGCTAAATTATTGATTTTGTTCTTCTGTTACGTGATGTGAATAAGAGCGCTTAACTCATAGTGTTGTGAAAAGTTTAAGACTTAATATGTGCTCCTATGAGATGGCTGATTGGATAAAGGCATCAGACGCCAAGTCTGAAGGCTTGAGTTCCATTGCTAGAACACACATTTTAGGAGGAGAGAACCAACTGTCACAAGTTTTTCTCTGACCTCACAGGCACACTGAGGCATGTACATGCAGACAAACACATACACAATAAATAAATATAATTTAAAAAATTAAAAAGTAGTTAACGTGTATTTTGTAAAATAAAAACTAAGAGAACTGACATGCTTAATGCAGCTCTTGACACAAGAGAAACTGACTTATGCAGTAGATGGTGATTAACACAGAAAGACACAAAACTGGCCAACTTACTAAGAATAAGAGACTACAGAGTACTTATTCTTGAGCAGGACACCTATATCAACAATTCTGCCTCCCAAAACTCAGAAATCATGGAGGAAGAGGGGATGGAAAGATTGTAAGAACAAGAGTTGTTGGATGACCACAAGGAAACAGAGTCTTCCAATCAATTTAGAAGTTACTGATATGAACTCACAGAAATGGTGACAACATGCACAAGAGCAATGTAAGCTCAAGTCAGACAAAGTACCAGCATGGACTTGGGGAAGTAGCTAAGAAATCTAAGTCTGCCTGAGGAACTACTGGCAACTGATGATTGCTGGGATTGGGAGAGCCAATCACCTTAAGGGTATGACTCTTGGCAGGTTAACAAGACTTCAGTTGGTAGACCCATACTGAAGGTCATTTGGGGACACAAATTTGACATTATCATAAATAGATAGATGATAGATAGGTAGATAGATATGAATATGTCTATATATAGAGAGATATCATGTATATGACTATACATGAAATTGGGTGGAGTACATGAAATTGGGTGGAGGCAGTAATGGGTACAAATATGATAAAAATATATTGTATGAAATTCACAAAATTTCTATAAAAAATTTCTATACACAAACAAGTAGGGAAAGATAACATGTAGACATCTAAGGTTCAGGGAACATTGTGCAACAGGATGTAGAAAGAATGTGAGAGCTGGAAGGAAAAAAACATCTACTGTTAGTTAATGCAGACATGAGAGGGAGGCTGCACCAGAGAAATCTCCACAGTATGGTAGTCTAACAAGCTCTGCATATGATGATAAAACCAGTTGGCATGCCAGGGTGGATAGGGGAAATTTTATGGGGTCCCACATGCTGAAGAGCTTCAGGCAATCTATTGCTGCCGAGGGAAGGAGAATCAATTTTCTTCAGGGAATAACTCCTAGAGAGGTTATCTAATTCCAAGTGGGCAGACCTAAGCACAGTGCAGAGGAGCAGCTTTAAATGGACTTAGTGCAGTGTGTGTGTGTGTGTGTGTGTGTGCGCGCACGCGCGCGCGCGTGCGTGTAGGCTGAGTATCTGAGTTCAATCCCTGGAACCCATATGATGGAAGGAGAGAACCAGTTCTTGCAAGTTCTCTGACCTCCACAAGTGATATACACCACCCACATGTGCAAAATAAATAAAAGTAGAAAAAGAGAATTAATAATGATACCTCATTGGTTTTGTTGTTACTGATGTCTTGTCACAAGCACAGGATCACTATATATACAGTATGCATGCAGTCAGTATGGAGTATTTGCTATGCAATCACTGAGTAATGAGACTTTTCTACTGAGTGACAAGCACAGCTTACTTGTACTTTTGAAGATAGTTATGTCTATTCTGCATTACATAGCTCCTTGTAATTTTTATTCTAATGTGTGTTTTTCCCTCCATGTTGTGTGGTGAGGGATAGATAGTCTGTGTCAGTGACCTTCTCTTTTATCACTGAGATAATCTTGGCCATATTCTTGGCAGCACCAGTGAATGAGGAGATTATGTTCTGGCAATCCCAGGGCTATCACACATGTTTCAAGATTGACTCTACCCATGGTTTTCTGGGTACAGTGATGGCATAAATTGTAGCCATGAGTTCTTCTTGTAGTCATGGATGACCTAGACAAGGAGAGCATGGTGGTGCAGAAGACATTGCTGACACTCTTGAGTGAGTTGTCATACTTATAGTGGTTCATGCCCATCACAAACACAAGACCAGGAGCAGAAGGGGCAGAGTTAATAACACTTTTGGCGTCACCCTTCAGGTAGGCCCTGACTTTCTCCATGGTAGGAAAGATAGCATAGACTCCACTACCTATGGAGCACCAGCATCATTACATTTAATATTGGTTGGATCTTATTCCCAGAAGGTGAAGATTGCCTCTCCATTGATGACAGGTTTCTCATTCCTTCTGTACTTTGACTCTGCTATGGAACTTCCTGTGGGGAAAATATTACTTGATCATGTAGACCATGAAAGTGAGATCAGTTAAGGGGTCATTATCCACTTTACAAGAGTTTTGTTGGGAAAATCCATTTCCTCTAACCTTTACCAACATGTCTCAGGGAGAAGGCAGATACTGCACAAGATATGAATGTCTCTGCAACAACGAGTTTCTGGGATTCTCCTGTACTCTCTTCACTCTCCTTTTACAGATGTATGTGATTTTATGTGGGTGTCAACGGTCAGAACTTGGGTCCTCATGCAAGGGCACCAAGCATTTTACTCACTGAACCATCTCCCCAGCTGCACAATTTCTTTTTCCTATTTTCATATTTGCATTACTATCCTATCATGTGTATGAAATATGATATGATCCTTTTGTCTCCTTTAGTTTTAGTGTTTCTATTGATTGGCTTATTTGCCGGTCCATGTTTTTTATTCCTTACATATCTGCAAATGCTCTGTCAGATGCTGACCTGTTGTGTATTTTATGATGTTAATTTCTTTATTTTACTGAATTTATTTTTAAAATGCTGAACTTTGTTTTGGTACATAGATCATTTATTAGTTTGCTTTATCTAGACCACCTAAGCATTACATCTTGAACAAATCCTGCATAAATATTTACTATGGACCTGATTATTTTCAACTACTCTAATGTGACAGTAAGTAGAAGACACTCAATAAAGTAGTCTTTCCAACACACTTTTTATATTGCAATGCCTTTCTGCAGTAACCAGCATTAATGAAATAATCCTCATTTTTTGGTGAGGTATGAGTAGTGGTAAAGGTATTTATTCCTATTAGCTCTTTCTTTGGTCAAGGAAAATCTCTTATAGTTCCTGAACATACTGTTCTAGTTTGCTTTCTGCTGCTGTAATAAAATACCATGACCAAAAGCAATTTGGGGAGAAAAAGGTTTATATCAGCTTACAAATTCCAGGTTACTATCCAGCACTGACAGAAGTCAGGACAGGAACCAGGAGATAGGAAACTGAAGCAGAGACCCTGGAGGCAACAGAGTATCAATAATCCCCATAAATTAACCAGTCCAGACTATGACAATGTCTAGTCTATCTGTTGGAGGACCCATTTTTCCAGTCTCACTGGTCAATTACCTGGTGATAGAACCACTCCCAGGAAGGCAGTTTTTGCTAAGTAGATGGGAAGAATATTTGGTGTGTTAAGGAGCAAATATTTCTGCCTGGAACTAGCTCAGGGCCCTGCAGAACTTCCATACCAGCCACAGCCATGTAGGTCTCCGTAAGCCTGTCAGCTTTCCTGAACTCTTCAGGAAAGCAAAACTTCTCCTTTTCTTCTTCATGACTCTCTTACTAAACATGCTTTCTTTAAGGCTTTGGGCTGCCCCTAGCATCATGTATTCACTTTCTCTCTAAAGTTTCCTTCTCCAAGCCATGTGGCTGCAAGTCAGCCACATGTCTGACCCCTATGCAGGCTCTAAGCCTGCATGGCTTCCATGGTTTACTTTCCTTCTTCCCACCATTCACCTCCTCAGGGCAGCTGCCAAGATTACCAGTTCACCTACTCTGAGGATTTCTCTTTAAGATTCTAACAAAATTGTAAATGCTTCTGTTTGGGTCCATTCTTAAATTCTTTAATGAATGAGACTAAGAACCTTCCAGGGGACCCTCTTTCTCCCCGTTTCAGAGGAATGCTGCTTACTGGGTTCCTCTCTCTGCGCTGTGCTCAGTCTGCTTCATTATACTGCCTAGGACCGCCTGCCCAGCAGTTGCACCACCCATAGTGGGCTTAGCACTTCCACATCACTGAATAATCAAAAAAAATGCCTCACAGCCACAGCCACAGGCCAATCTGTAAGAGACAATGCCTTAGCTGAGGATCTCTCTTCCCATGTGTGTCAAGTTGACAACTGAAGTTATCCAGCAGAGAAAGTGTCAACTAAAGACTTGAGTGTATCACTCCTTATCCCTTTCATATTCTTTCTGTATACAGATTGTTACTATGCCTCAAAAATTTGAACTTCCTTGACCTTCTGAAACTCTATATAATTTCAGCTCATTGGACTATTATAATTTCATATGAAAACTACCTATCAGCAGCTAAGCTGAGACACTTAGGGCATAACACATTTCTTTCACTTCTCTTGGCTATTTTAACCTTATGATATTTCTTTAAATGTCTGAAATAATTTTTTGTTTTATCTTAATTTTAATTATTAACGATATAAAGTTTTTAAAATTTTTTATCTGAATTAGTATTTGCCTGCATGTATATATTTGTACCACATACATACCTTGTGCCCACAGAGACCAGAAAAGGGCTTCATGTCCCCTGTAACAGGAGTTACAGGGGGTCATAAGCTGTCATATGGATGCTGTGACTAGAGCCCGAGTCCTCTGCAAGGACAGCAAGTACTATTAACTTCTGAACCATCTCTCCAATCCCTACTTATCAAATACTTTAATTTATCATTGACTGAGAGTAATTCTGGAGTATTCTCTGCATGTTACTGTCTAAATACTGAAAAATAACTTTATGTACAAGGAGAAATATTAATAGTTCCCAGATTAAAAAAATCACAATTAAATTTATTAAGTATATGATTTTAATTCTAGTTTCTTAAAATATTAGATTCATGTTATATATTTTATTATATTGCTTAAGTACAGTCAAATAAGGACAACTATCTTTACTATTTTATATTTAAATTAAATTAACCATTGGGAGATCAACTAAATTTTTATTAAAAAATTAATATAACCTATTTACTTAGTTCATCAAACATTTAGATATTTTGGCATATCTAAATAAAAACCAGCTAATATTGTAAAAGTAGCTTGAAATGCCAAATTAAGATAATGTACAATACTAATAAGTTAAACACTCCAAAGACATAAATGGCTCATGCAAATTTCATAAATTTACGAGTACATATGTCACATCAAATACTTAAATATTCCAGCAATGCGAATAAACGTCATCAAGTAGCTCGCACACATCAGATGACATAATTACAAATACGAATTCCACAATTAAATATTTTAATTTAAATTAAAATGCTAGACTATTTAATAGGATTAATCCTACTCATTACAAATCTGTATTGTAGTGCTTTGGCTTACTAGGTATAATTTAGTTCTTTAATCTTAAAATATTGCTGGGCTTGATAACTCAGTTAGCCAATTCTGGAAAAATGCTAGCATATCAGACAAATTAAAGCTATTAGATGATGATTTGTAACTATTAAACCTGACCATCTCGAAGAGTTGACACAACTTATCCAGATCTGGGGACAATGCTTAGACCTGATAATCCTAGAGCTGCCTTCTATTGTAGGCTGACCTTCTGAACAGTCTTTTGTCCTTGAAACCTTCATTTTATTTGCCCATTTCAACTAGTTTTCTCTCAGCTGTTATGAAATGAAACTCTTCACACCAATTTTGGTTTAGCAAAGCTTATTGATTTCTCAATGGAATCTGACTTTATCTGTATGTAAAACTTCTATATTAATTTAAATAATAGTCCCTTGATTCTTAAGTATTTCTTATATTTTCTTTCCTCTAAAAGCACAATTCTAAAGTTATACTATGAAACCTTCATAAGTATATATTCTATTCCAATATTTTCTCTGTTATTTCTTGTTTCCATTCTTCCCTTCATTTTGAAATTATTTACCTACCATTAGACTTATGGCATACTTTCTTTTTAGTATCATTTTGGTAGTTTTACTGAAAGGTGTTTTGAAATTACAGGCATGAATATTTGACATTGTAAGACAGATTTTTCTGGGGATAGTGTCCTAATATCATTTTTAAAATTACATAAATTCTTATAGATTCATTGCCTGACTTTCACCTCTGCTGTCTTTAGTCCTCTTTTTAGATTACTAGAGAAAATACAAGTAAATTTTTTGCACAGTTTTTAATTTTTTCAGCACTTATTAACACTATATATATATTTTGCCAAATAGTAAATTTCAACTTGTTTTCCTTATATGTGGTTTACTGTACCTTCCTGCCCATTGCCTGTCTTTTTATTATTCTATTATGATGCAAGAAATATTGAGAACAAGCAAGGTTAAATAAAATTGCTTATATGTACAAGAAAAAGTATAAAATTTCAGCCATCATCTGGAAAAAATCAGTTAACTGTATTATTATTTATTATATTATTGCTGTTAAAATGAGTGCAAGACTAATGTTAAGTAGCTTGCTGCCATTATCTTAATATTTCTGTGTATTTTAATTTGTTCAAGGTTAGTGTGTGGCACATCATATAAAGAACCCTATCTGTGGTTCAAATTGTATATGTCCAATTTTCATTTTATTAAGAATCTCCGGGACTATAGTGATAGCCCAGCAGTTAAGAACACTGGGTGCTCTCGCAGAGGACCTCGGTTTGATTCCCAGCACTGCCATGGCAGCTAACAACTGTCCATTAACTCCAGTTCCAGGGGATCTGTGCGTTCTTCTGACCTCCCAGGGAATTGCATAGCACAGGTGTACTTACATACATGCAGGAAGTACACTCATATAAATAAAATTTTAAAAATAAAATAGATTGTCAAATTTCTTGTTCCATGGACTACAAATTACTAACTTTACTAAAATGTATAACAAATAAAGTAATTTTAACACTTTTTCTTATTTATTTAATTGATTTGTGTGTATGTTTTCAACTTTGTGAGTTTACGTATATCAAATGAATAAAGGAGCACTAGGAGGCCACAAAAGTGTGGGGGCCACCAGGACCTGGATTTACAGGCAGTTGAAAGCCAAAATGTGGGTACTGGGAACTGAACCTACGTTCTCTGCAAGAGCAATAAATGCTCTTAGTCACTGATCCATCTCTCCAGCCTGAAATTTAAATTCTTGTAATATTTAGGTTTTAAATATTAATATGTTAGTATAAAATGAATCAACCAAACACCAATGTAATGAACTAGTAATGCAAAAGTAACACAACTAACCTAAGTTAAGAAATACATTGTAATTTATTAGGATTTGTTACTTTCCATTCCAGTATTTTATTTATATAATATTATTCAGTATATTACCACAGTGACATTGAATTTTAATTTCTCCTAGAAAGCAATTTTCTCTTCTATGAAGAAGAGTAATACAAGGTTTATCAATAAAGTGGAGAGAAATCATTTTAATAATTATCTGCATGAACATTTTAATGCTAGCATGTTTACCAATACTTAATTGTTCTATAGGAAAAAATTCATCACAATTATACACAAAGCACCATATCTTAACACTTGTCATATGTACGGGAATTATCACAGGTGACAGACAGAAAACAAACCGTAAAATATTATGATATTTATAGTGAAGTAAGAAAATAAGAGATTAGTACACATACTATTACCTGAATTGGGCTATAAAATAAATACTTTTAACCAAATGGAAACATTCTTCATCACAGTAGTCAGAATGTAATAAGATATTTTTAACAAATTAGCAATGCTATGACATAAACCAAATTTTAATAAATATGTGTGTGCACACTATGAGAATTACAGATGACTCTTTTAAAGCAATTACTAAGGAATTTACATCTGGAAACAGTAGATTTGAAACACATGGTGTTTGTCATCATATGATGAAATTTTATTAAGATCTAATAATACTGTTAAGGTCCATCTTGTGAGCAGGGCACAGCACTGCCTTACCATGTTTTGAAGACACACTGAGTTGCAAGAGCCTTCACTCATGCCTCCACACTACTCTACTAGTTCTGCCAGATGCTGGAGAACAGTTGAGGCAGTCACTTGGTTTTCTGTCTAGTTTACAAACACAATAGACCTTTGCAGATTCTCTCTCTCTCTCTCTCTCTCTCTCTGAATGTCTCCCATTTTATTCATCTCTGAAAAAGAAAATGTCTCAGGTACTAAGTCTTTTTTTTTTTTTTTTTTTTTTTCAAATTGCTGACTGGAAATAATAACGTGCTCAACAAAAGTAAATGAGAAATACAAATAGATTTATCTTTTGAGTATCCATCTTCAAAACTTAAGAATTTAATTTTCTTATATATACTATGGTGCATATTTAATTGTATTTTCTTCAAACTTAACTTCCACTTGAAGTAGACTGTCTGCCTAAGTGTACATATACGTGTGTGTGTGTGTGTGTGCGTGCGCATGCATGTGAGGGTGTGCATGTTTATACAGGTGCTTACATGCATGGAGGGGTGTGTGTAGGGTGTGGTATGAGGAAAACCTGAGCTCATTCTTCATTAGTTATCCTCATCCTCCCACCCTCCTCTTCCCCCTCTTCATCCTCCTCCTCCTTCTTGAGGTAGGGTTGCTCATTTGGATTGCAGCTTGCCAATTAGGCTAGGTTGGCTGGACAACAAGCTCCAAGGATCCATCAGCTTCTACTGTCCAGCACTAGCATTATAAGCCTGTACCACTGAGCCCATGCAGTTTTGTGATCTGGGTTCAAGGATTAAACTCAGGGCTGTCTGTTGTCATGATAAGCAGGTTACTGACTGAGCGACTTCCCAATCTCCTCTATTGAATGAATAGTTGTAAGAGAAATAACTTTCATCTTAAAAGTAACTGCTTCTTCTGACCTGGAAGCCACTTCCCCTGAAGGCTAGATCTTACAGCTTTGGAGAGCTGGAGAGCACTATGATGGTACCAAGGGAAAATATTAATCAATGATGAAATACCAGCTTCAATAACTGCGTCAATGGCTGGCACAGTATATGACACTGGTGCTGTAGTGGCACTTTTATCTTGGGGGCAATCAACCACTACCTAATTGGACTAAAATCCCATTCAATTGGAAGAAACACAAGTGAGGAACTATAAACATAGCCAAATACACATGGCTGGAATGGACATCGATCTTAGAGAAAACCTCAAGACTGTCACATCCCTGGAATAATATCATTTCTTACTATGTGCAAAATATGTATCCTTATATTTACAGACAAATATCACAGTCACCTCTCATCAAAGAAGCTTCTTTTGCAACAGACAGAAACTTTTACCAAGTACCACAACTAACAACACAGACATTGTCTATGAACTTTCCAGGACTAAATGACACATCTACAATGCAGCCTCTGTACCTAAGACTCACAGGACAGAGAACAGGAGTAAAGAGGACCTAAATCTCTCAGTTCTCATTAATGAAGCTCCCTCATGCAACAGAGGGCAATGAACACAAAAGGTCACGAACGGCCAAAGACAGATTAAGAGACTTCAGAATGCTGCTTCTTGGACAGGACTCCTATATAAACTTCACCCACCCAGGGCTCAGGGACCACTGAGGAAGAGGGGTCAGAAAGATTGTTAAGAGCCAGGAAGGAGATGCATGAACATATGGAAACAGAGTCCTACAAGCTCCTGGGACCCTGCTCATATGAATCTACAAAAATTGTGTCAGCATACACATGTCTAATGCAAACTCAAGGAGACAAAAACCCAGCACAGAACTTGAGAAATGAATAGCAAACCCCAATCTTAGCTGAAGAAATATTGGCAACTGATTATTACTGGGTGGGGAAGAGCTGATCTTCCTAAAGCCAGGGACTCTAGATAAGCTGACTAGACCTCAACAGGTGAACTTACACTGAGCAATGTCTGGGGACATTAACTTGACACAATAGGCCTAACACAAATGGCAGAATGTATGAATTTCAGTGGAAATTTATGGGAGGATGCCAGTTGGTAAGGGGGTACAAAGATGATTAAGATTGATTGTTTCTGTATGAAACACAAAAATCCAATGGAAACATTTTTTCTTTTTTTAAAGCAACTTCTTTTGAATAGGTTATAGAGAATTTTTTCATTTTATATTTCCTTATCAAATGTTTATAATGAATCATTAGTTAATACAGTCTATTTATGCATTAACTTAAAAGTGGATTAGGGGTTGGAGAGATGGCTCAGAAGTTAAGAGCACTTGATGATTTGGCACAAAGCCAGATTCATTTCTAGCAACCACATCAGGCAGCTCACAACTACGTGTAACTCCAGGTCTCGGGCATCCAACACACTTTCTGCCCTGGAAGGACACAAGGTCTGAACTTGGTGATCTTTACACATGCAGACACTCATATATAGACATAAATTTTCTAAGATATGAATGTTTTGTCTCATTACATTATCAGTGATATTTGTTTTGAGATAAACAAAAGGTAGAAATAATCATATTATAAACAAAAGTTCTAGAATCAGAAAAGTAACATTATTTCAAAATATTCAGGATTTTCAGAAATGCCTTTTAGTCTCAGTTTTTTGCATATTTATCTGTGGTTGAAGAAAAAATTAGCTAAGTATACAGTTTTTAGACTTTTTAAATCCTTGATTATGTATGATTTTGATGGTATCATCCATAGTAAACAATCTTGCTTATTTTGATTAGTTAAAATGATACAGACCTAGTTCATTTCTCAAATACAACCTGTTGTTTTATTAAGCATTTGAAAATAGCTTGATTTCTTCAACAACCTTTGCCAAAAATTTGTTATATAAATATTTTCAAATGTCCAGGTTCTATTTACAATTGGGAAATATATCTTACTCCCAAGAATACATTCAAACTGACATTACAAGGCCTCAATTCATTGGGGTTGGAATTAATTATATTCAGTATCTGGTAATTGGCAAAAGTCTGTTTATGTCTACTCTTTTCACCCTTTGTGTTAAATGTTCTGTTGACTCCATCATGACTTCCAGGTGAACTTCAGAGGTTCACTGAGAGGTTTATTCATTTTGGCAGGAAAAAAAATGCTGACTCCAAGCATAGCTGAACTTTAAACTGCATCCCATACCTTACAAATGTATCAACATTTACTCCACCACTGGCTGTTTTCCATTTTTGATATGATAAAAGTCAAAACAAGAATTAATCAAGAAACCAGAAGGTTTTCAGCTCTGGAAAAATGGAAGAAAAATTTCCAGGGGACAGTTTTAAGTTTTATATTTACTTTATTCATTCTTCAATTTAATTTTATTTTAGAAATGGAATTTGATTCATAGTTTTAACTTCAAAAGTTCTTTAGTTCACTGCAAACGTGAAATTCAATTTAATTTACTATTGATGAACTGGTCTTTCTCTTGGTAATTGAGAAAGAAAGACCGAATGTAATTCTACGTTTCACGTGCATAAGGGGTTTTATGCAGGCCTATGATACCAAATCTGGAGACACACTTTTAGTCTCATCTCTGACACCTATTAGAAAAGTTCAATAAAGTCCAAATTTGAAAGTATTATCCTAGAGAGTATTTATGAATAAATTCAGTAAACATAAACTTTTATCCTGAAAAAAATATTTGAAATGTTAGTTTTAACATTTCTTGCCTGTCCGTTTATTCATCTGTATATTCTCAGGAAGCATTTATTATCTAATAACATTGGTGGAAAACACAGATATGTGAGAAAATATTTGAATAGTTCAGTTTATAAAGTCAAATTTTTCATAAAAAGACTTAGATGTCTTATATTTGGATATTTTAGATCACAGCAAGCATGTTGCCCTATGTCTGTGATTTCTAGATCTTAGTATAGAATTTTGAATTATATACTAGGATCATTTACATGTGAAGCATTCTTAGAGGGTACTGCTGTGAAAATTAAATGGAGCTGATCATTGTAATGCTTTTAAATGCTGTGCCATTCTTAATTCACATCAATCAATTGCAATCATTAATCAAGTTGAAAGCAATGGTTTGAGTGAACACTTAATATTGATTCTAGCTTAAATTTCACTGCAATTATGACTTAATGATAAGCAGTATGTGTAATATTTAAATATAATCTAGTTTAAACTGTCAATTAAGTTCTTGCAAGGAAAAAGGACAAGTCCTGTGAACTGGACAGCAAGTATATGGAAATTGTTTCTGGAATGGAAAGAAGCCATAGGGTCAAAAGTGCAAGAGGAAATGGATGTTGATTGACACATGCAACCAGGATATTGCCACTAACACTTGTGTCTCAAGACAAAATTGGAAAAACACAATAGGCAAAAGAATAGTCATTTGGTGGGCTGGAGAGATGATGCAGTAGTTAAGAGCACTGACTGCTCTTGCAGAGGACCCAGGTTCGATTCACAGCACCCACGTGGTGGCTACAAACCATCCTTAACTCCAGTTCCAGGGGAATCCGAAGTTCTCTTCTGACCTCCATGGCATTGCACAACATGGGTGCACTTGCATACATGCAGGCAATACACTTACACACATAAAATAAAAATAATAAAATAAAATATTTTATAAAAATAGTCATTTTGTGTCCAAAGACAGCCTTGATTTCAAATTTCTAAGAGTCTTTATGTTTAAAATTTAGATTGGTTCTCATATCATGAAAGCCCAAACTATTTCTTTTTGCAAAATTCAATATTTAAAAGGAAAAGTGAAGTCAGTTCATTTATCCCCAGGCCCCAAAATATGTTTCCTAAGTTTTCTTCAATCTAATAGTAATTAGCTATGTGTAAGTCTTTTAAATCCACTGATTCCACACCTGAAGATGAATGTGGAAATCCAGTAATCTATAAAGTAGTAAGAAGTCCTGACAAATCACTTTCTACTCATCCTTAATTTAGTCCAGGTGAAAGTCCATGTTTCACAGATAGGAGAATCAATCTTACTAACCTGAATTCATGGGCCCATATCATCACTTTGAGGCCTAATTCCAGCATTTCAAGAATATGTACCTGCCTAGACATAAGAAAGTGGTGTTATCAGAATGGGGTTGTTGACCTACAAGGCTGGCATCACCTGGACTTAGTTCTTGCTTCTCTCCACGGCACAGTAAGATAACAATAGTGCACACTATCCTACTATATTGTTTACAAAGCACTAGAAGAAAGGAACTCCAAAGCTCTAATCCTAAACTCACAAAGAGACAGAAATACAAATACTACTTACCTTGATTTGATAAGTGCTCATTTTTCATATTGTGCCCCCAAAATATTCACACATATTATATACTGATTTAATTTAAATTTAAAAAGATATGTGTATTCCTTAGTTACACTGGCTGCTTAGACTATGTCCTTGATATTGAGGTTGCTCAAGGCCGGCCTAGTGTTTGCCAGGTCTCTGTAGTTAACTCCCTCTCCTGCGACTGCTTCCTTAGAAGTCCAAAGCCACACCTGACCACCTGGACCCCTATTGGAAACCTCAGCTCTGTAATCATGTGATTGGTTCAAATCATTATTTGTCTCTTTACTTCCCACTTAGTGTCAGGAGCCCTCATACCTCCAGTGTAACCTCCAAGGTGGCCACTGGCAAGATTCCCAGTGGTTTTGTGCAAAATAAAAGCCTCAGTGACTGAAAAAAAAAATGTGTATTCTAAATTCCCTGGTCCCACCTCATACTTACCAAATTAGAATCTTTAGGCATGGAGCCAAAAAGCTGTAGGAATTTTTTTGGTTTAATTTTTGGTTTCTGAGACAGAGTCTCACCATGTGGTACAGGCTGGCCTGTACTTACTTTGAAACCCAGACTATCCTCATACATGTAATTCCCACCTCAGCCTCTTGAATGTTTGAGATTTTATGTAC
Organism: Nannospalax galili; assembly: GCF_000622305.1. Classification (NCBI taxonomy): domain Eukaryota; kingdom Metazoa; phylum Chordata; class Mammalia; order Rodentia; family Spalacidae; genus Nannospalax; species Nannospalax galili. The sequence continues at coordinate 3,325,011 of NW_008332088.1, forward strand.
ACTCCCAGAAGGCTTCTCCAAGTCTGTAGGGAGGAAGGAATTTGATGAGAGTGGATGGGGGATCAGAGAGGGAGGGAGATGTCATTAGAATGCTTTCTATACATGTATGAATATAATATATGTGTACAATAACATACATGTCAAAAATAAGTTTAAAAATAAGTTAGAAAAATGGGCTGCACTTCATGGAGAAAGAAATGCTTTTTGTTTTGTTTTGTTTTTTAAATTTGTTTTTATTGAATTTTTGTGTATTTCATACAGAGTATCTCAAACATGTTTTTTTCAGAGTCTAGGTTAGGACTTCTAAGAGTGAGTTGGGTCCCATGACTGTTACCCAAACTAGCAGGTTGTTATAAAATAAGCTAACTGTTGTGCTTGGTCTATTTATCTTATGCAAGCGTTTCCAGACATACGTATTCTCTATGCACTGGAATTTCTGGACAGTGAGCTGAATTACCCACTACTCCTTTTGTTTTCTTTCAAAGTTCCCAATAATTTAGGTACCTTGTCTTATCAATATAAAACATGATAAGACAAGTAGAGTATGGGTCTAAGATGAAATTTAATTAAAAACCAATGTAATGAACTGTTTCTAAACTCCCCCAGTTGTAAGCAGGAAAGTGGTAGTATCTGAAGAAATCTAATTGCAGTTAATGCAGGTGAATAAGTGCTGCAGGTTCCCTCATGGGTCCATCCTATGAGGGACTGCAGAGAACAAGGGTTCTGGCCGAGGTGGGGGTGAGCGGCCTGGAGTCAACACACAGACACTGAGAGTCAGGTGGAAGCAGGCACTAGGCAAGGTGCTGAAGACTCATCTATTGCTGGGAAGGGCAGGTTTTATATACAGCTCCCTCTTCCACCAGTGTCCCATAAGCAGGTGTGTCACTCCTTGACAGATCCTCTCATCCAGGTCTCTCGAGTCATCAGTCTCTAGGTCTGGGGCCAGATTATAGGTTGGCTCTTTTGCAGAAGCGTGGGCTGTGCTCTCAAGGCAGAAGCTGTGCTTTCTAGTGTGGCCTGTCCTTAGTCCTGGCACTTCCCCTCCTACATACCCATCCCTTTTTATCATGGAAAGGTCAGTGGGAGCCAAGGTTCTTTGCCTTGACATAGTTGACCCCACCTCAGAGGGCACCCAGCTTGATGGACTGTGCCTGTCTTAGGTCATCCTGACCATCAGGATCTTACCTATCATTGACTATCAGCCCTCCAAAGATGTGACCTCTGGCATGTGAGGGAGGAGGAAGGCAAGAAGTTACAAAACCGCTACTCAGATATCAGCAAGCCAGACCTGCTGGACCTCAGGGAGGGTGTCGAAGTCTAGATCCTCAAGTGTTTTGAGAACCTGATACACTGAGTAATTTACTTGGTTTTGTCTGCAGAAGCATAGAAAAAAAGCATTTTGTGAGAAAGAAAAGAATTAAGACTATGACACCAAGAATGAATAAGTAACAATCCATGAAGGGTCAAACAAAGCTTTTAAGTTTGACCAAAGTTTTTGGAGGAACCCAGAGTTTATATCTAATGTTTGAGCCCATGTATAATTTAGGGAGATGATCTGGTCAGAGAGGAAGGTGGAGTAGTTAAGAAACTTTTGGCTCCAGTGGCCATGGATGTACTGTGAGAGTTCCATCCTAGCCCTAGTGAGGTTATCCACTTTGTAAGTTGTGAGATACAGGGCTTTGAACCATGTGTCATGCATGGTCATTAGTGTCATTTGTTTGATGATCACCATCTCTTCCCCGAGGAGGTCTACCTGTTGTTGGATGACAGAAATGGCCTAGAAGAGGTGTTGATTAATAAGATATTGAGTGTGTAAAGCCACAGAGGTTTTGGATATGACCTCATTGAGTGTTTCCACAGTAGTGGAAGATTGAATGATAGCAAGAGCGGCAGTAGTGGCAGGCCCTAAGGAAAAGATAATGACAGTGACAATTGTTGCAGTAATACCAAAATCTCTCTTGATCTGGGAGAAGGGTTGGAGAGCCATCTGTTCCATGAGGGTGATAACATGGAAGTGAGAAGCATTGGGAACAGGAACCCAGATTGCTGTGGGTTCATGCACAAAGACAACAAGAGAAACAGGGAAAATCCAGCATGCTGAAAGGGTGCATTTAATGATGGAGCAGTTAAGGGTGTCCCCCAGGTCATCTGAGAAATTAGCAAGGAGCAGTGCAAACAATGGTTGAATGCAAACAGGCAAGGAGATTGAATGGGAGATATTAACAGAGACTTCATTAGGTGTCCAATCTGGGTTAGTGAAACCCATTTCATTCCCTGTATATGTACCATTAAAGATGGCTCCACCTAATGCAAAGCAAAGAGGATACAAATCCAGGCAGGCTGCTGGCACGCAGAGCTCCTAGGCCCCCCTGACAGTGTCTTTATGCCTGTGGTCAGGGTAGACATAGGAATAAGGTCTTACAGAGACAAAGTATCTCCAGGCTGCCAGGGAGGAAGCCTGAAGGCGTCTAATATAATCCGTAAAGAGGAGCATACCTCCAGGGGTGAGCAGGAGGCAGTGTTCCCATGGGACAGGAAAGTGCAATATGGTGAGAAGTTTATGGGTGGGAGGGCACTGAGTCCATAGAGGATGCCTGACCCTTGTGGGGGGAGGGGTGGTGGTCCCAGTGTTCCCAATGCTCAGTGTAGTCACTGTATTGTGTTTTACTAAAGGGAGACCAGATTTTGAGGCCCCATAAGGAGCCCTGGCTTGTTTCCACACAAGTCGTCTGTTGTGATGTTAAAGAGGGAGTGACAGTGAGAGAGATCCTGCAAGGGACCATGTGCCATTTATGGGAACAGACAGATAAACCAATTCCATCATGGGGAGATTGAGGGATTCATCAGTAGTAAAGAGAACCGAGAAAGTGGGTGACTGTGCATCTACAGGGAGGATCAGAGGTGGTAAGGGGATCAGTGCCCAGAGATCTGAAGCCTATGGAAAAGCACAGCCAAAGGGCAAAAGGGTGCCAAGGACAATGAAGCTGGAAAAGAGTGTCATGGATTATCCAACTCGGGCCCGGTCTCCAGATGGTTTACCCAACAGTCAAGCCCGGTCTCAAGATGGGTTTCCGTAGCTGGTCGGATGCCTTTCGATGGAATCCAGATGGGGACCATAGTGTCCTGTGGAAAAATTCAAGCACATCCTCATCATCATGTCAGGATGGGGGCTGGTTTCTGCCATAGGGATGAGATAGGATCCCTCCATCTAACTAGTGGCAGAGGCATAGCCCGAGGAAAGGAGGACCAATGTTTGTATGCTGGACTGAGACCCTGTCATCAAACATGAGGGAATTAAGGTGGAACAAAGCCTCAGTAAGAGCCAGGTGAGGGTCACGTTTGGCCTCAGCTGAGGGGCTTTTAGCCAGGAGGGACTTAAGTATCCTGTTGGTCCTTTTGACAATGGCTTGTCCTTGTGGGTTATAGGGAATACCAAAGGTATGTTTGATTTCCCAGGAGGAAACAAATTTATTGAATTCTTGAGAGGAATAAGCAGGCCCATTATCAGTCTTAAGCACCCAGGTTACGCCCATGATTAACATGGTGGACTTCATAGCTTTAATGTTATGTATAGCCCTTTCCCCTGAGAGAGCTAAAGCATAAGTAAGGGAGGAGCATGTATCAACTATAACATGAATGAATCTCAATTTCCCAAAATGGGGGTAGTGAGTCATGTCCAACTGTTAAATGGCATTGGGTATCAAACCATGGGGGTTCACTCCTCCCCTGTTAAGGGGCCAGAGAGGCATGAGTGGGACACAGGTAGCACATGCTTGCATTGGGACATGAGGATTTTTGGGAGGAGTTTATGAATACTCTGAGAGGACAGGTGGAATTGTTGATGCAAAGCTCTTGCTTGTTCTAACAATTTGGACTGGACTGTCATGATCATGGCATTGGTGGCAGCATTCCCCCAAGCTAGGATTCTGGGAAGGGCAGAATGTGAGTGGATATGTGAAATGCACCATGGGTGACTTCTATTTTCTAGGCTTTCATGTAGCTTGATCATAGTGAGGTGGAGTGGGGTGGAGGAGTTCTGAACTTGAGAAAAGGTGATGACCTTAGTGACCTGAACAGCATAGGCACTATCAGAAAAGACATTTAGGGGTTCATCCTGGCACTTTGCTAAAGCTTTAAGTATAGCAAAAAGTTCTCCCAACTGGACAGAGCCAGGATTAGGGATGATGTGGGTGACGTCCTTTTTTTCAGGACGATGTATCAGGACCCCAAATTTCTTCTTATTAGCCTCCATAAAGACAGTGGTTGCTTGGAGAATTGGGGAAGAGGAAGGGGTGCCATATGGCTTAACCTCGATGGCAATGTGAGAAGTGCCCGAATTCTTTTGTTTTGGGGCAGGTGATAGTCAATGGCACCTAGGAATCCTGACATCATAGCTCAAAAACTTATGGAACTGGCCCAGAGGGCCTATAGGTTATGGATGGGAAAGGGGAGCACAATAGCGTTGGGTTCTCCATTGAAGGTTCTTCGAGCTTGAGTGTTCAGTTAGACTGCCAGGTTAAAGGCCAGATCAGACTTTTGGAAACCTGCTGGAGCTCCGAGTATGAGAGATGGATCCAGATAAGTGGCCCAGTCTGCCAAAGGGCACCACTGAAGCCAGAAAAAGTCAATAGCACTAAAGCCTGTAGGGACTGTAAGGGCTCATATCTGTCCAGGGTTGTTGATGAGAGTAACCCAGTGATCTTTTGTAATAACACAATGGCCAGGGGAGTTAAGTTAATCTTTGTAGAAGGGCATGTGGAGCCCTCCAAGAGAGAAAAGAGCACCCTCAATTCCTCCAAGGGAATGGGCAAGAATGGTTTAAGCCAATTTATGGTGCCACAGAGTTGTTGAAAATTGGCTAGTGTATAACCAGTTTGAATTAAAGGCAGGGGCCACAGGGTGTATGCCGGCCAAAATGGTATGCCCCAAAAAGGCATAAGGAGGTACCTCCTGTAACTTATCTAAGGCGATAGGCAAGCCAAGGGATGATAGGCAGAAGAGTAAGTCTCTGGTTACCTTGTGGAGAAATTGTGGGTTAGGTTGGGACAACAGAATGCCATCCATATAGTGAATAAATTGTACACCATGAGGGATGGCTGAAGTGGCTTGTGAGACAAAAAGCTGACAGATAGTAGGACTATTTTTCATTCCCTGGGGAAGGACTTTCCATTGATATCTGAGGGCCAGCTTGTGGAAGTTAGGTTCCCAAACTGTAAAGGCAAAGTGATCACGATCTTGGGGGGCCAGCAGGATTGAGAAGAAGCAATCTTTAGTATCAAGTGTTATGATATAATTAGAAGGAGGAATAGTGCCAGGGTGAGGCAAGCTGGCCTGGTCAAGCCCATCTTTACCATTTGGTCATTAATGGCACGTAAGTCCTGAAGCAATCTAAAATGGCCATTTTTCTTTTTAATAACGAATATTGGGGTATTATATTTACTAGTGGATGGTTCCAAATGTCCAAGGTCCAGCTGTTCCTGGACCAAATTTTTGAGGATAGATAATTTAAGTTCTATAATAGGCCACAGCTCCACCCAGATCCCATCTGTCATGAGCCAGGTAAGAGCGATTGGTGTGGGAGATTCCTTCAGTGATGTCCCAGGGAGGGCAGTGGCCCTTAGAAGTGGAGGTGCTGGTCAAGGCTTTGATTTCTCCCAGAGAGGTCAAGGTTATCATGGGCTCTGACATCATCAAAAAAGACCTGATCGTTTGTGGGGACATCTCGACCCCACAAACTGTGGGGGACGTCAGCCACTATGGGAATGAATGTGCCCTTACTCCCGTTTAAGTCCTTCCAGTGTACTGGGCGGATGACCAGCTTTGTATCCTGGCTGCCATCCTTCCCTTAATGGGCAGGCCAGGCCTATATTTCCAATGGGGGAACTGATGAGACTCATTCTCAGTGATGATGGTAACATCAGCTCCAGTGTCCACTAGGCCCTTCACAGTGATCCCATCCAGGAATAAGGTCATTGGGGGAAGTGATTAAGAATCAGAAGGGTCCATAAAACCTGTCTCATTCCCCCTCTTACTTGCGGGGTGGAGTTTAAAGCAGCCGAGTCTGATTGGGGCCATGACCTACAACCTTTTGCCCAATGAAATCCCTTTTTGCATTTGGGGCAGTGGGTCTTGGGACAAGCTCCGTTGTTTGGACAGTCCCTGTGGAGGTATCCTGTCCTCCCACAGTTCTAGCAGCCCTCTTTTTGAATCAGAGGGGGTGGGCTTTCCTTATAATAAGAGTGCCTCTAAGGAGGTGGTCAGGGCCTCGATGGGCCCTATCCTGGGGTTTAGGTCTCTAGTGTCAAGTACCCATTTATGAGTATCATCATTGTGGATAGGTGTGATAGCATTGTGGGTATCACAATGGGTATTAGGCCTTCCCATGCCAACTGTTTGATGAGCATATCTTGAGTGGGCCCAGACTTCACTCTTTGTTTCACCACTCCAGTAACTCGCCCAAGGAAGTTCATGAAGGACTTCCCTGGCTGCTGAATCAAATTGTGGGAGAATGCCTGTGGGTCACGGGGGAGCAACATTTAAGGACCTTGAATGCCAGGTCACTAACTTGTTGGTAGTAAGCATGAAGGCCCATAGTGGACTGGGAAATGGGGTCAATATATTGTCCACATCCTGTCAGCATATCCAGAGTAATACTAAGGCCATACTGAAGGTTGAGATGTGCCTGATTTTCAGTCAGATTGTTGTAGCCCAAATGCCAGGTCAGGAAGACTGAGGGCTCCAATAGCGCCTTTAAGAAGTTATAACAATCATAATGGGTCTGTAACTGCATGGCCCACTGGCAGTGAACTTGCTCAAAATATGGGGAATCGGGACCTCATTCATTGGTGGCTTTGTGGATGAGTGCAAGGTCTGTGAGAGGGGTGGGCACCCATGGCTGTTGTGAAGTGTTGGGGCAAACATTAACTGGAAAGGCAGACACAGGCCAGCAAGGGGCAGCAAGGGGTGGACAGGCCATGGGGGAGTATACTGAATGGGAGGTGAGTCGGAGCAGGCAGAACGTAGTTCCTTCCAGGGGTACTGGGGTGGTGGTGTCTCTGTTTTGGTTTTGAAAGCACGGTCTGAGGTAGGGGCAAGGGGCACCCTTCCTCGTCTGGATCGACCTCAAGGCTGGTTCCCATATCAAGGTCAGTGGGGGTTGAAGTAAAGGCAAAGTCTTCATTGGCCTGATCCCGACAATGTTTGTTGTGGGCTGAAATTACTTCTTCACGGGAGGAAGATTTAAGGCTGGCAATGATAACTAAAAAGATTGGGACAAATAAGGCAGGGGGAACTACTTCCACTCCTACTTCCCGTTTTTGGGCCAAGAAAAGGATCCGCATCCACAGGTCAGGATCCCACATATTCTTGGGAGAGACCCAAGGGGCCAAGTCAGTGCCCTCATTCCAGAAATTCTCAATAAATCTTTTGGTTTTACGTTCAGTCCCCACATTCTAAGGAGTGATTTGAGTGCTGCCATTTGTGGCTCCTTGCACTGTGGTGGCAGGTTGCCCATTGTGGGAAGGTCCCATAAAGGGAAACTCGACCCAAAAGTAAAAGGCAAGGGTGACTACACAAACGAAGCAAATAAGGGCCATGAGCAACTTGGACGTAAACCGCCCCGATATGAAGGGTGTATCAGATCCAAATGTCTTGTGCTTAGTGAGGGACTTCTGAGGGCCGTGACACCCTCAGCCGTAGGCTCACATGGTGTCTCTGGGCAGGCAACAGGATGACCCGAAGCCTGGGCTCTGAGTTCAGGGTGGATCAGCCCTTATGTGAACTTACCAGGATGAGTCAAGGAATAAAAGTGCTGACGTGTGCCTTCCTGATCTAACAACAAATGTGACAAACAGGGTAGAGGGGACAGAGGAGAGGGCCACTTGCTCACCCTTGAGCAGCCAAAGGGACAAAAATCTGGGGCCTACTCACCAAACGAACTGAAGTTGGGGGCATCGCCAATGCTGCCGGGCCGGGAACCCTGTTCGGGCACCAGATATTGCAGGTTCCCTCAAGGTTTAGCCCACGAGGGACTGCAGGGAACAAGAGTTCTGGTTGAGGTGGGTGTGAGTGGCCTGGAGTCAACACACAGACACCGGGAGTCAGTTGGAAGCAGCTACTAGGCGAGGTGATGCAGACTCATTTATTGCTGGGAAGGGCAGGCCTTATATGTAGCTCCTTCTGCCCCCAGTGTCCCGTAAGCTGGTGTGTCGCTCCCTGATAGATCTTCTCATCCAGGCCACTCCATCATCAGTCTCTAGGTCCGGGGACAAATTATAGGTTGGCTCTTTTGCAGAAGCATGGGCTGTGCTCTCAAGGCGGAAGCTGTGCTCTCTAGTGCGGCCTGTGCTTAGGCCTGGCACTTCACTTCCTACAAATAAGAATGAGTATTTTCATTTTAACATTAAATTTCCTTGAAAACTAGATTAGATCAGATTATTCTAGCAAAGAAATCAATGGTTCACTTGTGACAAAGTTAGCAGAGGTAGACTGAGAAAGTGGAGAGAAGTGATGTAGGGAGAGACTAACTGGCAACCAATTTTTTGCTTTTTAAAATTGTAATAAATTTTCTTGTTTTTTAATTAATTGTGTTTATTCTTTGACAATTTCATAGATGTGTATAATGCATTTTGGTTACATTCACCCACACTCTCTTTATATCCCTCCCATTCCTGTTCACTCCTCTCCCCCTAAATTGTGCATCTCTTTTTCATATTCCTGTCTGTTTTCTTTGGTGATCCAGTGCAATTCACCAGGGCCATTGGTGTGATAGGGGTTTAAAATTATGCATTGGCACCATGTGGGCATGGCATAGGGCACACACCTGAAGACAATGACCTCCCTTTTTTTACAATCTATTAATATCCAATTTTAAATAATTTACTGAGAATTTCATGCAGGCATATAAGCATATAAGGTATTTTGATCAAATTCATGCCAATTCCCTCCCCTCCAACTCCTCCCATATTTCCCCATCACTCTTTTTCTAATAAATTATTGTGTACTCTTCTTCTATTTGCTACTCTAACATTCCCCTCTCTGAAGAGGTAACCCTAAAATCTTTTAAGAATTTGATAAGAGCTCCCAAATACTTTTGACATTTTTGGCCTTTGGAATGGAGTATATTGCTAACAGGCCCAAGGACATTTTGACCCTTAGCGATGAAACTGGCTACTTTTCTTTGGGGTCTTTTTACCCTAACTGCCTAGTGAATTCCTACTCCCTATTCTTATCACACCATCCTCTGAAGAGGTTACCCAATTTGTGGATAAAGAATCGGCTTCTTCCATGCTGAACAAGGACAAAGGGTGAGGCAATTGGGGTACCCCTTCAGTGGGTCTATCTAAAACACTCCCAAACTACATAACTCTTATCTGTAGGGGAAAAAGAAAGACCTTAACTGGTGAATAGGAGATGTGAAGGAGAAGTAAAGACAAGAGTAATTAGCATTACAAGCTCTAGACAGGGAGCTAGAAAAAAGAACAGGGCAAATTTCAAATGTTCATATGAGAGTCCATTGAAATTTCTTGATGAGAACTTCCAAAAGCATCCCTCTATTGAGTGTCTCCTCATTTTTCTTTTGTCTGCCAAGGCTGTACTCAAAAGGGATGGATTCAGGATTTACTTTCAGGCATTTTGATAGCCCTTGGAGTGGTTAGATCAGTGTCAGTTCCTTCTCTAGATTCGGAGAGAAAACAAATTGGGCCATTATTTTAAAACAATAGCGGGTTGTCTCCCTTAGCTACAGTGGGCACTACAGTATTGCAGACCAAGATTTGAAGTCTTATGTCTGAGCATCACTTTCTGATTCAGAACAAAACATCAATAAGAAATAATTTTCTAAATAACTTTTTATACCAACTTAAGCCTAATGTCTAAGAAGTGTAATCCCTGAACTCTTAAGGAAATATACTGATGACTTCACTCTTTGGTTACACTTTCCTTTTGGGTGTTTAAGACCATACAGTTGGCCTAAATAAATCAATTTATAATTTACACTTAAGGTCGCTTACATTGCTGATTGCTAAACATTGTCACAATTGTGCTTCTTGTCAGTTGTGTTCCTTTATTAAAGGAGGGGCAAAGAGGGTAACTGGATCCTCACTGGAGTATCCAGACACTCTTCCCAGCCAACTGTATGTAATTTGGCCCTAATTACACATGGTCTCTCACAACAGATGGAAAATTTATTTGTTAATGTTATTATGTCTCATAATTATTAAAAAAAGAAAATGAGAATATAAATGATGTTAAAAGGATATGGGATGGAGATATTTTCCAAAATAGAAAAAATGAGAAAGCCTAAGCAAGTGATGAAGGTCTGTGTAGGTTTGTCATGATATATAAAGGATGAGACAAAAATAATATACACATAATCTTAAAATTTCTAAGGTCATATTCTTGTTAACTAGCTTAAGGAACAAAATATATGTCTAATCAAGGTTTATCTAAGAATGTTTGGTTTTTGCCCAAGCTTTATCTTTTTGCATATGGTAATTAAAAGTACCAAACTGGTAGAACTAAACTTAATGGATGTATAACAGTCATACTTTGAGGACTATTCTAATTTGGTCAGAAGGACTTAAAGGACTGTTTTTGCCCCTTGCCCTCCAAGGTCGACTAAGTTCCAGGGGACTATGGAACATCTCTTAAAATATCCTGTAACTGTGGTGAGTTACTTGTCCTCTTGTTCAGGGAGGACTTGAAGACCCCACGATATGGATTTGAAACAGTGTCCAGTCTACAAAGAAGAGAGTCAAGCCACAGGAACATTTCCTCCATGCTTCCAAGTGAAGCCAGCCATGGTCAAGCAGGACCTTTGACTTATCTTCACATAGATGGAACTGGTAAAAGAAAGGATCCAGCGGTTCCTCCCAAGCCCATAAGAGCCCCAAGGAAGAGATTTTGATTAATTTTTATTAAATATTTTTATTGAATTTTTGTAGATTTCAAACAATACATCTTAAATCATATCTAGACCCCTTCCCCTGTCTGCACTAAACAGACCTCCACCAAATTTCAAACATTCTGCCATATATGTTAAGGTCTATCAAGCCAAGTTGGTGTATCCTGATGTCCCTTTGTGTGAGCTTATCCACTAGAGCCTGTTCAGCCTGCCTAGTGTCACTCCCTTACATTTGTAACTCAGGTTCCAGGGGATCCGATGTCCGCTTCTGACCTCTGTGGGCCCTGTACAACATAAGTTAACCTATCTACAAGCAGGCAATACACTCATATACATAAAGTTTTTTTAAAAAATAAAAATATATAAAATGTAAACTCACTCACCCAGTAGTAGCAATAGTTCTTTGGGGCCTCCTGCCTATTTCCCCAGTTCTATGCTGGCTTTTGTCTAATTGAGTTTTCATGGGTCTTGCACATGCTGTCACCTCAGCTCTAAGCTTATATGAACAAGTACCCAGGACCCTCTAAAACTTTGTTTCCTTGTGGTCATGAACCCTGGGTCATGAGCCCTGGGTGGGTGAGATTTCATATGGGAGTCCTTTCCAGGTAAATGCACTTTGACCAGTTGTAGCCTTCTATATGCATCATCCTCTATTGCATGAGGAAGGTCCCCTGGTGAGAGCTGTGACATGCATTAGTATTCTCTCTACTTCTTGTTCTTCTATGTTCTGTGAGCCTTAGGGGTAGAGGGGAGATGTGTCACTTAGTATTGGGCATCTCATAGACACACATTCTCTTTGTATGACCAGTTGTGGAACTCTATAATAGTCTCCATCTGTTGCAAATTAAGCATCTTGATGAGTGGCAACTGGTACACTTGTCCCCTGGATGCTGGATGGAGGCCACGTCAGGAACTCTCAAACCATCTCAGAGGGATGGGCTCAAGCTTTCTTTGTTTTTGTTTTTGTTTTTGTTTAAAGTAAACTAAATATTTTGCAAATTAGCGACTGTTCAGCCTAGTGGATTAGTCATGAAGTTCATCTAACTCAAATGTATTAAGAACATGGATTATTTTTAATTCAGTTTTTCTTCTTATTTACGGTTATCTGTTTTGTTAACTTGTTTACTATGCTGATTGACTTTGGATTAACATGCCAAAATATCTTTCTAGGAATAGAAGAATTTCACTATTTGAATAAATTTGAATCAGATAAGTGAGAAAAAAAGAAGACAATGCTCAAATATACAAAGTAACTGCTTCAACAAGAACAAAAGGATTAGACAAATTTAGCCTGGATGTTTGAATCTTCCCAGTTCAATCATATTAGAATAGTTATGTACAATTCTGTCTACATGAAAGTAGTCTAACTGTGAATATAATACTGTGTTCTTGATTCTTTGTTAATCTAATTCATTTTTCCCATGGGACACAATAGTTCATGTTCGCAAATTTGCTCTTGACTCAAGAAGAAAGAAGAAAGCATAAATCCTGTAACAGCATGTGCTCTTTCACATCTGATACCCTGTTCTCTGATAGGGAAATATGAGGGATGTGTGGGAATATTAAATCTATGTGACAGCACTTTTTAATACAAAGATTCCCTGAAGCCAAGCCAATTGGGATTGGCAGTTGTCAGCATCAGCTCACAGTGGGGTAGATCTGCTGAACTGCTCTGGGTGGTCTATATACACTTCCTAGGAGGTAGTTTGTTTGGCTAAAGACAGAAAAATAGCCCTCAAAGGATTTTGAAATCATTAGGATGATAAAAAAAATTTGAGAAAACACAGGTAGAGAAAAGTACTCTGAACCTGGGTTAGAGATAGAACACTAAGGCATTAATTTAAAGAAAAAGAACAACAGACATGATCAATTAAGGGAGACGCCTGCATTTAAATTTATTCTTGTTTCTTTCATAACCCCTAGGTCTCCAGACTCAGGGATATGAAGTCCCTCAATGTGTTTCTTGCTTCCTCACCTGACTCCAGTCCCAATGACATAAGTGCAGAAATAGAGAATGATTCTTTTCAAGAATCCACACCTGTTTTATTCAAAGTCAGCCTGTACACATGAGACACTGCAGTCACCTCAACTGCAGTGGTATAGCCTGCTGCCTATTATGTTTATGAACCCTTTAAATGGATGTTATTAAATATAGAGCAGAACAAAACTCTTTTCCCCTTAATTTCAACCTGCAATTTCCCTACATAAAATATGGAAATCCTTGTTATCCTGGAACAAAGGATACAGTGTAAGTGAAGTTTGTATAAAGAGTATTTTAGTTCATTTATGGGGGAAGAAATTCACAGATACACAGACAAAAAGGAAAGGATAGTTGATGGAAGCAAAGGATTTTTAAAAGCACTGATTAAAAACAAAAGCATTTGTTAATTCAGAATATTTTAATATTTCCATATCTGAAGGTGAGAGCTAAGACATGACTCATCATCACTGAATAAGGCCCATGATCAGTGTGACTTGGTTTAAAATACATTCTTATCTAAGGTTTAGAATCTTCTATGAGTAATGCTGGCAACATTCAGTGTACAACTTCATAATTGAAAATAGAAAGAGACAGCCTATGTGGAATGAGATTAGATGGAAAACAATGTAAGGCTAAGTGGGTGGGGGTGCAGAAGTCCGAGTTTCACATGAGATGAGGCAACTAGCTGCCCATAGGCAACTATGGGGAAGTTACCAAACCTCAGGTGCTGGTGGGGTAAAATGAGAATATTAATTTCTGACAACCTGTTCATCTCAGGTTCAAGTGAAAATAAATGGATTTGACTCAGATATATTATTTTTATAGAGACACTCATTTTATCAAATGTAAAATGCTGTAAAACATGGCTGGAATGCTGAAGGAGGTCAGTGGGTACCCTTCAGTGTTGTTTTGCTGTGGTAAATTTTATAAACGTATTTTGTCTAAGAGGAAACAATATGGTTATAATTAAAATGCTTAGTTTATTTTAGAATTTTTGGCCTGTATATGCAAAGATAACTGGGGAAATTCAGACAGTTGACCTAGTTACCTTTTCTTAGATCCAAAAAAGTATATCTACTTTATTTCTGAACTAAGAAAAAAGTGTTTACTTTTGTACACCACAAGTCATGGCCATGAAATAAGTCATCATTACTAACATCTACATAATGTCATTGTTATAAAAAAGCAATGTACTTGAGTGGGCTCTTTTAGTTTTTTCATAAACAAACTGACCCAATTAAAATAACTTATTATTCAACTGGCAAGTGGGACCTCATTAAACTAAAAATCTTCTGTACAGCAAAAGAAACAATTGAATGAAGACGAAGCCCACAGATTGGCGAAGAATTGGCAGCTATACATCTTCCAGCTATGCAATTTCCAGAATGTACAAAGAACTCACAAAACAAAGAATCAAGAAAACAAATGACCCAATTAAAAAATGGACTGCAAATTCGAACAGAGCGGTCTCAAAAGAAGAAATAAAAATGGCTAGAAATATCTTTAGAAGTGTTCAACATCTTTAGAATTTAGGAAACTGCAAATTAAAACTACTTTAAGGGACTGGAGAGATGGCTCAGTGGTTAAGAGAACATATTGTTTTTACAGAGGACCTGTATTTGATTCCCAGAGTGCACATGGTGGCTAACAACTGTCCGTAACTCCAGTTCCAGGGGATCTGACACTGTATTCTGACCTCCATGGGCATTTCATGCATGGGTAGGTGTACTTACATGAAGGCGAAACACTCATACATATAAAATTGGAATAATAAATTTAAAAAAATTAAAAACTCTTTAAAAATTGTATCATATTCCAATCAGAATGGCTAATACCAAGAGAACAAATGACAGCAAATACTGGTAAGGGTGTTGGAAAAGGGGAACCCTCATTCACTGCTGTTAGGTTTGCAAATGGTGCAGCCATTATGGAAATCAGTGTGGAGAACTCTTAAAAAAACTAAAAGCAAATCTAGCATAAGATCCAGCTATAACACTCCTAGGCATATACTCAAAGGACTCAACATCCTACTGTAGAGATACTTGACCAGTCATGTTTGTTGTTGCTCTTTTCACAATAACTAGGAAATGGAAAACAACCTAATGTCCTTCAACAAATGAATAATGAAAATGTGGTACACTTACACTGTGGAGTTCTACTCGGTGGAAAAGAAAACTGAAATCATGAATTTTTTTGGTTAATTGATGGACCTAGAAATTGCTTATTGTTTTACTAAGTGAAGTAACCCAGACAGAGAAACAAGGGGCCATGTTCTCTCTCATTTGTGGATCCTAACTCCAAACCATATACATAGACAGACAGACAGACAGACAGACAGACAGACAGACAGACAGAT
>NW_008332088.1:3340457-3358231 GCF_000622305.1 Nannospalax galili
AGACAGATTATATAGATATAGATATATCATGGAATCCAGGAAAATTGAAAGTAGTCATGGAGGGAAAGAAGAGGAAGGACCCTGAGGAACAGGAGATAGTAGGAAACAAGGAAACAGGAGTTATCAAGGGAGAAATGTGGGAAATGTGGGGTTCTTTAGCTGGGGAGGAAGGAGGAAGGACTATACAAGGGAAAAGAAAGGAAGGAGAAATAAATAAGTGGTGTGAAAAACAAAGGGAAATAGAGTATTTAATAAGCCTAGTAAAAAGTACACATGTAACATAAAATGTGAGTACATGTGTATCCACAGTGTCAGGCAGGTGAAACCTTCCTTTTAGTTGCTGTTCAGGGTAGTCGAAGAGACTCCAAAAACAACATGGGCTATTGTGATAGCCCTTGAGTGCCTTTCAGAGCTTGAAAGTAAGATCTGATTGCTAAAGACAAGACATAATTTGGATACAGAACTTGGAGCAATTGAGTTGGAACTGACACAGAAACCTCCTTTCTGAAGACTAGTGCCCATAGTATCAGAATACACTATGCAAGCTGCCAAGGGAGAAAACCCATCAAGTGCTATGAACTACAACAATAACCAGTCCAACAAACTATCTCTGTTGTTGAAGTAGTGATACTTTTATCTTGTATAGGGTAATCAACAGCTGTTTAATTGGCCTTCAGGCTCACTCAATTAGGGAGAACTCATACATTGCGCTATAATCATAACCAAATAAACATGGCTATAGAGGTCATAGACCTTAGAGGAAAACTTATTGCTGTCACTTCCCTAGATTAGCATGATTTCTTACTGCATTCTAAATAGGTATCCTTACATTTACAGACAAGTGTACCTCTCATCACTTATCAAAGAAGCTTCTTCTTTCAATAGATGAAGAATATTACAAAATTCTGATACTGGTTAAACACAGAGAACAAGTAACTTTAATTTGCACAGCCTTCAGTAAAAATTCTCCAGTGTACCCTCTTATACCAAAGGCATGAGGAATATCCAGGAAGAGGGCCAGAAAGAATACAGGAGCCAGAGGGACACGACACCTTCTATAGTTAATGCATTCTAGACATGAGAAACTGAACCAGTAAACTATTCACAGTATGGTAGTCTAAAGAGATCTACATAATGACAAAACCAGTTGACATGCCTGGTTGGATATGGCCAATGTCATGTGATTCCACTTCATGATGAAGTAGTCAGTGTCTGCCGAGGGAGGGAGAATAATTTTTCTCCAGGCACTAGCTCTCTGAAAGTTCTAATCCCCAAAAATAGGTACATAGGAGCAACACTAAATGAACTCATTGTACATGTTTCATATATATTATATATGTATGTGTGTATTTATAAGTATGTATATATGTAAAAATAATAATCAAAGAGGACAATATATGTGAGGAGTTGGAAGGAAACTGAAAGTAATGGAAATATAAAAATAATACTTGTGTGAATTTCTCAAAAATAAAAAAATTGTTTGTATTTAAGCCTTTTTCCTATGCTCTAAATTTAATTTTTATTTGTGAATGTTTGTGTGTGCCTATGGTGTGCACCATCACATGTGTGCAGGTGTCAGAGGAAGTCAGAAGAGAATATCAGATCCCTGGGAGCTGGAATTACAAGTGATTGTGAGTCAAACTGACAAAGGTGCTAGAAACCTAACTCTAGTCTTCGGAAAGATGAGCAATTTCTCTTAACTGCTGGGCCATATCGCTACTCATACTATTTCTCTATTTTTATGTGACATTCTATTTTCATTTTGAGGTTTAGATATTCATGTTTTTTGGTGTTTCTTTTCTATTTCAGATAGAAATAGCTGTTATTTGTGATAATCATCTTTTTATTTGGGAAGTAATTCAGAAAACATGAAGAAATTTCAACCCATTATGGGGCTTTTATGCATCAAAAGTATATCATAAGTACTATAATATCATTTATCATTAAGATATCTAATGTTTATCAGGTATTTTCTAATGTAAGGGGATATTTATTTTGCACATGAGTTTTTGTAGCAATTTCCTCTGAGGCAAACCATCAGGGTATAAGAAGGGAGGTAAACAATGAAATATTCTAAATAGAGCTAAACTACAAGGGAGTGTTTTGAGGGGAGATGAAACATTCCATCCTGCAGGGAACTCCTTAACCTAGGAATTCAATAGCTCAAAGACTTCAAGAAGTCCCTGAAACTGACTAGATTTACTTGGCCCTTCCCTCATCAAGCATATATAAGCCCTAGCACTGCTTAGAAACACTCTTAGACAAGTTGACCAACCTAAAAGAGGTTCTGACCAGTACAGCAGCCTGGAAGAAACAGAGAGCAGCTGAGATGTCAAGGAAAAATAGTGACAGCAGAGTGCCTGGAGAGCCAGAGACCAATGAATCCATCAGGAAAAGACACTGTCCAACCTGTCATATTCCTGCAACTTGTATAGTACAATCCAGGTTTCCAGAATTCATGAGCTGTCATCCATGATGGGTTGGTGTTTTGGAGATTTCACTTGTCTGAGTCATTTCGGGTCCTGTAAGTAAAACCTTGCTGATATTGCTGCAAGTCACCAAATTAAAACTCATTAGCTCATTATGCTGGATTTGATGGTATTTTTACTTTGGTCTGTTGTTGGTTTCTTATCTAGGGTGAGTAGACTTCTCTTCATGTTTCCCCAGCTACAGTGTCCTGCAACACTGTTACTTAACATGCAACCTCATGAGTTAGATTCTGCTCCTACATGTTTTACATGTGGAGTGATCCACAGGAGTTGAGGCCCAGAATGGTTGGCTGGGATGTCCAAGATTTCACAGGCTATAATTGAGGTAGTCAAGCTCAAACTCAGTATTCCCTCAGAATGCAGTTATTCACGCCATTAAACAGCTTTTCACATACCCTCTTTGCCAACCATATACTTTAAGAGCGATCCCTCTTACCTTTTTATTAACAATGGTTTGCTTTTTGTAGGCTCAAGCCTGATGGTGAGTTGGCAACACAGGCTACAACTCCCCACATACCTTAGACTACCTGAAAGTGAAGCTACCTCTTTTGATTTGGGAACCAAGTTTTCTCTCTTGTACATTTATTATTTTTCTCATTACTATGACTAAATACCTCATGATAAACAAGGGAGAGAGAAGTTATTTGTGTCCATTATTTGAGAGGATACATTCCTTCATGACAGAGAAGGCATGACAATAGGGTAGTTTCATGGTGGTAGGAGTGTGTGGAGAATTGTTCATATCTCACTTTACCAAGCAGCAGAGTGACTAGGGCAAGAAGGGGTACTGGGTTTAATAACTCTTCAGGCTCCATGCCCAACAATCTATTTTCTCCATGTAGGCCTCATTGCTAAAATGTTCTATAGTTTCCAATACAGCTTCATCAGCTAGGGAACAAGTATTCAGTCCCACAAACCTGTTGGGGACACAACATGCATTTGCTTTTGCTTATTCTAAAAACTGCTGCTTCTAGAGAACTGTCAGAAGAATCTGTCAATGTCAGGTACTTATGGTGGAGTCTCTCTTCCTATGCTGTCAATTTTTACCAAGAATAGCATAAGAGCCTCATGTCAGAATTGGCAAAAGCTAGCATTTAGAAAAGTTATAAAATGAGTCAAGTATGCCTGTGGCACTTTCTTACTTTCATAATTAGTTCACATAACAACTAATTTGGTTCTCTGATTTCCTGTTTAGTGGGTATGTCTATTGAAAAGTTGAAGTTTCCATAAGTGTATCATGTTCCTTTACTGTCAGTGTATTCCCAGCTCCTAATACAGTATTTGATTATGGACTATTTGAGATGTTTATTGAATAAGAGATAAAATGTTATTAAAGGATCTTAGCTGAACATGGAGACTCATCCCTATAAACCTCAAACTTCTGAGGTAGAGGCAAGGAATCAGGAATTCAAGACCATCCTTGACTACATAGCTAGTCTGAGGCTAGGCAGGGCTATATGAGGCCTTGTCTCAGAAAAACAAACAAGGCGACAAACAAAATAACTAAAAAGATCTTGATCCTTATCTCAAGGTATCAATTGCTTGGGTGTGGAGGTGTTCAGTAATTACTGCTTAACTGAATAAAATTATAAATGAATAGGAAAAGGTTAAATCATGAATAATTCTTTAATTGTGCTTCTAATAAATTCCTTATTTATTATAAAATGGATGAAAGAACTGAGAAATCTCTTTATACTGTATATATAAAAGAACTGGAAAAATGCCCCATATTATCTTTACTTTTCTTCAGAAGGCCCCAAACTCTAATATCAGTTAATACATACCTGATCCATATGACTTTGGTCTCCAGGTCATAGCCTAGGATATGGTACAAAGTCTCTCTCCCAATTTTTTAAAAAAATATTTTATTGTTTTTATTTTATGTATATAAGTATACTGCCTGCATGTGTTTAAGTGCACCCATATGATGTAATTCCTGAGGAGGCCAGAAAAGGGTGCTGGATCGCCTGGAATTGGGTTTGCTGATGCTTGTTAGTTGCTATGTGGGTGCTGGAAATTGGAACCCACGTTCTCTTCAAGAGCAGTCAGTATGCTCAACTACTGAGCCATCTCTCCTGCTCACTCTCTGCCAGTTTCTCTCCTTGCTTGAGTACACTGCACTCAGATCCTTTGTTATCTTAGTCTCATGGGGGAACTACGGATGAGGGGTGAAAAACAGCATGTACTGAAGTCATGGCCAAATCTCAAAAGATATTTCTTATTTTAGTTTCTGGACCCTATCCTAAATTATTCAGTGTATATCACTTGCGTTGATTAAATGTATGTTATTTAGTACATTCCTTTGACTCTTTAAGTTTATTTTCCTATTTAGTCTGAAAGGAATCTGGATTTACAAATGAGCAAACTGGTTGAAACATGATCATAGATTTATGAAACGTACTCACCTCAAGAACAGCAAAGATGGATCTGAAACTATCTCAAAATTTTGTTATCCTTTTCCAAATTAAAATTTAATGTGAAATTTGTTAACTTTTAATCTCAAGTGGTAGTGTATTATTTGTAAGGCTATCCAGAGTAAGTGACAATTTGTCAAACTTCCTTCTACATATTTTAGCAACATTCTGTAATCTTTTTACTATGCAGAGTAGTTCAGAAAACATATTCTCCAACAATGAATGAATAACTGTATCCCCCTAGTGGCCTAAGAATATTATCCATTTCACAGTGCACTATAGTGTCTGCCATGCCCTCTAAGAGACCCATGAGAAAGGAGAACAGAAAGTCTTTATTTTAGACAACTTGAGGGATCCTTCATTCATGAAATATATTTTCAGAGCCTCTGGTGTCTGTTAGCAGCGGCTTCGTGCCCTCCTTATTTTGACTGCACTTCCTTTCCAGCTAGAAAATATTCATCAGATATGTAAAAAAAAGTAAGTTTGGGAATGTTATATCTGATAGAAACAGAATAATAAGAGACAAGCTGCTGTAAACAAAACATAGTTTTATTTATTGGTTCACTTCTTAAATACAAGAGTTTGTGGAAATTTTTTATGTGACAAGGACTGTGTCTGACACTGTTGATCCAAAGACAGAAGACAGTCCCTAAGCTGTTTAGAGTCTCATGGGGAAACAAACTCATTACACTTTGTGCTAAGTGCAGATATCTGAGGAACCAGAGGAATAAGCTGCATTTTCTAAGGCTGTCAGGAAAGGCAATGTAGATTATCTGAACTCATATTAGTCATGATTTCTGAAGAAAAGCTTGCCAGAAACAGCTAGGAAAAGAATAATCCAGACCAAATGCAAAAGCACCAGTGAAGTGATGCTTGGACACTCACAGGTAGTTGATATTGCTGGGGCGGGAGGGAGAATGTGAAAATGCATTAGCTGCAAATGATATCTGATTGTTAAGGGACTCTACATAATATATATTAGGCATATTTTATAAAATGTTATCTTTCAATAGCTGAAGTTACTGGATTCATTATACTCTTGCATTTTATAAGGATATTCCATCAAGAGTATTTCTATTACAATGTCACTTAAGAATAAAAGAAGGCTTCAGCTCTTGTAAAATTAATTATTAAAATAAAATAGAGACAGGAGATGTTAAGAAGCAGCATTTGATAACAGAAAAAAGAGTGGTATGCCTTGGTAAGAGACTGCGGACTATAAAATATGAAGTCAAACTGCCCCTTTTCATGTGAGATGTGATAGACTAGTTACATTCCTCCCCATCCAAACCCATCAGGCTACCACCAAACGTTCCCTTTGCCAAGACAACTCAATCTTGCCCTAGATGTTGCCCAGATCATTACACTTGCTAGGCAAACAGAGGCAGTTAGCTCAGGAGGCTCTACGCTCCTTGCCCTCACGTTAAGAGCCACCCTCAGTTCAAGATGGCCTGACATGGATTTCAGAAGAGCTTCTAGCTGGGACTAGCTCTTTGATGTTATGTGTCCTCCAGAACTTTTCTTGGGCTGAGCCCACATTTTTCTTACTTAGTTTCTAGCACACTTAAATTTTGACCTCCCTTACTATTTTCACAGTACTTTCTGAAAAAAAAAAAAAAATCACTTGAAAAACAATCTCAGTTATTGCTTCTCGAGAAACTGACCAAGACACCAGAAGCGACCCAAATTCTATTCCTTAAGTACTTTTTCCCTTGCTTCCTGTTTGCCAAACAGAGAAGACAGGAGACAGTGTGATGAGCCGCACAGTAAGAGCTTCAGTCTTTAGGACAGAAACACAGGACCCTTGGTTTTTAGTGTCGTGCCCCCCCCCCCACCTTTCCATGGTTGTTTTAGTTTGCAGATCCAGCTTAGATGTAATTCACAGATTATGCATCATCCTGCCCATTTTGTTGATGTGGTCTTTTACTTAACATTCCAGAATAACTTTGTGGATTTTTAAAATATTTTATTTATCACTTTCATTTATGTGTATGTGTGTATTGCCTGCATGTGTGTAAGTGCACCAGTGGCATTGCAGAGGCCAGAAGAGGGCGTCTGATCCCCTAGAACTGGAGTTACAGATGGCTGTTAGCTGCCATGTGGGTGCTGGGAATCAAACCTAGGCCCTCCGCAAGAGCAGTCAGTGCCTTTAACTGCTGAGCCATCTTTTCAGGCCCTCCAGAATATCTTTGTTGTACATGTTAGTACTAATAAAGTTCTACATCTCCTGCCTGTGACCTTTTCTTCAATTAACTGATTTATATATTTCAATTGTTATACAAAGTCACAGGTTTCATTATGGCATTTGCATAGATATTTTGTTCCCTTGATCCTCCTTCCTTGGTCCTCTCACCCATTTCCACTGCTGCCTGTAGCCTCTGCTTTCATGTCACATGTATTCTGCTGCCCTCCTCACACCTCTTCCTTAAAATCTCTTTTATCCTTTCATGGGTCCCTTCCTAGTTTTATGACTTACACTTATTCTCACGCCCATATAAATGTATGGATATAAAAAGCAGAAACTGAGTTCTAATATGAGAGAAAAGTTAAGGTTTTCTTTGTTTAGTTTTAGATTCAGTTACTGCACTTACGATAGTAATTTCAAGATCTACCCATTCCTATAAACAACATAATTTCAATTTCCTTTATGAATAAATAAAATTCAATTGTATATTCATATCACATTTTCATTAGGTAATCATCTGTTGATGCATACCTAGGTTCATTCCATTTCCTAGCTCCTGTGGATTGAGCAGCAAGGAACATGAAGCAAGGACTATGAAATCTCTGCATATGAAGTCTTTAGGGTATTTGCCCCACAGTGTAGTTTCATTCTTAGTTGTTTTGAGAGACTTCCACAATAACTTCCATACTGGCTACAAGTTTCTGTTCCCACCAGAAGTGAATAAGGGCTGTTTACAGGATTTATTTTCATTTGTTTTCTTGGTGATACCCTTTAAATCTTGGGTGACATGGATTCATATAAGTGTCTTCATTCTGATCTCCCCAATGGCTAAAGATATTGGACACTTTGCAAAATATCTACTCACCTTGTATTTTGCCAAGAGATCTCTGTTTATTTTACCAACCCATTTATCAATAAGAAATGGTGTTTGGGGCATTAATTTTTTTCTAGCGTTTTATATATTTTAGATATCAATCCCTTGTCTGAAAAAGATATATAAATTATTTTTTCCTATTCTATAGAATGTCCGTTCACTCTGACAATAGTTTTCTTTGCTGTAAGTATGCTTTTTAATTTCATGTAAACATTTTGATAATTCTTGGCTGTATATTTTATACTACTGAAGTCTACAATTCAGAAAATTCTTGTTTCTGCTTATATCTTTGATTGTATTCTTGAAGTCTCAACATTTCGGGATTTAAATTAAGGATTTGTATTTATCTTAAAGTGATTTTTATGCAGGATGAGAGATACAGATCTAATTTTATTGCTCTGAAAGTGGATATCCAATTTACCAGTACCATTTTTTGAATATGCTGTCTTTCTTCCAGTGAATGTTTTCTGACACTTTGCGTGTTCTTGTATGCAAAGTGTATAATTTATAGTTGACTGAAGTATTTATTCTAAAGAAATTTCTTCTTTGAGCATGGTCAAAAAAATCTTTATACTTGTGGGAAAAAGTTAAGTAGAATCACGAAAGACCTTGCTGAATCACTTGGGGGTCTTAGTGAAGACTTTTCTCCCTCTCTACCTCAGATCCTATACCTCAGTACCTTTCTTTTGCAGGACACAACACTATACAGAGTTCTCTTGTTTAATTGGTTACATTTGGAAAGATGGCATGCATCCATTCCCAGTGTTTCTATTCAGCTTATCTTTCATCTGTGTATTTAAAATGCAGCAATTCTTAAAATTGGCTGCTGTAAATTGATACAATGCTTTATATAACCAGTAAGTTTTATTTTGTTGGGACTAAGTCTAATCCTGTTAGTCTTTGCTAGCAAGGAGATTTTATAATTAAACTTTATTCTGAGTAGCATTCAGTGCCCATATTACATTCTGGATATTTTTGAGATGTATATATCTATATCTATTTCTATATAGATATACCTACCATATCTGGAAGATACTGGGCAACACATTTAATAGCCCAAAGGAGAATCCTTATAGGAACAAACAGTTGGTCTTACCAACAGCAACAAAAAGGACTAGATATAGTCAGCTTGCCATAAAATGGTCATTTCACTTATTCAAGACATAGTGTACATCATTTGCTCCTGATTGGCCTCCATTAAGGAGTTTGAGCATTTAGAAGGAGCCAAAGTTAGGATGAACTTGGTTAAGTTGAAGTCCATACTACTGTGCTATCATATCATTTCAATCTCTGTCACTTGAGCTGCTATGTTCATGTATCCATTGTGTGAGTTTTGACAAAACCTAAAATCACGTAGCTCCCAGAATTTCATCTACTTCTTTGTCCAGGTGCTTTTCCATGGTGTATAGGTAGTGACTAGGGGTAAAACAGACATAATTTTTTTATACTTTGATATGTATATCTGCATGACTATATCTTAGACAAGGTATCAAGATAGGATTAGTGTTAAATTGATAGTGCTTCATAGGAAGTCATTTGTTGTTATGAGGACGTTATTAGCATTGTGGCATGCAAAGAAGAATTTGAAATTCCTATGTTGATGGTCAAATACTAGAGACTTTGAAAGGGCTCTGTCATGTGCTTTCTAATGGAGACATGTGAACACACTTCTATTTATCCCAGATATGGAGCTGACAAAGAAATGATTCCATTCAAGTCTAGCTTGGAAAATTAATTAATTTGTTTGGGTACTTATAGAGCAGGGATGAGGCATTACATACAGGAGCATGGAGAGAAAGGCAGCTACAACCATTGGAACTCCCTAAGGTGGGCGTCTCCAAAGAATGATCTTCCATCATCCCTCTGCCGGTAATATTTTTACCACTTATGTAATCTCAGAAGGGGTTTAGATGAAATCAGGTTTTAGTATACACAGAAGATACAGAGTGTTTTTTAAAAAATTAGAATAGTAATTAAAGTAACAAATAATAAACTTTCTAGATAAAATATTATTATTTACTTAGAATGAGAAAAGAATTCTAAACAAGTCAGTAGGCTTCTGGCAATTCGGATCCTCCTCTGCTTACCCCAGGAACTTTTAAGGATTCTTGCCCAGTATCTTACATAAGAAATAATGTTGAGGTTAGTGTTATATGAGAAATCTCTGTACTTTCCACTCAATGTTGTTGTGCACTTAAAACTTATCTAAAAATAAAGTGTATTAAATGATGTTTCTTGATTTTTACCTGGCTGCTCTTGTCAGCAAGATTACTTTATGATTCTGTATCTCCCAGAACTCCCAGAGCCAATGTGGGCCTGTGGAGGAACTCACAAGCTAGGCTTCAATATCGTGACAGTATTTATCTCATAGCTGTTGAGAACAACCCATACAATGACAATGACATTCAGCAGATCAAGTGCTTTTTCCTGAAATGAGATGGTAGTCCACCCATTGCTTCTACAGCTAATACTGCGGTGATTTCCCTTCATCACTAAACACCTTTTCAGTACCCTTGGCGTTTATTGTCCTCTAATCTGCAACCAACATTGGCATTTTTCAAGTTTGAGGCTAGTTCTAGTTCTTTCCTTACTCTTTACCCACACACTGAACATTTATAATAATGCTTATATTTCAGTTACCCCTTGGGAACAGATCACACACACACACACACACACACACACACACACACACACACACATTTATATGTGAGGCTAAATGTCTTCTCTGAGAGGCAAGCCTAAATGACGACTAGACATCCTCATTAGAATGACTGAAAACCTCACAGAAATCAACATATTCAAAATAAACTGACAATGTTTCACTTTCAAATCTACTACCATACAACATTGTAAATGTCAGATGATATACATTCAACTCTCAGTAAATCCACTTATAAAAGCCTGAATCTTGTGAGCATCTTTAAATTTCTCTAATACTCACTTTATCTAAACTTGAATGAAATTTACCAACATTCCTCCATAAAAATCTCTACCTAAATTTTGCATCAACATTTCAGTCCAGGCTGCTACCATGTAGACCCTGGGCCACAACTGCAGCCTTCTTAGTGCAGCAGTGTCTCATCTTTCTCTGTTCTTATCAGATCTACACATGAAACTGGAGTCATCTTAACATTGCAAACTTGTCTAAATCACATTGTTAATTCTCATGACTGCTTTGCCTGTACACTGGAGATAGAAAGCAAATTATTCAACAAGGCTTAGAAAGCTGTAGCTAGTATGATTCTAAGACATGAATCATCTCACAAATTGTATTCCTTTACTCAGCTTCAAATTGTATATCCATGTGAATTTCTGGTACATCTTTTGCAAGTTCACAAATACATTTTACTATTCTTATATCATTTCTAATCATAATTAATATTTCAGTTCAATTGTCCTATCATTGGATGTTTTCTGAAACTTCCTGTATGAGATTTCATTGATGTTCTTCATGACAATGACAATTTCCATCATTATTTTCTATATAATGAGCCCTGTGACCAGGGGAATTGAATTTTTCTCATACTTGAGTTACCAATGCCTGGATCCCAATATTCAATACATATTCATCCATAAGTAGAAGATATTTTTATGGACTCATGTTGATACTTTTTCTGTATAAGAACAAAACATATTTAAAAGACTTTCAAATTGCTACATTGGCAAGATTTTTTTCTCAAAAATCATTACCTGGAAATAATTTATTGAATTTTTTAAAACAAGGAACAGCTTTGAAGGAAATGTGGTGTCCAGATTGCTGTCATGGAGAAACAAAGACAAAAGGGACCATTTTAGTGATGTTAAAGCAATGAGACTCAACAATATCAGCTGGAGCTTGGGGGATAATCTGTAAAATCATGGTGACAAAGGAAAGTCTACTTGCTGAAATAGATTCTAGAGAACACTGCCCCTAGAAGATGGCTTCCTTTCTGACTTCAGAGAGCATTAGCAATGTCTGCTGAACCAAATGGAGCGGGGGCTGCAATGGACCAAGAGACAGGCAGGCAACAGAAGGGAAATATGATATCATCAGGATAATTCTTTCCTTTTTTAAAAAAGAAATGAGTTGAGGAAGGGTCATACCATGTATTTTCGTATAGTTGCAACATGTTAATAATTTTTAAAATTGCACTTAATTACTGGAAAAAACTGATGCAAAAGAATAATCATGGTAAAACAAACAAACAAACAACCCACTTTTTGGTTCCTAGCAGATTAGGTTTCCCAAATTCTAGTAAAAGACATTTGTATTTGGAATTCAGAGAGCATGCTGTTGGAGTTGAATGTGCTAGCTGACAATTTTCCTAATGGTAGTTAGTATTGATTATGAATGGTAGTTGTCACTTTGGTCATCTAGCTATATTTCTAAATATTTTTGCTATATACATAACAAGTTTATTAGAGATGATTTGCAGATCTACTTTAAGTAAATAGACATCTGGTGTTCTAAGTATGCAATTGAATTGATTTGGCAGACTGCTAAAAGAATATGTAACACATGGTCTTGTAACAAGAGGTATTTAATCTAAAGTCATTTAATCAAAAAGGGAATTCTGAGTAAAAAAACAAAGAAAGTTGTTTTATATTGGGAGAGTCTTATACAGCGCAGGAATTAAAAAGAGGGAGAGAGTGATAAAGGTCCATCAAGCAAAGGACAGGCACTTGCTGTATAAACCTGCAGATGTCATTCATATTCCATGGGCTTTTATTGCTATGGCTTCTCATTCCTGCAACCATTTTTTAGATGTATTGTTGTTATCTTAATGTTAGAAATGAGGACATTGATGTTCATAATGGTGGCTAATGTCCATGGACTATGTCTAATGAGGTGATATCCAGAGAATATTGATGATGGCCATTCCTACACTTGTTTTCACATCCTCAAATGTCATGTCATTTTCTAGTAGGAACATTTTTTTCATACTAATGCTTGGACTAAGTACTACACTATGAAGTTTTCAATGTGTGCATTTTTTTTCTCTAATTTACTGTATAATTCTTTGTCATGCAAGAGCACATCTCAGTTCAGTGTGTTTCAAAGACTCAGAGTGCAGTTTCCCTGTTACCATTTCACATTCAATAAGGACAGATTGGCTTTAAAGGCAACTGAATGAGTTAATTCATGTCCAAAATCATGATTTGAAAGAATTTGGTTGAATTAGCCATATGTTTGAATTCGAAGCCACTTAATTTTTCTTGTTTATGTTTCATAAATATAGTCTTATTATTCAGTTATCTTGAAGGCAACAGACCAGTAGAAAATTATAATTTAAAGAAATTTATTGACTACAGTTTCTATGAGTGTGAGAAAATGGGAACTCACCAGCGTTGATCAAGAGTTATAAGAGGTGAGGGGAAAATGTGGGAAAGTGGTTCTGTAGTGGTTTTTATAAAAAGAAAAAAAAATAAATAAAGGGAAACAGGCTTACAATTGGATATTTTAAAAAATTTGGTCATAGTGGTTGCAGAAATGACTCAGTGGTTAAGAGCACTAGCTGCTCTTGCAGAGGACCTGGATTTGATTCCCAGCATCCACATGACAGTTAACAAGCTTGTAACACCAGTTCCAGGGGATCTGATGCCCTTTTCTGACCTCTACAGGCATTGCATGACATGGGTGTGCTTATTTACAAGCAGACAATACACTTACACACATAAAATAAAAAAAAATAAAAAAAATATTTTTAAAAAATATTGGTCATAATATGCCACCTAAGCTTCTCCATAATTTTCTAACATCTGGGTTTGGGATGATTAAGGCAGGAAGATAGTGATTATGTGTGTTCACCTTGAATGTGTCATTAATCCCATTATAAGGAGTGGTTTGGGTATGTGCTGTAAATTGTCTTATATATGGCAGATGCACTGGCAGAAGCAATTACTTTATTTTCACTAGGAATTAACCCTGTGAAGGGCAGTCTTTCTAAGATCATTAAAAACTCAGATATCAGAAACCAGAATAAAAATCTATGCGTAACTATACCATGTCAAAAGAGAAAAGAATCAATACTGAACTTAAATGTTACACATAAAAACACAAATTTGCCATTATTCATATACGCAAGAATGTGCAGAGGGCATAGATTAGACTAATTTCCTTTTACTCTATTTTCACAGTTTCAAATGTGGTGTACTCAAAAAAGCAATTTTTTCTGTAACATCATAATATATTAAAAAATATCACAATTGTGTTGCATCTATGCAAGGAAGTTAGTATCTCCTTACTTTAGTGAAGACTACCTAGGCAGGGGCAATGATTTGGAATACTGTGATTATGCACCTTTTGAAGGAAGGAGTGTATTCACTCTAGGAAAAGTGCTCTGAAATCAGATTCTTTGATAATGTATTAATAAACAAATTATTAATCCATATTTACAGCAGTTTTGTTGATCTTTTTCCGTGACTTGTATACTCAGTGAAAACATAACTGTCCCCTGCAAACATTTTCATAGTTTTCATGACCTGCGGGATGGCCAGGGATCTTGAAAGATTTAAATAATGCTTTCTGATTTACTAGGGAAAAACACACCCATTTTCTTTCTATTTAATTTAGGTGAAACATGTACATTTTGTATTTATATGCATGTATAGGTTTGCATGCATTGATGGAGGAGGCTGGCATACAATGGCCCATTTGGACATTTTTATTAATGCCTAAAATCAGAGGGAAATATACTAAGCTGACTTGTCCATTTCTAATATGTTTAAAAATGCATCCAGATAGAAATTTGCAGGGAAACATTTTAGGTTGACACAGTTGGAAATGTTTAAACACTCAACACAATGAAGCCCACAATAGAAAAATCTGACAACCTTTTACATTAGTGGCAATATGAAGGCACAACTGAAATTACCAAACAGGCAGCAAATGCCACAATAAAAGCACAATTTCTGGAAATTGTGGAGAGAAAGTTGGTAGCCACTCTTAGAGAATTATTTAGTAATTGTGTATTCCTAACTAGAGGGAGAACCTGATGGAAACAGTTTGTTCCTCTATTGTAGTCTATCCATTTAGTTTTTAAATAGCCATTCTAGGTGAGCATTATGTTTTAGGTTTGAAGTGGGGTAGTTTTGCCATAAAAGAAAAAAAAATGCAACATAAAAGCCCCTTTCAGCAATCTAGGTTCCGTGCCTCTGAGTTAGATGGAAGATGATGAATGCTTGATATGTTGTCGCAGATAGTCGCCTAAAAAGCAAATCAAAGAATGGCTTCCTAGGATGAAAAAGAGGGAAAAGAAACATGAGCCTCTCTGGCATTTTTGTTCCATATAAGTAAGCAAGTATATTTCTGAAAGGCAATGAAATAGCAAAGGTGCCATTGTGAGCATTGTAGACATCTTAACTTGAAAGGGGGAGAGCACACAGCCAGCAAAACTTGCTGTCATCACACCAGGGTTCTGGAAATGTACACTCATGATCTAATGAACCACACATCCATTTCCTCATTCAATACAAAATAAATATTTAATTCAAAATTTGGTATGTGATATATCCTGCTTTCAAGAATGCATTGGATAGTAAAAGTAGAATGTATGTTCTAAAACACACTTAAAAACCTACCTCTGCCTACTTTGTGACTAGCATAATAGTCATGTCTAGAACTGAACTGATTCATAATGTTAGAAAGAGAAGGACAGCATGAACACATCAGTGTGTCTGGTTAGAAGGATGTAGTAATTGTTAACAGAATCTGTAGTTTTATGTAAGTAAAGAATAAAGGTTTCATTATATATTGGAGACTGAGGCAGGAGGATTGCTGTGACTTTGTCTAGCCTGCTCTGCACACTGGGTTCTAACCAATCCTGGGCTTCAGAATGAGACCTTGTCTCAGCAAGACAAGCTGCATTTTTGAGACAAAATATAGATTAATAATGAAACAACGTCTAGCTTACTAAAGACTAGACTCCCCGCCCCCTGTCAGATATAACATTCTCTTCTCTCCATTTCCATAAATCAGTTACTAACATGCTGCAGTGATTTTTAAATATGGCTGCACATTGAAATAAATTTTGGGAAGTTTAATAATATTGATTCTTGGGCTTAGATCACATAGCCTGTAGTATAATCTGGCATGAAAAATTACAATATCCCCCTATTAAATATCATGATTAGCCAAGGTGGAAATTCTCTTCTTTGACTCACCAGTTCACCAGACGTGATCCAGGCAACCTCAGCACTGGGGAACTGTCAGGAATGCAGATTCCCAAGCCTAGCCCCAAAACTACAAATTCAGCAATTCTGGAGACAATGTATATACTCTGCCCTGTATCAAAACCATTTTCTGATTTCGAAGGATATGAATGTTTGTAAATCACTACGGTGAAACTGAAATTCTAGATTTCCGTTTATTTCCCGAGTGACATTGAGTTTCAGTCAATCCAGTTCCCTCTCAGTCCCTTCAGGATGCATCTGCTCACTTATGATGGGTTGAAGTATTCAGACAAACTCAATAAATGACCAATTTAGACAATCCAGGCATTCAGTGTTCAATCTTATTGGTAAAATCATACTTGAATTTCTGGGTGGGAAATGATAACTATGCAGTGGGATTCAACTTTCAGTTTTTCTGTTTATCTCCCACTAGCACAGACTCTTGACTTAGGAAATAGGTTGATTTAACTTCTATTCCCTTGTAGGTAGGAATAAATATTCAAGGGCTGGAGCCACAGAAATGTACCAGCCTTAGAGCCAGCTTTTTTGTTTGGCTTCAAGGGAACCTCCAATCTTTGCCAGAGATGCTGACCACCTCTGATCAATCTGCTGATCCAGCCTTAGCCTCCTGGTGCTGTGAATTCCAGCTCTCCTGTTGGGTGACAGAGGGTGCTTGGCTGAATGTCATAGTGATATGGGCCAAATTAGAATAAGAGCTGACTCATTCAGGATTGGACCATACCAATAACTTGTTTGTTCCTAATGTCTCTATAAAGCTCTAGTTTTAATATCACCTGACTATACCAGGGGAATAATGCTTTGTTCTTGTATAACTAGGTCTGATTACTGAAGTGACTGACTCTCATTAAACTAGGTCAGATAACTCAAATCACTGACTCTCTCTATTTTAAAACAATTTTTTGATGAGTATTTTCCATTTTATACTTGTGCCTGACTGCTATTAGAGTACATATCCATGGAATAGCTTATATAATTTCTCCTATGCCTCATACTGTGGCATTAGCTATAGACCAAGAAAATCTGTGAAAGGGTTCAGGGCTGCATTAAGATAAATTTAAGAAAAACAAAAACCTTAAAGAAATTTAGTGAATTAAATAATCACAGAGATCAATTAGACCACAGTTTCTGTACTGTTTCAGAAATGGAATCGGACCCAGTAACTTAGATAACTTTCTCTAAAACCTCTTTATAACCTCCACTTCCACCACCACCTTGAAATAAGTTTAACTAGATACATTTCTAAGGGCAATAAATCATCCTCACTTCAACATGGACTTTCTTTTCTATTACATTAAATTTCTAAGACAAATTACATTTCTAAATTAAGGAAAACTTATCAATAGATTCCAAATGTTTAGATTTCAATTTTATTTCTGCCTCAGCCATTAACTAGCTATAATGACTTGATTTAAAACAACAATTTTTAAAGGCACAGTCAATTCTGGTAAAATACTAGTATATTCATAGTATAGTTGTAAGGATAAAGTAAAATAAAAATGACAAGTATTTTGGAAACCAAACACTTTAAAAATATTAGGAATATCAATATTAAATTGTGTTTACTAAGCTAAAAGGATGTTCTCATTATAAATTCTGAGAACGGTTAAAAGAACTTCATGACTCTAAATTTATGGACATAT
>NW_008332088.1:3358465-3378382 GCF_000622305.1 Nannospalax galili
TATAAAAAAATAACATTTTAAAATTAATAAGAGGTGGTAGTTAACGACTATGTACTTATGTATGAATTCAAAAGTGTTTGTATATCTAGCTTCTACCATGTACTGTTCCTTCTACTTGGAAGGCATTCCTTGAGAGTTTTGATCATTTGCATAAGTACCAGTCATAAAGTGGGGAAGAAAATCCCTATTAATTTATCAAAAAATATCACATTCTCAGTTTTAGGTTCTAGAAAAGAAATATGCATTTTACGTAAGATGCAAGGTAAGTATGAGTATCTCAGAGCTGTTTTTAAGCACTGAAAACCACCTACAGTAAGTCAGTGCCAGGCTGGCAATACATAAAGCTGAAGTTCTAATGAAACTTCAACTTTGAAGCTGTAGGTCAGGCAGATCTGGTCTCCTATAAACTCTCCACCACTGTCACTGTAATGTTTGTAACTATAATAGTATTTGTTCACATTGCTCTTGCAACTATAACCTCAAAGGCAGGATTCTCATGAAATCATTTTCTTCCCTCAATGATTTTGCTATCCCTAGAACACGGTAAGTCCTGAATATATACATGAGAACATGAAGGCAAAGCAAAGAAAGAATAGAAGGGAAATGAACTTCTCTTAAATCCCAAAACACACCTTGTAATTCGTGGATTTGGCAACAGTGACCCAGGTATACCAAAGGTTGAGGCTATGAAAACAGAAGATGTGTAGAGACATAAGCAGACTTTTCATCATATAACCAAAGAAGAAAATACAAATCAAGTGACACAGTAGGTTTTAAAGCATCACAGTTAACTCTTCAGGCATGCAGCCAGGGGGAAAAGGGGAATTGGGAGAGGCCTTCGTGGACTCCAGGTGTGTTTATGTCCATTAAGATTATTGCATTGGCAGTACCCAGGAGAAATAACTGAACCAGGAGCAATGTGCAAATCTGGTGCTAGGAATACCTTAGAGAAAACTGTGGGCACTTATCCTGGAAAATGATAGGCGGAAAATGCCAGGAGATTCTTCAAGGTTACCGACTGAGAAAATGGAGAGCCTGTTGAAGACCCATAATCCCTGGAGGCTGTCCCTGCACCAGAAGGCTTGTTTATATATATAAAAAAATCATTGATGAAATATTTGTGGCTCCTTCCTAGCATTGTAACTGCTGCCCTAGCTTGCAAGATTGAGATCAAATTGAAGACTGAGTTGTTCATTGAAAATTTACATTGGAGTAGTTTCTTCCTTGGGCTGCGGATTTTATTGCTGTCTTCTAAAGATCTTCTTTTCAGGGCTGGAGAGATTGCTCAGTTGTTAAGAACACTGGATGTTGTTGTAGAAGACCTGGGTTCGAATCTCAGCACCCACATGGCAGCTAACAACTGTCTGTAATTCCAGTTCCAGGGGATCCAACAGCCTCTTCTGTCCTTCGCAGGCATTGCATGACACAGGTGCACTTACCTACATGCAGGCAATACACACGTACACTGACACAGGTACACTTACCTACACGCAGGCAATACACATAAAAATAATACACATAAAAATAATAAATAAAATTTTTTTTGAAAAAAAGGAACTTCTTTCAGAGGTCCCTGCTGATCCATATTCATGCCCACCTACTACAGCAGAGATCTTAGTCTTAGTATATAGGCAAAAAGGAAATTATTATGTTATAAATTTATACACAAAGAATTTTTAAATGTCTAAAAATTAATTTTACCTTGCGCCACAAATTTATATCTTTTTTAAAAAAATAATTAAATATTTTATTTGTTATTAATTCTGTATTTTATGTGTATGAGTGTATTGCCTGCACGTATGTAATTGTACCTGTGTTGTGCAGTGCCTGCAGAGGTCAGAAGAAGGTGTCAGACCCCCTGGAACTGGAGTTACAGAAGGTTGTTAGCTGCCATGTGGGTGCTGAGACTTGAATCTGGGTCCTCTGCAAGAGCAGCCAGTGCTCTTAACCTCTGAGCCATCTCTCCAGTCCCATAATTTTATATCTTACGTATGTGTCATTGAACAAGATAGACATGGGTTATATCTTTGTGAAATTTATACATTAGTCAGGTAGATAAGACCACACTTAAGTAATTATAAAAAATAAACAAGATGCTTTCTAAACAAGAGTACTGACAACTTTTTGATAGGATATTTAAGCAGAATAAGTGGAGGAAAAAATTAAGTAAAGAAAAACTTTTAAACTGAGGTTCAAATAACAAGAGCTAGTGAAAGATGCAAAGAGCTGGGAGAATGCATTCTGAATAGAGGGACTATCAAGTACAAAATTCCTGAGGCAGGAACAAGTTCTTCCTGTTTTGATAGCATGAAACTAACCATTGAAAATCTTGGAGAGATATATGATTTAATACTGCCATGCAGGACTGTTCTAGATTATAACTGAAAACTGGAATTTATCTCATACCACTGGGGGGCTTACAGAAGCAAGGACAACAAATAATATATTAATGAGTTTAACTGCAATGAAGGTGGAAAAGAAAATGAAAAAAAGTGACATTAAGAGGTAGATACAAAGTTTCACCGAGGCATTATTTTGGATTCCAACTCAAAGATATAGGATTCTGTAGGTGAATTAAAAGGAGAAAGACACTTCCAAATTTTAAGAAATGTGAAAATAAAACCACAAAGCATGTGGTTGCCAAGATACCTGATATGAGTGGGAGGCGGGTACCTGAAGTGCCTGAAGAAAGCTTGGGTTTAGGTAATAATAAAACTGCTCACAAATATTGAGTGTTTATGATGGACTAGGCCATGGGCTTGACCACTTACTTTGATTGATTACAAACCCACTGTTTCCTGATTATATTCTTTCTTTTATTCCCTAAGCATTTTATATCTCATCAAGAGTTGCACGTTAACACATCCTTCCCCTTCTCATAACTGCTCATTATATTATTAGAAAATGGAAGCAGCCACTTTCCGTTCTGCTAGCTGCTTTGAGCTGGCCTGATCGTATTCTTATCCAATGTTCAGTTTTCTACTTTGTGCTCTAGAGTCCCATCTTTTTTGTTTTGTTTTGTTTTACTTTGCAAAGACTTTCTCCAGTCCCCATTCTCTCAACTCATTATCAGTTATCGTTTCTATCTTCTATCATGTCCTACATTATAAAATCACAAAATAATGCCATTAAGCAAGTACAGATAACACAAAACTACCTTGACCACTTATCTCCTTCTGGGCTCTACTTAATTTGTCCACTCTTCTTCACAGCAAAACTTAGGAAAACGACTCCAATCTCTACAATTCTATTTGCTGTTGAAAGGATACCAATCAAGCTTTTATTGGTCTGCCTTGGAGACCACCCAAGATTACTAATGCTCTCTCTGTAGCAACAACCTCCATGATCAATGCTCTTACTCATTCTTTCAAGAACATTTAACAGCCTGCAACCTTTCCTTTGAAGCCTTTTCAATTGACTTTTACAAGTCCATCTTCTCCTGGTTTCCCCTCTAGCATCACTGTTTACTGCTCTTCACCATGAAGTTGGAGTTTCGTCATGTCCCGAACTCACAGGATGATGTAAATCTTAGTCCTAAGACCACCTGATTTCTCAGTCTATATGCACTTCTTCCAGCTGTAGCAGTGTTCACCCATCCTGTGTCACAAAAATGTCTCGTGATCTCACATTAATATCTTAGGATTTTCTGTTTTCCCTTTCTAGATCTTTCCAAGTCATAGTCTTAAAACACAATATACTTCAGGACAACTAGATAGCCATAGGAATCAAGGGCTGCTGCCTATAATGTCAGTTGCTTCTCAGTACACAGTAAATTGTTCATTTATCATTGTGGCTCCTTTTTTTCTACTTGCTTAATGTTTTTCGTGATATTCCCTCTTAAATGTAATATCAAAATTTCTTGTTTCCTGAATACCAGACTTGTTATTGTGTTTATCTTATTTCTCTATTGTATATTTACCTGAGCATTTCTCATTCACTCATACAAACATGAATGCTGGGGAGGTGAGGTTCACGGTTGTCTCTTGGTGTTCATGGTGAGTAGAACTATGCTCTGAACATCATTGGCACCTAATATAAACTTATTGAAAGTTTAGAATGAGACATCTTCCTCAGAATTATGCAGAGCAGGTGCTATTGTTAGGTTCCTGTATCACAGAGGATGAAACCAAGATTTCAAAAGTTAACTGAGGCCAGACATGGTGACCCATGCTTTTAATCCCAGCACTCAGGAGACAGAGGCAGGTGGATGTCTATGAGATCTAGGTCAGCCTGGTCTACATAGAAAGTTCCAGGCCAGCTGGGTCTACAAAACAAACAAGTAAAAGAGTTAACTGAAATGTCCAGAGGCACATGAATATGTGTGTATAAATGTGTGTGTATATAATTCTATAAACTCTATACCTATACTCACATAAAAGTCTATATTTTGTGTAAAATTCAAATCTCAAACTTGAGAGCTAAGATAAGTCAACAAAATGTAATCAGGGGTACAAAATCTCACAGTCAGCATCTTTGGCTCTTTGAGCCAGGGGTTAAAGAATGCAATGCTTCAAAGGTTATATAAGTGCAGAGACAAAACTCAAAACAAGTTTGTATAGATTCTTTTGAGTATCTGAGGTTCACCTTTCTACATTTTGATTTGGTATTTGGATTAACAGGTTCTCACTCACATGGACAACTGCAGTGCTAACTTGTGTCAGCAGTAAACTTTCATTCTTGTTTTTTCCAAGCTAAGGGTCAGATTCCCTCCTCCTGCTTCGAGCTACTCCTTGCTCTGAGCATTCGGTTTTAAACTGCAGAATAAATCCATGATCTTCTTGACCCTGCCATTTCTTCTTCAAACTTGAAGCAAACAACTTGGCTGTTTGTACATGGGAGCAGGCTGTATTATTCTGGAAAAGAGGCTAGTTAATGAAAGTTTCCAAACATAGCAACCTTTGATCTATATGCTGTTCAGTAATCAGATACACTCCTACAACATTCTAAAACACCCTAACACAAAGAATAAATGAGAAATATTTTGGGTGTCTAAATTTTTTCTTGTTTCAACTTTGATGTTTTTCAGCTTTTTAAGCTTCAGTTCATAAAATCATTTGGTAGATGGAACAAAATTGATGTCTTCCAACATCAATCATCTTAATTTTTAACTGTATTTGCTGATAGAAAATAGACAGTTGACACCCAACTTCATCACTATTTCAATTAAGCTTTTTACCAGATTAATTTACAATAAGCCAAAATATAGTTTTGCTGTCATAATGGTTTCAAGGTGAGACCTTATCACAAAAGCTGAAAATAAGTGGAGAGCTTGTATTTATAAACTGAGGGGGGAAACAATTGGTGAGGGGGAGACATCACAAACTAATCAGTTATAGGATCCAAAGTTTGTACCAGAGAATTGTCTGCTACATGCTGAGATATCCCAGAATTTTGACAAAATTGTCAAAAGATGGCCATGTTCAAAGAGATTTTCTGAAGAAAATAAAAAGTGAGGGAATTTGATGTAAAATCTTATGCAATTCATTTTCTAGTGTAGTGTGAAAGATTAAGAAAATATCTTCATTTTCCCAGATACACTGAGGGTGTCCTGAAGGATATAAAGGTATCACTGAGCTGAGTTGGATTTATGTATAATGAAGTCTTGATGTTCATGCATCATCCTATCTCTAGCATATAGAAGAGTTAGACATAGACTAATTGACACATACACAAGTAATATATGTATAATTCCACAATGATACTTTTATATCAATCTTGTAATAGTGAGGACTTGAATTTACTGAAATAATTTAATACTCAACAACCTGTTACTTTATTTTGATCAACGTTTATTTTCCACGGTAAATATGAATATACAGTAAAAACCACTGACTTGTTATCCAAGACACTTAGGAAGACTTGTAGAGTAGCCATGTTGGATACCAGGAAATGTATTCAAAACTCCAGTGATGTTAAATGGAAATAGGTTCTGTGGAAAATGCAAGTGTGAGACGGAGGAGGAATTTGTCATCTTATTTCTTCTTCCAAAGACATTCCTCATTTAAAAGGACTTGACTCATGCTAGGACTGCAGAATGTCCTAGAAAATGCACCATGGCCAAAGAGGTTTTCACAAGCTTAGTGTCTAGTCTGTTCTTCATTTAATTGGAGAGAAAAAATGAATATTACTTTGTTGTTTCTGAAAGTTGGGCTTCTTAATGGTAGCAACATTATGCTGCATATTCTAGACAAATTCCCAATTTTGAACTCAAAGGAAATTTTAGTGTTAGGTAAATCCAAGGCTGTGGGGTAGGGGCGAAAAAACACAAAATGGTAGAGTATTGTGTTTCTCAGTTTTACCTGGTAATAAGTATGTTTTGGCAAGAAATTGACAAATTGACATGAAATGCAGAAGGACTAAAAATATTCTTGAGAGACTATGGTCTTTCACTTTGGTAACCCCATTTTTCTCCCTAGAATAATATTCTGCTGTCTTAAAATATAGAAAAGGGTACAGATGAAGGAATGATAAGTTAACGAACTTGAAGTCTAGCACCCTCATGTAAACTAAATAAGAACCTTCTGAATGTGAATTATTATTAGTGGTAATGCTGCTGCTATAAACTTTGAGTTACAAATTCTTATAACCAAAAAGTAGTAGTAAGAATAAGTTCACCACTATCCATCTAGTCTAGTCAAGGCATTCCTTGGATCATAGCTTCCTTTCTTTGATCAACAGCACACCAAAAATACAAGCAGGAAAGAATACCTCTTTATTTTTTCCTTTTCTGAAGAAATAATTATTGGAATGAAATGTTTTGGACTCAGAGAGAATGTCGACATTTTTTTTCTTTTCTTTTTTTTTTTAATCTTTTATCTTTTTTAAGGCTAGAGGATTTTGGATCAAAAACCTTTCATTACT
Organism: Nannospalax galili; assembly: GCF_000622305.1. NCBI lineage: Eukaryota > Metazoa > Chordata > Mammalia > Rodentia > Spalacidae > Nannospalax > Nannospalax galili. Next base: position 3,365,327 of record NW_008332088.1, read on the forward strand.
TGGGCCAGATAAGATTTTATTGAGCCGCTAGGGAGGTATAGGGCTCTCTGAGCCAGGCAAAAATGTTAGTCAGATGGTAGGAGGCTGAGCATTATAATTTAACTATCCAAATTAGCATGATCTGACAGGCTCAGAATGTGAAAAGAAACAGGACTCCAGGCAATTACAATTATGGACACAATCTATAGTATTGAGAGTTTTCTTTTTTATTATCCACAAATGACCCTTGCTATCTGATATTATGTGTTTTAAAAAATAGATGGGCCTAATCAATATTTTCAACCATTACAATGCTCTTGTTCTTTTGATACCATCATTTTGACACAAAGAAAAATAATGTATGCAGGTGATATGTAATCATGTTACCGAGAAATAGAGACTAATGTGTGACCAATTAACTTATTGCAATTTGAAATGTTTTTAAATAACTGCAATGAAAGCACAGAAATGTAGACAAATTTATAATTTTGATTTAAAACATTTTGTGTGTATGTGTTCGTAGCACATGTATGTGCATGTGACCATATGTATGTGTGTTTTTTCATATATGGGGAAAGTTGTATGTATTTTATGCAGGTGTGTGGAAGCTAGATGAAAATCATGGGTGTCATTCTTCAGGAACTATTAGGTTTGTTCTTTATGACGGGTTCTCTCACTGGAACAGGGGGCTGGGCAGGGAGGCCCAGGGATCCTTCTGTCTCTACCTGCACAGCACTGAGATCAAAAGCAGGTGCTCCTACATGCATCTTCATAAACTGATGCTGAAGATCCAACTCAGATTCTCATGATTGGAAGAAAGCTATGTTACCTGCTGACAAATCTCCCCCAGCTTCCTGGTTTTCTTATAGAAATGGTAAGATATCTGATAGGCAATACAAAGCATGGATCTACTTTACCTCATTCTTTTCCTAGACTCCCAGTTTTATTTCTCTCTACCAAGTGTTCTGCAACTTCCTTTACTTCCACATTTCACCAAATTTAAATGTGTCATTTAAAATCAGTAGGTACAGAAAATTCACCAAATTCATCAAATTTAAATGTGTCATTTAAAATTCAACAAATTTAAATGTGTCATTTAAAATCAGTAGGTACAGAATCACTGTTTAATTAAATGGGTTAAATTTCATTTCTGGAAGACTTCTCAGTGACTCCAATATGACTGAACCTCTCTTAAGCTGGTCAGTAAAAACTGATCAACAAGATAGTCTCTGATATTTTTAAAGTCACCAGTTTGCCACTTTCCTTTTTAATTGCATTGTTTGGCTTTTATCAAGCTATTTCTATGAGAAAGAAAAAAGAGCTGATACTATCTAAGATGACTTCATATACATGAAATGGTCGGACAACCCATAGAAAAGTTTTATGTGCTGAAAAATTAATGAAAGCCTTGCCACTATTATGATGAATATATCATATCTGAATCTCCATCATGGAGATCATCAGTGTACTCTGATTTTCAATGGAGGATGGTGATGCAGATTACTTTTATAACAAGCAACAGAAGTAATTATAGGTCTCTCTTCACTTAACATGATATATAAATACAGGCTCTGACACCACTTGAAAAGTTCTTGGGACTTTTGCTTCTCTAAATGAAGGGTCTTTTCTAACTCCTGCAGAATGCTTGGTTATAATTACTGAGGCTGTCTGCTGGGGAGATAATTGCATGCCTTGTTGCCTGATCCGCTCACAACAGAAAACTGCCGACGGAAATCTGACTAAATCACTCACCTGCTCAAATGTGAGTATGACCAAAGGTAAAGCCTTGAAAGCAAAAACAGAAAACTTGACATAGTGCCACTACTCCAGCATCATATTTTACTCAAGGCAAGACACAGAAATGTCTTTCAGTGTCTATGACAGGTGAATTCGCCTGAAGCTCCTATCCAGTTAAATTCAGAACACTTGTCTAAAAGTAGAGAATTTCTATAAGATGGGATTACCAGAAGGAGGACATAGGAAAAAATGTACTGATCAATTCTGCCCAGGGGCTATGAGAATAAGCTCCTGTAGTATTTATCTCCTTGGGACTGGAAAATGAGCTACAGAATATTTTGGGCACCTGTTCTTTGTGAAAGTGTTGATAAACTCTGATTGTATAATAGTAAATGAAGAACTAAGGAGTTTTACTCATTCACTTTCTTTACCTTTGTAACGTTTTTACCAAGTCAGACCTTGTGCTTCTTGGGAATTCAACGGGAAAACTTACACACAAAGAAAAGACAAGGAGAATCTACTCAGAAAGAGAGGGAAGGGCAAGAGCTGTAGTGTGGAAATCTATGTGCTATGTGCTCTTCTTCCACTTCAACCATGGCTCTGTGGTGTTCCCATTAGAGCTATGGATCTTCTCACTGACAGTTTATGTGTGGAAAATAGATTCATTGTTTGTTGTTCTGCTCTGTTTGGACGACAGCAATGTACAAACCAGTCCTTGCCAAATCTTCAGAGAGCTGAGTGTATATTGGAAACAGGTTGAGAGTGGGTGGGTACGAGGAGGGGGTGGAAGCCAATAGGTAAGCTTGTGTGTGTGTTCCAGGCCCAACAGCAGGTTTTGCAAGTTCCAACACTGGTAATGAGTTTGTTCTCTGAAAGAAGTCTGGGTCTCTGTGTGGATAAAACAAACATTTTAAATTGAAACTAATAAAAGAATAAAAGAGTCAAAACATACTTACTCCTTCTAAAGGGTAGATGGAAGGGTTTGGTATCTCACAGGTGCAGCTTATGAGTAATCTGGATAGAGGCCAGAAATTCTTGTAGGCACAAACTAAGAAGACCACACCTGATGACTGAAAACACTGCCCTTTCACACACAAGTGAGACGTTGAAAAATGCTGTCCCTATTTTCCCATTTTCTATATTAGCTGCTGCTAAGTTCATAAGTTACTGTTTGATGATTGTCCTGAATTCAATATGTTGGAAATTTAATCCTCAATGCTCTGTGTTGAGAGGCGAGACATTTAAGAGCCAGTTAGGTCATGAGAGATTTGTTTTTATGATTGAAGTAATGTCACCAGTACAGAGGTGGGTTTGTAACAAAATACCATTGATCTCTGTCTGTCTGTCTCTCTCTTTCTCTCTGTCTCTCTCTTCTGCTGGCTTGCATTGGATCATGCAGCAAGCAGGCCATCATCAGATATAAAACCTAGATATTGAAGTTTTCACCATCTGGAATAATTAGCCAAATAAATTTCTATCCATTATAAATTACTTCATCTAGACTATTCTATAAGTCTAAAACTGAGGTCCAAGTATTAGTATACTCTCCAATTTGATATAGAATGTAGTAGATTTCATTTGATTAAAAGTATATTTCTTCTTGAATAGAAATAGTTGACTTTGTTTTCTTCCTACCATTGTTGAAGAATGCCTTTAACTGTTCTTTGCAAGACATCTAGTCCATTTGTTTCCTAGACATAAATTAGTTCTCTGAGTGAACAACTTGCCATAGCTAAAAGCACTATACATTTATTCAAGGTAGAGTCATCTGATGCATCTAGCAGATGGGTTGAAATAAGGCTTCAGGGGCATCTTTATGAAACAGACTTTCAGCATCTGATGGAAAAATGTTGGTAAATGAAGACACTCTTGAGAATTGTGCCTGTATGAAAATGAGGAAGCTCTGTGGTTAAAGCAAGCAGCAGGAGGACAGGGGAAATTTGGACCATGAGATTTCAGAACAGTCTGTGGACAGGAACATTTGTTCTTTGAAGTATTGTAAACTATTGACTGAATGCATGTTACCTCTGTTAAATTATATAACATTTTCCTTTGTTTAAATTGTTATCAATGTAAAATATGTAAAGATGAAATGAAAATTAACACAGACAATCAAGTTATCTCACGTCTATTAAATTTTGGTATGTGAACCATTCTTCATCCATTCCAAGGACTCTGGTATTTAAATCTTATTATATGACTTTTATGGTTGAAACCATATATGTCCGGGATTGTCTTTTGACTTTCTTTCAGATGCTGTGAGATTTTCATCATGCTAATCTGTACCACTGCTTTTTATGTTAGTGTCAATAATATGAACTCCTAATCTAAACAATATGGTGGAATTTGGTTTCCTTAGTATATAAATAAAACATCTTACACTAAATAATGAACAATAATGGAATGATGCTACCCAAAAGTCTCCATATTACCTATGTATACAGAAATATGTTTTTTGTTTTTTTGTTTTTTTTTTAGCTGGGTATGGTGGTGCACACCTTTAATCCCATCAGCTGGGAGGCAGAGGCAGGCAGATCTTTGTGAGTTCAAGGACAGCCAGGTCTAAATAGTGAGTTCCAGGACAGCTGTGGCTACAGGGAGACCCTGTCTCAAAAGGATAAAAATAATGACCAGAAATATGTTTTTATGAAAACGACTTTCCTTCTGATTGTTCCTTAGCTCATCCTCATCTCAAACACTTGAGGAATAAGGTTTCACAATAAATGGATGTAACCTCATGTGTCTGATACAAATGTGAATCATCAACATTCTTTCCTTCTGCTACAGTGGAAAACAAAACAAAACAAATCTGTAAAGCCACATTAAAACTAAGATTATCTATCCTCTTTAAATCCTTCTTTTTTCTTTTATCCCTAGACCTAGCCCAGATGATTTGTCAGGTCCCATGAACTTGTTATACATATCACCCTGTACAGTAACTTCAGTATAAACCAGACAATAAATCAAAAACCCTTGACACATGGGGTTTGTTCTTTGCAGTTTAAGAAAAATAATTGGCAACTGCTGTTTTTAATCCAGGAGCTGAGTGTAGAATTTAACCTATGATCTTTACTGTATCAATGTCATCTTTGCAGGCATTATTATTTTGCCATCATTACAGCTAGCGTGAACAAACAGACTGAATCTTAAGTTTCGAAGAGTGTGTCCAAATTTGGAGGTCACTAGCTATTTATTAGAACTACTTGCCTCCCAGATCTGTGCTGATCTCTTTTGTCCTCTCAATCTATGCAGAAGATGTTGACTGTGTCTGCGCCCTGTGGTGATGCAACTATCCTGGAACCTTGTTTCTCCCACTGTGTTCCCTTCAGGTCACACCTGTAATTTATTCAAAATAGTTTCCCCTGCTTCATTGGGGAAGTACAAATTCAAGTTCTACTCTACCCTTAATCCTCACAGACCCAATGGTCCTTTCATCCCTCCTTCACACTCATCAAAGTCACATGTACTTCCCAACCTCCACTGTGTCCAGTGGGTGGGTGTGCTTCTTGCAGGGCTTTGATATGTTCATTTGCAGGCACACCCACACTCATTCATTATCTTTTTGGGTAGAGTACCAAACTGAGGTTGCTAAGGAGATGCCCCAGTCATCAGACACAAGAGAGGTCATCAGACTCAAGAGTAAATGGTTTGCATGAGTTTGCTGGGTTAATTAAATGTCATTAGTCAAGATTTTGTCCATTAATAAAAGTCATTCCTATATGCACATTTACTGTGTAATGTACATAATATCTATCTATGTAGCTATCTAATAATAATAATATCTCCATCTGTCTTGCTACCAACACCATCATGTATACATTCTTCCATTCCAGTGCATACCACTCACACAATGAAATTTGGACTGATTTGTCATAGAAATTCCAGGATCCCTTTGACTGCAGGTGAAGACATGCATTTATTAGTGATAACAATGGATGGTAGGGCTGGGGAAACAGATCAGCCAATAAAGTGACTGCCACTCAAGCATGAGGACCAGAGTTGGATTCCTGAAACCATGTAAAAGATCCAGGTCCAGTGGTACATGCCTTTAACCCCAATGCTGGCAAGACAGAAACAGGAGATCCATGGCACTTACTGACCTAGCCAGACTAGCTCAATTGATTCAGCAAAAGAGTCCTTCAAAAATAAGGTGGAACACAACTAAGGAATAGACCTGACATTAACCTGTAGCCTAAGTAAGAAATTACACACATGCACACACACACACACACACACACACACACACACACACGAATGCTACATTTATATTTTTTTTTGTGTTATGAGCTACATTCAATCCATCTACGCTCATATTTCCCTAGATCTATGGTGACATAATTTTCTAAGAAGATACATAATAGATCTATGAGGGGAAAAAACAAAGATTCATGATTTAATAGAATCAGAGATTCTTTTCTCATATTTTCTTGTTCTTTACTCTGACAGAGTATCTGACAGATAAAAGCTGAGTTGGAGAACCTGAAAAAATATTGTAGTGCTAATAATCAAAATTTCATAAATTTTTCAATCACCGCAGGGGAATGACTTCAGTTTTCTTGGAGGATGTTAAGATCAGGCTCTTCTGCTTCCTCAGTATCCTGTCAGCATAAGCATCCTGCTGGATGACTGGACTTGTATTGTTTGGCCACAAAATAGCAAGCTGACATCATGGAATGGACAATATTGTAAAGGCTAAGATAAACTGACTTAAACTTGAAGCTTTGCCTATTTCCAACTATCACAATAATATTAAAGAAAGATTTAAGATTTCATCAAATTCAGGGGGAAAAAAGAAGCCTGAACCCCTGAACTTGAGCTACCTTGTATTTTTAATTTCCTCTTATTCTGGTTAATTTATACTGAGGAGTCTACACTATGAGATTTAGTCACATTTACTAGCACATGTTTTGAGTTGGTGAATTTCTGATGAGAATATTAAAAAAGTATCTCTAGTATATTCATGTCTGATCCTGGTTCTGCCATGAATGAGTATTACTTCAGGAAGTACATGAATTTTTAATCTCTATTTTTCTAAAGACAAAAAATAGACAATGTCCCTTCCTCTCACAGCAGAGTATTATCTCAAGTCCCCTTTCCTTTTACTTCTCCTTCTCTTCCTTCTCATCCTTCTCCTTCCTTCTTCCTCCTCCTCCTTCTCCTCCTCCTCCTCCCCCTCTTCTTTTCCTCTCCTTCTTCGAGACAAGTTCTCCCTGTAGCCCTAGCCAGCCTGAAACTCATTATGTAGACAAGAATGGCTTCCATCTCACAGAGATACACCTGCTTCTGCCTCCCTAGTGCTGGTCAAGTCCTCTCTCTTTTTTTAATTATTTATTTAATAACCATATAGTTAGAAAAAATCATTTCATTACAACAGCATTGACATATTCAATAACAATTTCCAGAGCTAAGATGCATCTCTTTCAAAATTGGCTGTAATTTTTAGGTTTACAGTTGAATTAATAGTTATACAATATTGTACTCCATATAAACCCTATAAGATATAAAATTAAATGAGGTTTTAACCTTTAAAAAGATCTTTATTTCCTTATTAAAATGCATAGTTTCATAGAGAAAAATTCATTTTAATGCAATTAACACTAAGATGTTTGCACATGCTTTTCTAATCTCTGTATATCTTATTATTACTAGTCACAGTTGGTTACTTTCTAAGATCCTTGGCATGTGAGCATGGATATAAAGTCATAGGGTAGATTTCAATGGTAATGTTTTTCACATCTACTAATTATTAAGAAGCAAATATTTATGCTTTGAAGAATTTTTTTAATATAATCACATGATTAAAAGAAGCATTTCATTACAGGTTTAACATATTCAGTAACACACTACAGAGCAAGGATACATCTCTTTCAACAGTGGCTGTAAATTTTTAGGTTCACAGTTGATTAAAACAGTTATACAATATTGATCTATTATAAACCCTGTAAGATATAAAATTGAATGAGTTTTTACCCTTTAAAGAAGATCTCCATTTCATTTTAAAATATGCTCTTTCCTACATTTTTAATGCTACTAACACTTAGCTGTTTGACCATGTGTCTTTAATCTCTATATATCTGATGATTACTAGTCACAGTCAGTTACACTTCGATACTTAGTACCTGAGTATTGATATAAAGTCATCAGGTAGATTTTGCTGGTAATGTTTATCACCTCTACTATTTAACATGAAGTAAATATTTATACTTCCTCCTCAAATATGTCTTTTTAAAAAATTTGTTGATTTTTCTGTGTGTATAGCATACAGAACGTCTCACACAATCTTATTCATCTATATACCCACTTCCCAAATGGCACCCTCCCATAGCCTCCCCCCTCCCACATACTGGAGCCCACATACTCTGTCATCCCTGTTACTGTCCACTGTGTTGTCAGCACCCCCAGTGCTATTCTCCAGCAGTTGTCCATCTGCTGAATCTAGTCAACCTATCAAGAGATCCTTGTTTTAGGAACATCAGCTGTTCCTCATCTAGCAAAAATCTGTTGTCAATATTTGTTGCAGGTTCTCCTCAGGCCAGCTGTGAAGATCCTGACTTGGATCGGGTCCCCGGCCAATTAGGGGGTGCAAGAGGTGTGGAGTCACGACACACAGACCCCAGGAGTCAGGTAGAAGCAAGCACTAGGTGAGGTGCTGCAGGCTCATTTGATACAGGAGGGGGCAGGCCTTATATTTCCCTTTTCTCCGCCCCCAAGTCCCTTTAGTTAGCATATCGTTTTCTGATTGGTCCATGCCACACAGTCTGTCAGCAGTCACTGGGCTCACGAGCAGGGTATGGAGGCATGGACTCCTTTTGGTGGGCTTTTTGTGGACCGAGAAGTGAAGTGAATTCTCACTGAATCCCAGGACTCTGGGTCTGTGCCATCTTTGGAGGCCTCCTGCTACATTTCCACCCTTTTTCTTTAAAAATGGCTGTTCAGCAAGAGCCTGTAGGCAGCTACACCTCGGGATGACCCAAGGATCATGGACTGTGCCTGTCTTAGGTTGTCCTATTCGGGCATGACCCTTACCCATCATTGGAGCATGGGTGTACACGTCCATGTCCTGGCTTAGGTTGATTCAGCCCAACAGGAGCTTACCCATCATTGGCTACCAGCCCTCCAAGGGGTATCTTCCCAGGGGATAAGTTGAGGTGGGGAATTATCTGTAGGAGGCCTTGTACATTTGTGCAAGCCAAGTCTGTCGGGCTGCATAGGGTGGGTTGAAATCATCTTTGCGTATTGCTCTGAGGGCCTGATACACTGAGTGATTGAAGTTTATCTGACTGAGGAAACAAAGAACAAAGAATTTAAGAAGTACAAAGAGAACAATTATGCCTGTCAGGAGTAGGTAAGTGACGATTCAAGACAGGTCAACAGTGCTTTTAGATTAGAGGCACTGCTGGCATAATTTTGGACAGTCAGGTTGAACAGCCTGATACATGAGGATGCATTATTGGTAGTGAAGCATAGAGAGTTATTTAGGTGCCAGGAGCCATTGAGTGATTCCCAGGAAGTAACTGGGTACAAGCATAGAATTAGTTGAATAGAGTGTGGGGTAGGCTGGGGAATGAAGTGATAAGGGCAAGAGTATAACAGGGTCATTAGTGGAGGGTGGTTGAGGATTGGGAGAGTGCATAATATCTGTCTCATTTCCCCTTTTGTGGGTGGGGCTGAGGGATGCCCCAGGTGGAGTGTAAAGGAACTAAGTCTAGTTGAAGCTGTGACCTACAGTCTTTAGCCCAATGGAACCCTTTTTTGCACTTGGTGCAAGTCTTGGGGTGGGGTGTACCTCTTGGGAAGTGGCTACGAAAGTGGCCAAGCCCCCAACAGTTCCAGCAGCCTTCCCATGTGCCAAAGAGGGCGGGTTTTCCTTGAGACAAAAGAGTCTCCAAGGAGGCAGTCAAAGCCTCAATAGGGCCCACCCTAGGGTCTAAATCTCTAGTAGCGAGAGTACCTATTTGTGAATGTTATCACTGCAGACATGATAGCATTACGAGTAGGGATGTTTAGTCCCTCCCAAGTTAACTGTTTGATAAGCACCTCTCAGGTGGGTCCAGACTCCACCCTCCGCACTACTGCCTCGATGACACGGGTAAGGAAGTTCATGAAGGACTCCCCTGACTGTTGAATCAAATGACGGAAAAAGACTTGTGGGTCACGGGGGGAGCAACATTTTAGTAAGCTATACCAGTCACAGTGGGTTTGTAAATGTAAGGACCACTGGCAAAGAACTTGTTGAAATATGGGGAGTCAGGGCCCAATTGCTCAGCTGCCTTGCAGATAAGAACGAGGTCAGCAAGTGGGGTGGGCAGTCATGGACCCTGTGCCGCATCGGGGCCAACGTTAGCCAGAAATGTGGACAACGGTGGGTGAGGCTTTAAAGAGGGCGGTCTAGGAGGGAGGGGCACGTTAGCAGGGGAAGGGGTAGGATGCTTATTGGGGGAAAGAGAGCAACTCGTTTCATGGGTAATGGGGTGGGGGAATTTCTGGGCATGGCAGCTCTAGGAGAGTATCCTGAGATATAGGCAAAGGAGCTCCATCCTTATTGGAAGTGGGCGCAGAGGCTGCGTCCATCTCCAGGTCCAGGGGATCTGGGAGGTCTGGGGTCAAGGTAATGGCCAGATCTACACTAGATCCTCAGGAGAGAAGGATTTAAGGCTAGCAGTGATGGCTAGGAGGATTGGTATGAACGATGCAGGGGGAGTGATCCCTGACCTGAACCCCCTTTTTCAGGCCAGGAAGAGGACCCGCATCCACGTGTCAGGGTCCCACATGTTTTCAGGGGAGACCCATGGAGCCAAATTAATGGCTTCATCCCAAAAGTGTTCGATATCTTTTGGTTTCACTTTCAACCCTCCGGTTTTAAGGAGCACCTTGAGTGCTGCCGTTTGTGGTTCCCTGCATTGTGGTGGTAAATTGCCCATTGTGGGAGGGTCTTTCAAAGGGGAATTCACCACAAAAGTAGAAGATGAGGGTGACTACCAAGAAGGCACAAAGGAAGAAAAGAAGCACTGTGAGCCACTCGAATGTAAACTGCCCCGACATGTAAAGGTGTATTGGATCCAAATGTCTTGTGCTCAGTGAGGGACTTCTGGAGGCCATGACACCTCCAGCCATATGCTCACATGGTGTCTCCAGGACAAGCAACAGGGTGACCCGAAGCCTGGGCTCTGAGTACGGGGTGGATCAGCCCTTATGTGAACTCACCGGGATGAGCTGAGGGGGGGAGGTGCTGATGTGGGCTTCAGGAACCATGTGGTGGAGTGTGCCTCCCTGATCTAACAAATCAGTCTAAAAATAAAGAGGACAGACAGGGTGGAGGGGTCAAAGGAGGAGCCTGCTCATTTACCCTTGAGCAGCTGAAGAAACAGACAAATCCAGGGGCGTACTTACCAAACAAACTGAGGTTCTGGGGGTCGCCAACACCATGTGCAGGAGCCCCTGTTCAGGCACCAGGTGTTGTGGGGTTTCCTCAGGCCAGCTGTGAAGACCCTGACCTGGATCCGGTCCCATGCCAATTAGGGGGACAAGAGGTGTGGAGTCTCGACACACAGACCCTGGGAGTTGGGTAGAAGCAAGCACTAGGTGAGGTGCCGCAGCTCCTTTAATGAAGGAGGGGCCAGGCCTTATATTTCCCTTTTCTCCACCCCCAAGTCCCTTTGGTCAGCATATTGTTTTTTGATTGGTCATTTGAGGATCTGTTCTTCAGGGGTCACCTGAGCTTGGGAGGAACCCCTGGCTCCTTTCTTTTACCAGTCCCATCTACATGAAGATAAGTCAAAGGTCCTACTTGACCATGGCTGGCTTCACTTGGAAGCATGGAGGAAATGTTTTCTCTGTGTTGACCCTCCTCTTTGTAGACTGGAAACTGGTTCAGGTCCAAAATCCTCTTCTTAATGATCAAGGATATTTGGGGTTCTGGTTTTAGAAGGAATGAGTCACATTTCATTGAATGAGAAGTTAATTAATTTCAACAAAATAGAAGGAGTTTTTCTAACAGTTCCAACTCAGGTTAAAAGGAATATTTTATGCAAGAGAAAAAAGTCATAATTAAGTAAACAATATTGATTTTCATTTCAAATTCTTGATTCTTTCTTGGGTAACTCTGTGAACTCTTGCTTCTTCACCATGGCATCTCAAATCACACAAAATGACACCCATATTTGTTCTCATACACACACATATGGGAAACATATCACCTGATTTAAGTCCAAATCTTGAAGCTTCTACTTGTACTGCATTTGGGTACACAGCTTGTAAATACAATGAGGGCTCTACAAGTGAACACTGATTACAGTGTTGCTAGGTATCCCTTCATCTCATGACATCAAGAGCACTGCAAAAACTGCAGAAATCCTGCACATTAAGTAAAGGAGTGGAGAAATTCTAATCATGAAATATAAGTAAGAGACTTGTTTGTAGTGGTTAGTCCTGTTTGATATGGAAGGCTCTGTAGGGGAAAAAACAGGAATATAAAGATATGTTCTTCTGTACCCAGGATTTACAGAATCCAGAAGTGCTCCTTTAACTCAGCCCAGTTAGTATCAGAAGCTCTCATACTCTTTTAAGAACATTAAATATTAGTCTTTTCTTTCAAATCATGTAAAACTTGTTTTATGACAAGGTATTTCACTCTTTTAATTACAGCACATTCTGTAAGGCTTTTATTTAAGGAAAGGCCCTAATGCATTCCCAAACCCAATGTCCTGGGGCATTGTAGCTCTTCCCTCTTCCTTTGTACCAATTATTTAAAGTAGACAAGTGGGAAATATTGTGAGGTCTTACCCCAACCAATGGGAAAAAGACACAGTACTATTGCTTTAGGGATAAAAACTTGCTGGAGCTGACTGACCATGGAAGCATCCTTTTACAAGATTAAAATCTGCTTTACAAAGTTATTTTCACTTTCACTTGGGCATTTGGTACTCACTAGATTGCTAATGTTTCTAGAAAGGAAATCCTCTCAGTAACATAGGGGAAGGGCCCAAGCGGGTACCTCAGAGGCCAGGCAACTGTGCACAGAACAAGTTCTTTTAAAAATTCATAGAGACAGCAAAGTATTGCCTTGATGGTCAGAAGATTCTGAGGACTGTTTGAGAGTGAATGAGATACACAACTGAGTACAAAAGGAATGGAGTCCCCATCCACAGCTCCTTCAAGGGAACTGATAGGAACAGGTGAGATGGTAGATTTGGAATGCAGGAAACCTCCACCATTGAAATGAGGTGGGCTTCTGAGGAACTCTCAAAATTAAATGCTAGAAACCTCTCCATTAGAGATGGGAGGTAAGCTTTTAAGGGAGTATAATAGGAAATAATTAGGCCAAACAGAGGCCTAAGGGGG